>NC_072475.1:59593944-59905194 GCF_027574615.1 Eptesicus fuscus | reverse complement strand
AAAAAGAAAAAGACTTCGTTCTCTTGGGTTTTTTTTTTTTTTTCCACTCCTTTTGTATAGCTATTAAAAAAAACGAGCGATGTATTTCTCCTTCAAGACAGATCAGTATGGGTATTTAACATAGATGATTTGGGACTAGGGGGAAAAAAATACAATTCATCCCCCTCCCTTTCCTTGGAGGGGAGAAAAGGAAGGGGGGGGGGAATCCTAAAAATATATATATATATGTATATATATCACGCGAAACGGGGACAAATACTTGATTGAAAATAAGTACTTTGAATATTATATTTTCCTCGGGGATTTTTTTTTTTCCGAGTCAATGAAGAAGGGAAGCGGCGGAAGGATCACGAGTCTCACGCTTGAAAAGAAGGGGGATGGGAAGGAGGGAGGGAGAGGGAGGGGGTGGCTCGGAGATGCGACGGGAAACGCTGCGGCTCGGGCAGCGGCGGGATCCGGCGGGCTGACGGCTGGGGCCCGGCGACCTGGAGGGCGGCGGCGGCGGCGCGAGTCGGTCAGAGGCGGGCGGTGTCGGCGGCTCCTCTCCTCATTGCGCCAGGAGCAGCTGCGGGCGGCGGCTGGATCCAGCGGCCATGGCGGCGGCGGTGGCGGCGGTGGCGGAGGCAGCTCCCTTCAGATCCCAGGCAGCGGCTCCTCGACTGCTCCCCATACGCCGGGGACATGGGAACCCAGCAACCGCTTCTGTCCCTCGGGGCCCCCTCCCCCGTCCACGGCACCAGCGCGGCCGCCCTCCCGCCCCTCGCCTCTGCTCTGTGCCTGCTCAGGAAGTGTCCGCGCTTTGCTCCCAGTCCGGAGCCCTGTCAGCGGCTGTGGGACCGGCTCCTCCTGGCTTCCTTCCTTCCTTCCTGCCTTCCTTCCTTTGTCACTCGGCCCGGGCGGCGGCGGCGGCGGCGGCGGCGGCGGCAACACAAGCCCGCATTCGCCCGGGTCAGGGGCTGCTCTGTGTGAGGAGCGCCGTCTGCGCAGCCGCCTAGCTCTTCCCCGCTACCCCTCCCCCGTCCACCTCGTCCTCCGCCTCCTTCCTCCCCCACCCAGTCTTACACCGCCCAGCGCCCCGACGCCCGCGTAACAGGCGTCTGGGAATCGCCGGCCGAGCCCCGCGCCCGCCCGCTTCGGTAGCGGAGCCGAAGCCGGAACAGAGCCAATCACGGACGTCGTTTTTTTTTTTAGCTGCTTCTCCCGGAAAAAGCCGATAGGCCTAAGGAACCAATTAGAATCTGTCGCTGGGAATCCACGCCCAAAGAGCGAAAAATACCGAAGATACCCGAACGAGAAGAAGGTGGGTTCGCCTTGTTCGGAGGAGAAATTCGATAATGGCCACAGCGGCCAATCAGAGCCCGCCGGCCCTCCAGAAAAACGCTTCAAGAGTTAAGAACGGTGAAACCCGGGGTTCTGGGTGAAACAGCTCGGCTGGGCCCGTGGCCGCCTTGTAATTGGCCAAAAACTCCGCTGGGAGTGTGCCTCCCTCGCTGATTGGTGAATGGAAGGGGGCTTCCGAGGACAGTCTGGCCAGTCAGAACGCCTCCTCCCTCGCCAAGGTGGGGCAAAGAAGAAAGCAGTGGGAGGGCGCCTATAAAGTGCCTTCTCATTGGCTGGAAGCTTTGAAGCTGGAGTTGGGGCTAAAGGGAAAGGGAGGGAGGCCGAAACCGCTACGGTAGCCAATCGGCACTCACTGCCGTCCAATCGCAAGACCTAGCTGCACTGTGATTGGCCCTCAGGCTCCGCCGGCGGTCCCCGGAGTCCCGAGCAGCTCGACCGGGGCCGCGGCGGACGGTGAGACGGGCTCGCCTGCGGCTGCAGCTAGACTTGGGGCCGCGGCGGACGGTGTGACGGGCTCGCCTGCGGCCGCTCCCACACCGTATGGAAACCACAAAGAGGGAGTGCGGGCTCTCCGCACTGCCGGTCCGAAACTGTTGTGGTCGGCGGGGCCGGGCTCGGAGTGCTCAGGCGAGCGGAGGGTTTAGGGCCCCTCCCCACGCACTGGAGGCTCCCGGCTGGGCGCGGCTAATTCTGCGCGCCCGAGACTTCCCTCCGCCTGGGATAGTGCGTCCCGAGGGCCAGTGTCTTCCCTGAGAAGTCCAGATCAATGCTAGAATGCCTCCCCGGCCGGGAGCGAGTTCTCGGACGCTAAAGGGGGAACAAAGCTTTCCGAAAGGCAGCAGCGCCCCTGGGCGGCCGCGCCCCGCCCTCCCCGCCGCGGGGGCCATTGATTAGACGGAGGCCGGGCGCGCGCGGCCGGGCGGGCCTTCGGGGAACGCCCCTGAGAAATGAGCTCATGCTGCACGCGCGCGCTCCTAGGGCACTGCCGCCGGGCGCTAAACGGGCCCCGAAATCAGGTGAGGGGAAATTCTTTCAGCTCGGATATCCTGAAGCCTCCGAGGAAACGGGGGTCCGAATATCCCTTAATAGCTTTTGGTCCTTTTGGAACGAGGGTGATGTAAGGCCGGTGCTTATTGTTCTACAGAAAACCCAACTCCTTTGGTTTGCCTGGGAACAGGATAGCAGAAAAAGTAAAATGGACAGTTGCCACCCAGATTGTGATCCCGTAGTGCCTGTAATTTCCACCGGCACAGTCATCTCTTTCTGTTGAGGGTACCATCTCCAGAACGCACATGTGACAATACCTACAGCGGGTCAGATCGCCTGGCTATATGGTTGGAAAAACTGGTGAGGGATAGAAGAAAGGAAGCTGTGGTGGGAGGCAGGAAAGGTCTAGCTAGAGTTTGCAGACCGAGGTCTACAGGGGTGAGAAAGTACAACAACTGAGTGAAACTGGTCGGGTGGAAGACAATGGGGAGGGAGAAGTCATGTTGCAAACTGGAGTGTCCATGCTGTAACTGAAGGGAGCAGCTGTTCAGCTCTAGCACAATGTTGCCCTCAGGAATGTGGGTCTTGTGTTCTGAGATAGTCTATGTTTTTGTGTGTGTGTTTTTTCCTCTAAGAGAAACCCTAAAGCTGGATTTTTGTGTGAACTCTCTTGATTTTTACATTTTGCCAACCAGTGAAGGCCAAACTAAAAACATCCTGGGGCAAATGTGGCCAACGTGCAATCCATTTGTAATTTCAAACCTGAACATGGGTTTTTATATCCCAAGAGCAGTAGAGGCTCGGAATTAAGAGAGAGCATGAGGTCTCTGAGTATCATGCAGGGGAGTAAAGAATGTTAGAAGCAAACACACACAGTACGTGGCAACTTGATCAGATTGAATGTTGCCTCTCCATCCAAACTATTATTATGAAAGCCCTTTGTCACTGGTCTTTAAAATGCTGGTGAGGCAAGGCTTTACATCCTGCCTTCCTTTTTATTCCCCATCCTTACTCCCAATTATACCAGCAGGAAAGTGAATATCATGTTTAGGTTATACAAATTGGAAACATGGCTATTTTGTAAATAATAAAGTACAAAAATAGTCTACCATAAGGCTAGGATTAGTAGTTTTACTGTTGCTGCCTTCAAATATTTTGAACTGATGCTGTTTTTAAAAAAATCTCACCAAGACTGGGAAATTTTATAGGAAGAAAATGTATCTCAGTCTAGAATTAGGACTTCCTTAAAGTTTATGAGAAAATACAGAAGTAATGAAATTAACATTCAATGATTGTTTCTCTAAACTTTCAAATTCTTGCTCTACCTTCCCACCTGCTGTCAACCACTTATCTGTTTATAATAATTTCAGTAGTTAATATTTACTGAGTGTTTACAATGTGCCAGACACTGTTCTTAAGTGTTTCACACATGCTATTATCTCAAATTGATAACCTTATGGTGCAAGTACTGTTATCACCTCTGCTTTTCAGATTAAGAAACTGAGGGCCAGGAAGCTTTACTTAGGAACTTACTAGGTCCACAGAGCTAAGGGAGCAGAACCAGGATTCATATTCTCTGGTCTTAGCCTCTACTCCATACTTCTCATGAACACAGTTCCCACCTCTCCTGGGAACTTTACTTTATCTTAAAGTCTAAGCCTTCTGTCTTGAACTGTGTTCCTGGATGTGAATATATCCCCTAGTTTGGTTTCCTTCAGGATTTACCAGATGGTCCCTTGCAAAGATCACTGATTCAGAGCCACAGTAATAATAAGCCAAAGGATTAGAAAAAGATAAATGTAGGAAAGCTGAGTGGTACAGAATAGGTAAGTAGTATATATAGTAGGGAAAAGTAAGAGAGGGTGTCCACAAGATAATAGTGATAAATTAAAATGAACCGTGAACTAGCTTACGTAGTAATAACAAGGACTGACATACCTCAGAAAATTTGAAGGTCCCTGACCATCACAATAACGTGAGACCTAACCTTTTTGTTGGTAAGATAACACCTAGATTGCAGGTTCGATCCCTGGTCAGAGTTCATACGGGGAGGAATGGATCGGTGTATCTCTCTGTCTCTGTCTCTGTCTCTGTCTCTCTCTGTGTGTGTCTCTCTCTCCCCCCCCCCTTTCTAAAATCAATTAAAAAATAAACAAAACACTTAAAAAAAGTAAGACATTAGAAAAACCAAAAGAAAAGTAGCATTGTAAAATTGCTCAATTTGATTATGAGTTAACAACTGAAACTTACAGAGGCACCCTTTGTCAATAACTTGAAGCCAAACAGGCACTTTCAGAAAAATTCGAGGAGGCAATTTCAGGGCTGAGCAGAAGGGAGAATAGAAAAACAGGGCATCTTTAAAAGCTCTGAAGCAGCAGCAGAAATTTCCTCCTCCCTAGGTAAGCTTTGATACCAAAAAGAGGTTGGCTGTTACTGACATGCAGTATATCATATAAAGGGGTCAAATTATGTCAAAGTAAAGGAGATGAAGTGACCCATTGACTGTACTAGAAATAGAAATCATCAGCACGAGCTTTGTTTTTAATTTGTCAATGGTATCAAGAGCCATTTTAAAAATTGTATCTGTTGATCAATAATAAAAGTTAACTCACCCAGGTACTGTGGTAGGTGTTTGGGCCATATAACCCCCCTATATAGTAGATTAAATTTTTCCCTATTTTACTGGTGAATAAATTGAGAGACAAGAGAAGTAAGTTGCTCACATTTACACAGCTAGAATGTGGTGTTCAAACCTGTAGCTTAACTCTTGTACCCTAGCAATTGAAACTTATCCTTCAAAAATCATTCAAAAGATGTAATAAAAAAAACTACTCAAATCCACTTAGTGAGCATTTATGCATCTCCTGATCTCTTTGTTGGACAGTGTGCCACGCCATAGGAATACAGAAGCACAAAGATAAAAAACTATTCAGAAATAACTACTGCCTTGCTCCAATCTTAGAGGAACTCTCATAGAATGGAAACATGTAAAGAGACAACACCAGAATGTGACTATGCATCTGTGACTGTTAATAATGGGGAGCGGTGACAAGAAAAACAAGTTTGGGGTCTTAGATAATTAAATATTATTTTAAAAATATTATACCTCTTATTCATTTTTATTCTTGTGTATGTCTCGTATGCATATCATACTGTTCAAGACTAGATGTTTTATAAATATGCAGAGCATGTTGGAGCTAGATATTGAAGATTTTTTACTAGTAGGGTATGAGATAAAAATATTTCATAGACTACTACTTTAAATAAAGATTAATTTCCCAGATGCTTGAAGGAAAGACCATTCCTGGCAAAGAGAACAGGTTATACAATGGCAAAATGTATGTAACAATGTATTCTGACTGCTGGGGGTAGTTTGAAATTATGTAGCATATAAGATCTGGACCTAGAGAAAGTAAAGAAAAACAGTATTGGATAATAGAAGTGTAGTTAAGTAAATTATGTTGCATTAAGTCCATATTATGTAGCCAAAGACTAATAGCAACTCAGAAATAATACTAATTTAATAATATAGAACTTCAGATTGTATATTTCCAAGTCTGTAAAAAAAAATATATATATATACATATATATATATATACACACACACACACACACACACACACACACACACACACACACATTTGGATCAAATTGAAAAGGATTGCCCAGCCAGTGTGGCTCAGTGGTTGAGCATCCACCCAAGAACCAGGAGGTCAATGTTAGATTCCCAGTCAGGGCACATGCCTGGGTTTTGGGCTCAATCCCCAGTAAGAGGCATGGAGGAGGCAGCCGATCGATGATTCTCTCTCATCATTGATGTTTTTATCTCTCTCCCACTCTCCCTTACTCTCTGAAATCAATAAAAACATTTTAAAAAAAGATTGTGCCCTAGCTGGTTTGGCTCAGTGGATAGAGTGTCAGCCTGCGGACTGAAGGGTCCCGTTTTCAGTTCCAGTCGAGGGCATGTACCTTGGTTGCAAGCTCCTCCCCAGCCTGAACCCTGGTCAGGGCATGTGCAGGAGGCAACCAATCCATGTGTTTCTCTCACATCAATATTTCTTTCTGTCTTTCCCTCTCTCTTCCACTCTCTGAAAATCAGTGGAAAAATATCCTCAGGTGAGGATTTTTAAAAAAAGATTGAAAAGGATGGCAGAAATTAGAGTAATTTTGTTAATATATTGGTATATTTAATTATAGATGAAAATATTCACTTTAAATGTTGTTAATATTTCTACAATAAATTTGTTTGTTTGATTTTAAAGAAAATTGACTCCCCAAATAATTCATTTTTATATCGTGGTTCACATATTCCTCAGAAAGCCTCTGATTAGATGTACTTCTTAATAAAAACAAATTTCTCAGCAAAGCTTTTCAACACTAGCACTTTATTGATAATCCTTTGTAATATTAGTTAATAAGACTAGCCAATATTTATTGAGTCCATACCATATGCAAGACATCTATCTGATATAAAGAAGTATATGAACAACATGAGTGGCTTTGTGCCCTTGGGGAGCTTATCATTTGGGGAAATAAACACATGAAAAGTTAAATGAATAATTATTAACAATCACATTTTGAATCCATAAACAAGTTGTGAGGCAGAACATCGTTTGTTAATATGATCAAATGAATTGCTCATGCTGTCCTATTTTTAATAGGTGAATAGAGGACACTTCAATCTAAAGTGGATCTTAAAGAAGTAGTAGGATTTGGAGATGAAGTTAGGACAGAGGAGGTAAATTATCTTCCACCACTTCATTTCTAACCCATCACACAAACCCCCACTCTTCATAAACTCTTAGGTGGGTGGAGCTGTCAGAGCAATTAAGAACAGTGTGAGTCTGTTCATCTAACTTCAGGAAAACCAGCTTGGCTAGAACAAAAACTGATAGAGGAGACTAATGGATATAAGATTTAAAATGTAGTGTGAGGCCAGATTTGACAGAGCTTTGAATGTTTCACCAAGAAATCTGGGTTTTGTCTTCTAGACAGAGGAGAATTATGGGAGGTATTTTAATAGATGTAAGGCATTGTCACTGTAGGCAAGTGTGGAGGAGGAACGAACTTTTCTCTGCATTCAAGGTTTTTCTGACTGGTCTAATAGTCAAATAGACATAAGATGGATTAGCAAGAGTAAAGAACCAAATTTAATACATATATACATATGGGACCCCAGCACAGGTGAGAGTCAGAGATGCCACATGCAGTAGAGGTTCAAATATAGAAAAGGGAGTCTAGTTACATACGACATTCTGAGCTAGGGACGAGCTAATGCACATTGAGGGCTTTCAGGGGGCAGGATGAAAAGAACAGATATTTAGTAAATAAAAGATTGCCCTGCCATATAGGTCAAAAGGTTATTGCTGATCATCTCTTATTATGGGCAAGGCCCCTAATTCAAGTCCTTCTAGGCAGTTACAAGGAAGGGCAGAAGTTTGTTTTGAGCCTGAAGCTAAAATTGCCTTTAGTTCAAAACTGCAGAAGCAGTTTGGGGTGACTCATTCTGAACCCCCAGAAAAGCCTCTGAGGTAACATATGCTGTGTATTTTTTCCTATTGCTGAAAATGTGTCCAGGGTAACAAGACACAGCATACTTGGTCATGCTTTTTATAACCAGTAAGGTGTGCCCAAATGGGAAAGTAATGGATGACTACCCAAAAAGAAGAGGGACAGTGTACAATGAACTTTGTATTACAAGCTTCATATCAAGTCGTTGACAAATCACTTAATTACTCTAACATCTAAAGGAGCATACTATCCTATCTAATAAAAGGGTAATATGCAAATTAACTGTCACTCCGTCACAAAGATGGTGGCGCCCATAGCCACAAGATGGCGGAGCCCAGTCCTCTCAGCCCCACCAGAGTCCCCCAGTCCCGGGGCGGGGGGGCAAGGGGCTGCTGAGAGCAGGCCACGTGAGCGGCCTGGTGGAATGCTTGCTTCGTCTCTGCGGCAACAAGGCAAGCGTTCCCCACCTGGCTGCGGATTGGCCTCTGGGCAGTGGGGGCAGAGCGGCCAGTCCCCGCAGAGAGCTACTGGTGCACGGATTTGTGCACAGGGCTACTTATCCTATATAATAAAGAGCTAATAAGCTAATTAGACTGAACAGCAGAATGACTGTCCGGACAACCTTCCGGATGAAGCCGGAGCTGTGAAGGCCAAGGCAGCAGCTAGGACTCTGAGGACCTACCCTTGCATGAATTTCGTGCATTGGGCCTCTAGTCTAAGATAAAAAGAAAACAAATGCTTGACATATCCTGTATTTTATGCTTATCATATTTTTGCTTCTAAGTGTGTATAAAGATGAGGTTAATATAGTATTACTATTGATTAGATTATTTCAAGCTGTTTCTTTTATTTATTTATTTATTTATTTTAATATATTTTATTGATTTTTTTACAGAGAGGAAGAGAGAGGGATAGAGAGTTAGAAACATCAATGAGAGAGAAACATCGATCAGCTGCCTCCTGCACACCCCCTACTGGGGATGTGCCTGCAACCAAGGTACATGCCCTTGACCGGAATCGAACCTGGGACCCTTGAGTCCGCAGGCCGACGCTCTATCCACTGAGCCCAACCGGTTTCGGCTCAAGCTGTTTCTTTTACTGTTTCTATTTGCATTTTTGAAAAAGGCATTTTTAGATGTGTGTAAATGTGTTCACATTAAATTGAATACATGAATTCACATGAATTGAAAACAGTAAGTATATGTTGAAAACAGTCAATATACTTTGACTTAAGCATACTTTGTAACAACAAATTTTAGATCCTTGTGTCTTGTTTTATGTGCATTAAAATGTAATTAATGTGTGCTTAAGAAATTCTCAATTGGAACAGATACTTTAGGACCTCATTAGCCAGCAGCAAATCAGAAATAGTCATATTTTAATCAGAAGTAGTGTATTTTCTTCACATGGAAGTAGGACTCATACATATCTCTCAGAATAGAACAAAAGTCTTTAGGTCTTTAATCTGTATCATGTTGATGGCGAATGTGAACATATAAGAAAACTGGCATTCTGTTTCTTGGCTCTTGAATATCTTGACTTGGAGGAGAAAAAAAACGTGAAAAAAAAAAATTTCAGATCTCCCGTGGATTATCCAAGAAGGAATTCCAGAATGCAGAGAAGGCCTGTCTCCCGCAGGCAGGCCAGTTTCATTTGGCTTGTGGCCATCAAGATGCATGATTGCGCCGAGGCTGGTTTGGCTCAGTGGATGGAGCGTCAGCCTGCGGACTCAAGGGTCCCAGGTTCGATTCCGGTCAGGGGCATGTACCTTGGTTGCGGGCACATCCCCGGTGGGGGGTGTGCAGGAGGCAGCTGATCGATGTTTCTCTCACATCGATGTTTCTAACTCTCTGTCCCTCTCTCTTCCTCTCTGTAAAAAATCAATAAAATATATTAAAAAAAAAAAAAAAAAAAGATGCATGATTGCTCTGACTTCATTTCTGTGCCCTCTGCATGGAATTCTGAAAGTCAATGGGAGAGAAGGCAGGAAACCCTGAGGAATGTGTGTTCTTGTGTAGTATCTAGATCAGACAGTTGTAGGAAGTGCCAGATATCAGACCAGAAAGGATTCTTGTGGGAGAGGGTTTATAGCTCAGTTTCATAAGCCCATTAATATTTCACCACATCTGTTCCTTAATTTTATAATTTACTAGAGGTGCTGTGCACAGATTCGTGCACTGGTGGGTCGGCATGGCCTGCGGGGATAGGGCCGAAACCGGCAGTCCAACGCCGCCTGCCACTCCTGCCTGCCACTCCCACTCATTCCGACCCCACTGCATCTGCTGCGGGCTCACACCCAGTCAGTCCTGATTAGGAGAGGCTCGGGATGCCCTAGCAGTGCTCACCAGCCATGAGCCCTGCGTCTGGTGCCCATCAGGGGATGGGGGGGGAGGGGGGTGCACGGGCCTGGGACATGATTGGCCCTCTGGGCAGGTCGTGCCACTTTAATATCATTTCTTCCTTGCAGAGCATCTAGGGAGGGAAAGCAGCCACAGTGCCCGAGACCGACTTCCAGGAGGCCAGCAGCACTGTTGGGATCATACAGGTGGCGCTGGTCTGTCTCTGGAGATTGGACCTGCAGGACTACTGAGGGAGGGAGTGGCTGCCGCCAGGCTGGTGGGCCACTAGGATGGGTCAGTCAGCTGAGTGGAGCTCCCGCTGTGGGAGCGTACTGACCACCAGGGGGGCAACTCCTGCATTGAGCATCTGCCCCCTGGAGGTCAGTGTGTGTCATAGCAACTGGTCGACCACTTGTACGGTCATTTGGTTGCTTAGGCTTTTATATATATAGATACTAGAGCCCCAGTGCACAAAATTTGTACACGGAAGGGGCGGTCCTCAGCCCAGCCTGCATCCTCTCCAATCTGGGACCCCGCAGGAGATGTCTGACTGCCAGTTTGCCTGCCTGCCTGATCGCCTTTAACCCCTCTGCCTGCTGGCCTGATCACCCCTACCTTGCCCCCCCCCCCCTGCCGGCCTGATCGCCCCTACCTTGTCCCCCTGCCTGCCTAATCAACCCTAACTTGCCTCCCTGCCAGCCTGATTGCCCCTAATTTGCCCCCTGCTGTCCTGATCACCCCTAACTGCCTCTGCCTTGGCCCCCAGTCTGGCCTCCCTCTGTGGAAGGCGACCTGGTGGTTCAGGGGAAGGCACCGCCCCCATTACCTCGCTGCTGCTGCTACCACTGGCCTGAGCCTCAGCCCTTCACAGCTGCCCATGGCTGCCTGAGCCTTGGCCCTCGCAGCCGCTGTGGCTTTGTCTGGAAGGATGTCCGGAAGAGGTCCACTCTAATTAGCATATTACCCTTTTATTAGTATAGATTTGGGGACCATTACAACCACGCAGAACTTAAAGAAAACACATGGCCTTGGCTGGTTTGGCTTAATGGAGAGAGCATCAGCCTGTGGACTGAAGGGTCCCAGGTTTGATTCTGGTCAGGAGCACATGCCTGGGTTGCAGGCTCAGTCCCCAGTAGGGGGCCTGCGGGAGGCAGCTGCTCAGTGATTCTTATCATTAATGTTTCTATCTCTCTCTCCTTCTCCCTTTCTCTCTGAAATCAATGAAAAAAGAAAAAACATGATCTTCACTTTGGGCTTTGTCATTTTACAATATCCTTTGTGCAGTATTTTAAATTCCCTCAACTTTCCTTTACCCACCCTTAAAATGCAATCTATTTTGGGAAAGATGATCAGGAAAGTGATTCTAGTGGGTAGAAGTTGTGTGTTTTTTTTTTTGGAGGGGATGGGGTCATGAAAATATTTAAAAATTGAGCATGGTGAAGGTTGTACCATTCTGAATTTACTTTAAAAAACCAGTTCATTGTACACTTTAGGTGGCATGTACAGTATATGAATTATATCTCAACAAAGCTGTTCTTTTATTTCTTTTTTTTTTTTTTAATGAATCTTTATTGTTCAGATTACAATTGTTTCTCCTTTTTCCCCACATATCTCCCCACCACCCAGTTCCTACCCCCCCTCTTCCCTTACCTCCCCCCCCCCGCTGTCCTTATCCATAGGTGTATGATTTTTGTCCAGTCTCTTCCCATACTCCCCACACAGATACCCCTTTCCCCCTGAGAATTATCAATCCACTCCCATTCTATGCCTCTGATTCTATTAAGTTCACCAGTTTATTCTGTTCCTCAGATTTTTAATTCACTTGACTTTTAGATTCACTTGTTGATATATATGTAATTGTTGTTCATAATTTTTATCTTTCTTCTTCTTTTTCCTCTTTTTAAAGAATACCTTTCAGCATTTCATATAATGCTGGTTTGGTGGTGATGAACTCCTTTAGCTTTTTCTTATCTGTGAAGCTCTTTATCTGCCCTTCAATTCTGAATGATAACTTTGCTGGGTAGAGTAGTCTTGGTTGTAGGTTCCTGCTATTCATCACTTTGAATATTTCTTGCCACTCCCGTCTGGCCTGCATGGTTTCTGTTGAGAAATTAGCTGATAATCGTATGGGAGCTCCCTTGTAGGTAACGAACTGTTTTTCTCTTGCTGCTTGTAAGATTCTCTCTTTGTCTTTTGCTCTTGACATTTTAATTATGATGTGTCTTGGTGTGATCCTCTTTGGATCCCTTTTGTTTGGGGTTCTGTGTGCTTCCTGGACTCGTAAGTCTATTTCTTTCATCAGGTGGGGGAAGTTTTCGTTCATTATTTCTTCAAATAGGTTTTCAGCATCTTGCTCTCTCTCTTCTTCTGGTACCCCCATAATTCTGATGTTGGTTCGCTTGAAGTTGTCCCAGAGGCTTCTTACACTATCTTCAACTTTCTGAATTCTCTTCACTTCATGCTTCTCTGGAGGAGTGTCCTTGGCCTCTTTGTATTCCAAATCTTTGAGTTGATTCTTGCAATCCTCTAGTCTGCTTTTGGGTCTCTGTATAATATTTTTTATCTCAGTCAGTGTATGTTTAATTTCTAGTTGGTCCTTTTTCATATCCTCAAGGGTCTCATTGAATTTATCGGCCTTTTCCATGAAATTCTTAAAAAACCTTATAACCGTGGTTTTGAACTCTATGTCCAGTCGCTTATTCTCCTCCATTTCTTTGGTTTGTGATCTGTTTCCTTGCCTTCTCATATTCTCTGCTTCCCTGAGTTGGTAGGGTAGTTTTGTGTACTAGGTGTCCTATTGGTTCAACGGGTCAGCCTCCCAGTTACTTGAGGTGGACACTCTTGGTGTACCCTTGTGTACTGCGTGTCCCCCAGCAGGAGCTACAGCAAGGGCTAGTTTTCTCCTCCTTTGCTTGGGCGGTTTTGGAGCAGTCTGGAGCTGCAGTTGGTTAAGCTGCCACAGAACAGGCCATTTATATGCAAAAGCCGCTGTGTGGAGCCTGGGCGGGTTTGTAGAATGTGTGGGGCGGGGCCTCAGGGCGGGGCGGGGTCTCAGGGCGTCACTAGGCTGGGGCGTGGCCAACGGCGATGGCTGCCCTCAGCCGTCTCTGCCTTTCCACGTTTCCAAGTCCCTGCGCCCCGCGCTCCAGCGCAGTAAACAATGATTGCTGGGCGCACCACTGCAAAAAAGTCACTCTCACTTTCCGACCCGATGGCCGAGAGTCCAGCCTCTCCCCGTAGGCGTCTGGGTCCCCCGAGTGTCCCCAGAAACTGGATTTCAGAGTGATCGGGAGCTTGTCTCCCTGCGGGTTGAAGAAAAGCCGCGCACCCAGCCGCCCGCCGGCCCGATTCGCGTGCCTCCGTACCTCAGCTTTTCAGCGATTGTGCTCCTTTCTCTTCTCAGCTGTAAATCTTCCACTCAGCCAGCTTTCCCGTGGTTCTGGGTGGTAGACGTTTTTGTCTTTTAGTTGTGTTTTGAAATTGTTGTGTGAGGCAGCAGATTAGTTGTTTAACTATGCCGCCATCTTGGTTCCTCCTCCTTTTATTTCTTTTTAAATAAAGACCAGTCTCATAATCAATTGCAGATGTTTTTAGAGCCCCCCCCCCCCCCCCCCCAGGATTTGCTTACCACATCCCAAACCACGGCTGTGACTCCCAATTGCCTCCAGTCCTGGTGGATCTAGATGGTGTGGTTTGCAAAGGAGAAGGTGGCAAGAGGCTTGTGGAATTTCTGCAACCCCATTCCCGTGGTCTCCTCATAGGGCACCAGGGCCATTTCCACTGTGCCAGCTCTCTGCTTCCTTTAACCTATTGGGCAAAAGAATCCTGCATGCTCTGGCCAGAAAGTACATTCTCTCTTAGGTGACCAGAATGCTTTTTTTTAAGGTCGTTTTATGGATTCAAAAGAATAAACAGAGATGTGGAAAGCTTTTGTCAAATTTCTTTTACATGGTTCTTCCAGTCTCATGGGAAGTGATACGTGGCTCTGAATTCATCCCAAAGGGTGTCTTTGGGCAAAAGAACCCAGAATGGTACAACTCCTTCAGGATGCCCTACACACTTCCCTGTCAGGACTCAGGGGGGCTTGAGGGTGAGCGAGGCAGTGGTGCCAGCACAGGCCCTGGGAGAAGGTAGCGCTTTCTACACTGCCCAGGCCACGTGGACTGCAGCTGCACCCGCCCAGGTGGGCAGGGTGTTTCTGCTGTTTTGTTTTGGTCTGGCCTCCACCCCGTCATCCATGGACCCGTGCCTGCACTGAGACAGTGAATGGTTCAATGGTCCTACTTTTTGGTGGACGGTGGACTTACTCCCACCTCCCGGAGACTGGCAGTTAGACACTGGTGGCTTCCAAGTCGCTCTCAGGGAGAGTGTGGCCCTAGGTCCAGAGCAGACTCGGGCATCCTTGGCTAGGAGGCCTCCCCGGGCTAGCTAGCGGCCGCTGGTGGTTTGAAGGCCGGCCATGCCCCCGATCGTGGCGGGGGTTCCCTCTGGGGGCTGGCCAGCCTGGGCTAGAGGCTGCCTGAGGTTTGAAGGCCGGCCATGCCCCCGATTGGCCTGGGCTAGGGGCCGCCCGTGGTTTGAAGGCTGGCCATGCCCCCGATTATGGCGGGGGTCCCCTCTGGGGTGCTGGCTGGCCTGGAATAGAGGCCACCCACAGTTTGAAGGCTGGCCAGGCCCCCGATGGTGGCAAGGGTCCCCTCTGGGATGCTGGCCGACCTGGGCTAGGGGCCATCGGCAGTTTGAAAGCCAGCCACGCCCCGATCCAAGCGGGGGTCCCCTCATGGTGACTGTTCGTCCCGCTCCCTCAGCTCCTTAGCCTGCTGTTCTGTCATCCATCCAGTTGTTTTGGTCATGACGGCCCTGGCTTTTTGTATATTAGGATTGCATATGCATTAGTTATGTCCAGTACTTGAATATGAAAATAATTTAGGAAAACCATCATTTCTCTAAATAACTGTTACTATTTTAGGAGCATTCAAGAGTCTATGTAACATACAGATTTTCTTTCTCTTGGAATCAACATGTCTGAGACAGTTGAACATATCCTCCTGTCTGCATATACTCTGCCACTTTCTCTAGCCATTTTTTTTACTCTTTGAATACAGTTTTCACATTTAGTCTTGTTATCAAACGTGATCCAATAAGCCCTAGCCAGTTTGGCTCAGTGGATAGAGTGTCGGCTTCCTGGCTGAAAGATCTGGGTTGGATTCCAGTCAAGGGCATGTACTTAGTTGCAAGTATCAATGTTTCTCTCCCCCTCCCTTACACTCTCTCTAAAAATCAATGGAGAAATATCCTCAGATGAGGATTAACAATAACAAAAGTGATCTAGTTATTCTGTGTTTTTTTTTTTTTTATCACTAAATGCTTTGGCTATGGTTCTATAAATTTCATAAATTTTATTAGACTGTTTTGGAAAATCCATGAAAAGACATAATCCTAATTGCACTAGGATATGTTTATTGTGTATCTACTATGTGCCCAGACCTGTGCCAGATATGATGGGAAACTCATTTGCTTATAGCAAATTGCAAAAACTACTGTATTTGTTTTAAAACCTAACTATGGCCTGTTCAGCTGCATTTTAAAATATTTTCAAGGTCAAAGGATTATGGACCCTTTTAGAATTAAAAACAAATCTCCAACAGAGCCAAATCAACTGGAACTCTAAGTGAACTATTCTAAGGAGGTTAAGCTTTTAATCTAGCATGAGAGGAGTTAAGGTGAAGTACATCTAAGCACCAGAGAAATCATTGAGTGAAAAAAATACATATATCAACAGGTGTCGCCAAAAGAGGACATACACAAAGTTTGCCTTTATCTCTAATTTTCTTCCTGCTTACATGGAATTACATGGAGATATAAAGTGTTTCTCTTGATCTCAGTTGATGCAGGGCACATAGTAGGAACTCAGTAAATGTTGGCAAAATGAACAATGTAATTGCAACTGAAACAGCAAAAACCTAATTAAAACCATTACAATTACAACTTTATAAAATATTTGCATATAGATAAGGAAATGTCCAAAAATACAGTTGTTTTATTCATTTGTTGGTTTTCTGAATGTTTTTTCTTACATTTAAAACGTTTCCATTATTTCTACAATATTATTTGGGTATCAAATTTTTCAAATTAGCTGCTTTTAAATATAACACAATCACAACTTGGGATGGACTCTGTCCACCACTGGGGTTCAAACATGTCTTGACATATCTGGCAAATTGGTGGGATTGGGCTACCAAGAGGTGATTTACATAAGGGTTGACATTTTACATTTACAAATTGGTGGTTTTGGGCTGCCATGGGTGATTTACAGAAAGACTGCCAAGAAGTGTGACTACCATTGAGGAGGGGGGTTGGCCAGACTACTTTTCAGTCAGTTTGCACTGCTACAATGCATCAACCAGTGTTCCGATTGGTCAGTGCCCATGCCATGCCAGCTATTAACCTTTGGGATGTCACTCCTGCATTGAGAGGACATTGCCTTACCTGTCTTGAAGATTCATACTCTAATGTAGCCTCATAGACTCCTCTTGGAAAGCAGTGTAAGCAGAAATAGAAGTGCCCTAAAATTTTTATTACATCACAAATTATAATTCAAAAATGAGTGATTGGGGCTTGTTTTTACTTCTGCAGGAAATACAACGTAATTTTGCAGTATTTGAGACTCCAGAAAACACATAAGCATTTTGATTCCTTGAGGGCCATGATGGAGATCATGAAAATTTCCAGTAGAAGGTGGAGGTGACCTGGCTTACTGGGGCTGGATCAACTAGAAGTGTTTAAAGACAAAACATCTCAACAGCTGACATCCGTGTGGCTGCAGCTAAGACTTGGTTTTGAGCCCATGTAAAACACTGTCTAAAGAATCTTAGAAATAATGGAACCTTGCAAGGAGCTGGAGGTCCTGCAACAGCAAGCAGGCAAAGGCAGGAGGCATTGGAATGTGGGTTATTAAACCATTTTTAATAAATTGATAATTATGGCTTTTAGTTCATAAAGAATAAAATGTAAGAATTGAATCTGCTATTCCCTTACTTCAATGGTTCCCATTTCCACACACTTATTTGTGTGAGCATTTCACAAAACTGAGGGTACTCTGATGATTGTTTTGAAATACAAGGCATATTTTTTATAACATGACCCATTAATGTGAGTTAAATACAATTCTTCATCTGGTGTTCAACCAAAGAAACAGTGGTATGTTCCAACACTGGAAGAAAAACTAGCTGAACTGAATTTATTGATATTTTAGGTCCTTTATAGGGTTATGTTTGAATGTGTGTGATTTGCACCTAAAATGCTGTTTTTAGACCCTAAACCTTGTCGAAGAGGAAACTCCAGGGTTTTACTTTTCCTATAATGCTTAATCCTACCTAATAATAGACAAATATGCAAATTGACCATACCTCCGACACACCCACAAGCCATGCCCACAAGCCACGCCCACCATCCAATCAGAGGGAGTATGCAAATTAACTCAACCAAGATGGCTACAGCCACAGAGAGCAAGGTTTCCTAGGTAACAGAGGAAGTCAAGCTTTCCGCCTGCCCTTGCCAGGCCTAAGCCTCCACTCAAGCTACAAAGTTTCAATTATAGAAGGTAAACAAATTCAAACAGAAATGGCGGCAGAATGGAGCTTGAGGGAGCAGGCCAGGGTTGTCCCCGGCAACAGGGGAAGCAAAGCTTTCCACACACCCTGGCCGGGTTCACCCACTTAAGGCTACAAAGTTTCAATTATAACCCCAACAGAAATGGCTGCCGGCTTAGGAGGGAGCCCCAGGCTTGGCTCTGCTCCAGGCTACAAAGTTTCAATTCTAGAAGGAAAATAAATTCCAGATACCAGGGCCTCCACTTGGGTTGCCAGGGGGCGTGGTCGGCCTGCAAACCACCACAGGCCCCTCGCTCAGGCCACCCCATGCCCCAAGGGAACCCCACCCTGATCAGGGACACCCTTCAGGGCAAACCAGCTGGCCCCCACCCCTATACCAGGCCTCTATCCTATCTAACAAAAGAGTAATATGCAGATTAATCATCACTGCAACACACAATATAGCTGCCCCCATGTGCTCAAAAATCCTGCCCCCATGTGGACACAAGATGGCCACCACAAGATAGCCAGCAGGAGAGGGCAGTTGGGAGGCACCCAGCCTGCAAGGGAGGCAGTTGAGAAGGACCAGGCCTGCAAGGGAGGGCAGTTGGAGGTGATCAACCCTGCAGGAGAGGGCAGTTAGGGGTGACCAGGCCAGGCAGAGGAGGGAAGTTGGGGGCAAACAGGCTGGCAGCAGAGTGGTTACGGGGTGATCAGTCTGGCAGGCAGAAGCGGTTAGGGGCAATCAGGAAGGCAGGCAGGCAAGCAGTTGGGAGCCAGCAGTCCTGGATTGTGAGAAGGCAGTTGGACATCCGTTGAGGGGTCCCATATTGGAGAGGGTACAGGCTGGGCTGAGGGACAACCCCCCTCCATGCACGAATTTTGTGCACTGGGCCTCTAGTAGTTTATAATGAACATTATAGTATTGAACACATACTGAAACCAGTGAGGTAGACTAGACAGGTAATATTACTTCATTTTATAGATTTTTAATTGGAGGCAAAAAGAACTATAATTAGCTTTTCTGGCTCAATTTTACCACGCTGATCAAATATATTCATTGAGCAGCCACAGGTATATGGCATTTCATTATGTTCTTGGAATAATATTTTTAAAAATGCATGAAAGTGAGCAGGTAAGAGAAGTCTCATAAAATGAGAATAGTTTATAACCTGACATCCTTTTTTAAATAAAATTTTCATGGACCTTCTTTTTCTCATTAGTTTATTTACTCCCTTTATGTGTTATAGTGATTGGTGTTCAATAATTGTATAAAAATAGATAGATGCCTCGGAAAACAATACTTGGAGTATAGAACAATGTCAATGGCATCTGACATATGAATCACAGGGTGTGTTTTTTAAAGGAAAGATAGTACATATAGAATCCCACCAGATATGAAGTATTGTTGCAACTAGAGTGTGTGTGTGTGTGTGTGTGTGTGTGTGTGTGTGTGTGTGTGTTCAGGGGATAGCTGATAAACTTGAGAATGGAATGCTGTACTGGCCATACTCATTTTGCACACCTACTCCTGTGGACAGAGTAGTGTCCCCACAAGAAAGAGGAATTCTGTTGCAAAAGTAAGAAAGAAAAAAAAGGGGGGTGGCGGGGGGGTGGGGTGGGGGGTGGAGTGCTGGGACAGCACACTGGGAAGACCAAAACTTCAGTTACCCTAAGCAACTAGAGGTCTGTTTAGGTAATAAATTTCAATGAGATATTTGCCACACCCAGAAAGCAGCAGGAGGTACATGGCCAGTGCCTAAAAGGAAATCTGGAACTGTTTCAAGAGACAAGGATTATCCGTGAGACTAACTCTGCAAGGATGAATGAAGCATCTGAGAAATGGTGGGGTTACAGAACAGAGAGTTGAGATGTTGACTCCCTCTCACTTTCAAGGGTTATGAAGATGTGGAAATAGTAGAAAGAATGGTTCAAGAGGGTAAGCAGTAGACCATTATATCATTTTAAAAGAAGACTGCAAAATGATATATTTAACATTAGAAACTCATTAGAGTCCTCTATAACTATGTAGAGTCTAAATTATGAAGGTGAGTTCAGGTTGCATAGCAATTTGGAATAAATAAAAGAAAATGTAAGATAATAACATAGAGGTTTAGAAGTAGGGAAGAGTACACTGAGAAGATATGGAGATATTAATGTTTTGGAGGGAGGCAAAACAGAAACTGTCCTGACTGATCCCCAATAGTGTCTTGGAGGAAAAACCTCAGGTCAGTATGGTAGAAGCTAAGAGTTGGCATAAAGACAGGAATTCTATCTAAGGGAAGATTTGCATTACTTGCTAGTACAGTGGAAAAACATGCTGTCATTTGGAAAATCCCTCATGGGAAAAGTACAAATTAAATTGATGTTATTCATATTGATATTTTGTACATTTTCAGGGCATTGGTAATCTATAGGATTTTACCAAAGACACACTAAAAGTTTATCTCCAAGGTGAATGACTCAAAAGTTGCAAATTTTAAAGACTGGCTAAAACCTCATCAAGCAATCTAGTAGATTTTTTCCCCCTTTGGAAATTGGCCCAAGACCCAGTGAATCTTGAGACAAACTTCAGTGCTTTGGCCAGGTGCCCATTTAGATGATTGGTCCCTTGCCTTGAACTTTAATGTTGAGGCCAAAACTAATTGGCATCCAAATGAAAACTTACAAAAGAGGCCTCATGATGCTCCCTAAAGAAACAATTTGTTCCCTGCCAAAATTAGGATTACCTTGCTTTACGAAGAAGATGTATACTATGCTGACAACCAAATGATGATTTGCCAAACATATCCATCGTGGATAGCAAAGGAGCCTCATATAATCCAGAAGGGAGATGGCCTTCCAGGCAGTTGATGCCCTAGGGACCTGCTGAAGGCTGTGCTGAAGGCAAAATAGTAGGAACTGGTATTGCACTAACTTAGTTACCTGGCAAATCAGAACCCACCATGGTAGAGGTAAATCCTTGAGTGGGGGTTTTAGGCCCTAAGTGTTAAGGCCTAGTGTAGGCATAGCAAAAATGAGAACCTGTGGCACCATGTACTCCATTTCTGTATCCATGGCATATATGTACAATAACTCAGTCTCAGGGTCTTCCTCAGTCAACAGGGAACTTTAAGTAGGCACCACTTATTATTGGGAATTGTTAGGTCATTTAAAAGCTATTTTTAAAAATTTTTAATTGAATTTATTTGGGTGACATTGGTTAATAAAATGATATGGCTTTCAGGTGTACAATTCTATAATACATCATCTGTATATTATATTGTGTATTGTGTATTCACCAAAGTGAAGTCTCCTTCCATCAACATTTATCCCCTCTTTACCCTCTTCTGTCTCCCCTTACTCTCTCTCTCTCTCTGGTAATCACCATCTATGAGGTGTGTGTGTGTGTGTGTTTTTGCTTAATCCCTTTACTTTTTTTCACCCAGCCCACCAACCCTCCTCCCCTCTGACAGCTGTTCAGTCTATTCTCTGTATTTATGAGTCTGTTGCTATTTTGTTTGTTTGTTTATTTTGATTACTAGATTCCATATATAAGTGACATCATATAGTATTTGTCTTTCTCAGATTGGCTTATTTCACTTAGCATAGTGCTCTCAAGGTCCATCCATGTTGGCACATAAAACCTATTTCTTTGCCTGTGGATTGCTCCCATGTGACAGAGGCCTAGTCTACCTTCAGGTGAGAGGATAATGGTTTTAAAAAGCACTTGACTGTGGGAGGGCTTTCACCTCCCAAGAGGCTGGGAGCAAAACTGAGTCAATGTAGACTCATGAGGATGTCCAGGAAGTCAGGGACCCACTTGCCATTCGGCTAACCCCAGGAGGTGGACTTCCATGTTTCATTCATTACTCATGTCGCACAGCCCAAGAATACCTTCTCTGAGTAGCCATCAGTTGAGCAAACCTTTCCATAATGAAATGCTAATGTGGCCAGGTTGCCTAAAAGAGTCTGTGGTCAGTTGCTTCTTGGTCTTGGTTTAGGACTATTTCTAGTATTTCTTGGAAAATACTTGATATTTAAGGGGATGAAATGAGGCAGCACCTGTGGAAATTGTTTGAAAGCTTTAAAGGCCTATACTCATATAGGAGATATAGGTGTGGGTGATTAATGGGAAATAAAAAGTTAAGCCCTGAAATTTTCCTTAGGCTTACAATTTCTTATTTAATTGGTTCTTTTCAATATGACAGAAGTAGAATCTTTTGCCTTCTGGGAGGTAAAAATAATGAGATGTTTGCCTTAACTTTGCTATTATTGTATACGTGTGACGCCCCAAAATCCACTCCAGCGTATCCTACATACTTGCCAGATTGATCTAACTTTCATACCACTGACATCATTTCACCCAGCTGTTCAGTAACCTAAATTGATTTCCTTGTCTACTGTAGAAAATCTAAGCTCTTCAGTCTTTCATTCAAAGTCCTCCTTCAGCTTCCTACCCCTGCCACTCACCCACCAGCCTCCACCACCTTCCTAATCTCATCTCTTCCTTGCTTCACATTATAGAAGCAGGTACTGTTGGAGCTGGTAGTCATCAAAAAGATGGTTCATCCAATTCCTGTATTTCATAGTTGGGGAACCTAAAACCCAGAGAGGTGAGGTGTTGTGACACTTCCAAGGCCACACATAGTCAGTCCTTCCACAGTGGCCAAGACAACATGCTTTTCATTCCCCACACAACTTGTCCCTCTGGACCTAAGCACTGGGATAGGATGAACAGAACTGGTACCTAGGGAACAGCATGGCATGGGATAAAATGATGCATGAAGCAATATTGAGAATTTAAAACTCAATGTGCTTGCAACATACTGTGTTTGCAACAAATGACCTTTATATAGAATTTGTCACCCTCTTAACAGGGAATTTTCTAAAGCTGGGAATTAATCTGCAAACTTTTGTTCTACTGGCTTTGGAAGGGAATTTTGTAACAATTGTGGTCTATCTAAATAGAATGAGTGGTTCAGGACAAGAAATGATTAACAGTTATGTCAGGGTTTCTCAGGGGAATGGCCCATGGAGTTATTACTATTTGCCAACTTTTTTCCTCTGAATTGAAGTTAACAAGGTCATTCCAAGGGTAACTATTAGGGAAGCTCAGTACAATGACCCTGTTATAACTTGCCCAACTAGAAGCTAGGAAACCACACCTTCTTCAGAAGGTTTATATGGCAGAAAATGGGAGGGAGTTAGTAATTTAAATCTTGCTGATTATCACGAATGGCAGGAAAAAGTGGAAGAAAAGCCTTGATTACAATAATATTGTTAAAGAAAATTAAAGGAAGTTTTATAAATGTTCAAATATATAATGTAATACAAAATGGAACTGATCAACTTTCCACATCTGCTTTGATGAGTAGATAACAATACTTATAATGTATGTATTAAGTATTTGAAGATAAATGACTCCTTATAAAATATTTGAGGGTGTTTTTATGTTTCCTTTAGTTTTAAAATCATCACCATGGAACTTAAAAATATCTCTCATTATTATTTTTACAAATACATAGACTATAGTACTTATTCAGATTATTAAAAATTCCAAATAAATAGAGCCTGAATTAATGAAGTTTTAATGTATCAACAAAGAAATGCATTAGTCTAAGTGTACAGGTTCAGATTTAGTACTTTTCAGACTTTATCTCACACACACACACACACACACACACACACACACACACTCCCCTTTTGCACTAGGAGCTGCCCCAAACAAAGGTCAAAGGAGCAGACTTTGTCCTCTGCTCCACAAAATGGAAAATGGTTGTTTTAATACAAACTTGCACTCCCCTCCACACACACATGTGCACACACAAAAAAATCCTCAAGTAACTGACTTTTCAGGAAGGTGCTTCATTTTATCCGTGGCTTCCCTTTCTCCTACACCTGGCAGAGATTTAGCAAGAGCCTTCCATTACCCGGGTGCGAAGCAGTGTTTGCTTGTACTATATTATTTAGGAAAGACTTTAGAGGTCCTGTCACCCGATGAGGAAAAGTGGTTGCACTTTGCATAAGCAAAAGCCTGATAAAAAGTTTGTTATATTGAATTTGTTGACTATTGAAATGAGAACTCTTTGTAACTAAAGAGTTCTATGTAAATACTAGAGGCCCAGTGCACAAAATTTGTGCACCTGGGGGGGGGGGTTCCCCTCAGCCCAGCCTATGCCCCCTTACAGTCTGGGAGCCCTCAGGGAACATCCTTAGTGCTGCATCGGAGGTGGGAGAGGCTCCCGCCACCGCCACTGCACTCGCCAGCCGTGAGCCCAGCTCAGGCTCAGGGCTTCTGGTTGAGCGGCACTCCCCCTGTGGGAGCACTCTGACCACCAGTGGGTAGCTCCTGCATTGAGCATCTTCCCCCTAGTGGTCAGTACACATCTTAGCAACCAGTCATTCCGCCATTTGGTCAATTTGCATGTTAGCTTTTTATTATATAGGTTAATGTACTAATAATGTAGAGATCAATATTAGGCAATCAGTCCCTTGGTATATAGTTCATTTAAGCCCAAGACTCCAGAAAAGCAGCAAGATGTGCTTTCACAGCCTCCTTCTTACAGCTTCGGCTTCTTCTCTCTGTTTATGCTAACCTCTGCAGTGAACACTATCCCCTCTCATGAGACCAAAGTAACTGATTTCTTTCATTTCTTTACTGACAACACACCCCTTCTCAAAGAGCCAGGGGGCAAGCGCTATCCCTTCCTGATTTTTGCTTCTTGTTCCTAACATAGATTGAAAATCCTTTATGCTTGGCTTGGCATTTCTAGGTGAGTCTTGATTCATTTCAGAGCTTGTCTTCCTGACACACAAGATGCAGAACCACGTAGTGTCTTCTTACTTCTCCTGGGTGAAATGCACATGTGACAGGCCTCAGAGCCTACCTTTGTCATGCCCCCAGCCTTTCACAGATGGAGCCCCACATAACCTCCACCTGCAGGCCCCAGCCTACCCAAGGCTCTGAGTCAGCTCTCCCAAAGGCTGGATGAGGATCAGCAGCCTCAGCCCCAACAGTCTGAAATTAGGCTTCTTGTGCATAGAACGTTAGCAATGAAGAACTGGGGCCTGTGAGGTTTCAGAGCAGCAGCATCTCCAATCAGCCATACAGCTGGAAGGCAGCAGGATGCAGTGGAAAGAGCAGCAGCTAAGGAGCCAGACCTGGGTGATTAAGGTTAGTGTCCCCATCCTGGCTCTTAGCTATGTGACCTTGGGCAAGTCAGTGAATCTTTCTGAACCATCTAGTTCTTTATCCATAAAGGGGAGGTTGTGTCCAATGCCCATCCCCTGCAGGGGCTCTTGCTGGTAACTATATTTAGTCTTTTATTACACTCTTTCCCAATTCAAGAAATAGAGGCTTCCTTCTTAATTTTATATCTCAAATTATCTTTGCCTGGTAGGATGATGGAAACTTTACCTAATAGAAAGTCAATCACCTGCCTTCTTTTGTAATTTCTGTTCAAAATTTCTTGCCTTTTCATATTCTTAAACCATACTTTTAGGCCATAAAGCTATTAGAGGACAGGAATGCCTAATTAGTAATAATCCTATCTAATAAAAGAGTAATATGCAGATTGACCATCACTCCAACACACAAGATAGCTGCACCCATGTGGTCAAAGATCCTGCCCTCATGTGGACACAAGATGGCCACCACAAGATGGCCAGCAGGGGAGAGCAGTTGGGAGGGACCAGGCCTGCAAGGGAGGGCAGTTGGGGGCGATCAAACCTGCAGGAGAGGGCAGTTAGGGGCAAACAGGCTGGCAGGGGAGCAGTTAGGCATCAATCAGGCTGGCAGGGGAGTGGTTAGGGGTGATCAGGTTGGCAGGCAGAAGTGGTTAGGGGCAATCAGGAAGGCAGACAGGTAAGCATTTGGGAGCCAGCAGTCCTGGATTGTGAGAGGGTTGTCTGACTGCTCATTTAGGCCCTACCCCGGTGGGATCGGGCCTAAATGGGAAGTCAGACATCCCTCGAGGGGTCCCAGATTGGAGAGGGTGAAGGCTGGGCTGAGAGACACCCTCCCCCCCCACCCCCGCATGAATTTCATGCACTGGGCCTCTAGTAATAATAATAATAATAATAACAATAATAGCAGCTAATATTTAGTGAGGGTTCATTATGGGTAGGTACTGACCTAGGCACTTGACATGGATTGTTGTATTTGGCCTTGCAACAATCTTATGAAGTAGGTACTAATATCATTGCCATTGTATAGAGAAAGAAACTGAGGGCTATATAGCTAGTTAAAGAGGCTAACAATAGAGATTGGGAGATAGAGTTCTTAGTAAAACCACTAAGTTATTCTTTTTCCTACTTCAAGCAGTGCTCATGTCTAATTCACTACAGATAATAATGAGTAAATGCATTGCTTTATTTGTTGAATATCTTCTGGTTGCAAAGCAATGGTGAGAAGTTGCACTATGGAGCATTATAAAAGAAGGATAATATGGTCCCTGTTCTCAAGAAAACCAGAAGCTGATAGGGAAGCAGACAGACAAATAGTGAATTCCAATACAAGTAAAATACAGTAAGTGTTTTAAGAGTGCTACAAGCTAAGTGCCACTGGGCCCAGACGGGGGAAACAGCACATCAGTGGTATCCAGAAACACTGGCTAAAAAGTTTACCTTTGAGTTGCTTTTGATGGACAAGGAGGACTCTAAGAGGCAGAGAAGTGAGAGAAAGAAATTCCAGGCAAAGGAACCACATAGGCAAATAAACTGAGTCACTGTTGACTCACTAACCTCAGTGCAAGGCTTGTTCCTGGAAGAGCAAGGAGTTTGGTATTTCTAAGCCTTTGTGTTTCTTTGAGAAAATCCTAATTTGGTACATGATAGCAGAAAAGCAGAATCATAAAATCTTGGGATTGAAGGGTCCCCTAAGGTCATCTAATCTAATAACTCATCCAATGCCTAAATCTCTTCTAAAACCTCCTACCAAGTGGTCACCAAAGCAGGTTTCATATAGTCCCCAGAACAGATGCATTATTAGCTCCTAAGCAGCTGAGCTCATCACTTTCTGAAATTATTTATTTATTTGTTTAGTTGCTTATTGTCTTTCTGTCTGTCAGATTAAAACACAAGTTCCACAAGGATAAGGATTGTCTTGCCTATCATGTATCATCAGTGCCTAGCATGGAACGGACATACAATAAATATTTGTGGAAATGAATGCATTCCATCTCAGGACAACTCTGACGTTTATAAAATTTTTAGGTGATTTCCACAAGATAGTCTTTTACATATATGAAGACAACTATACCATCCCCCTTGTATTTTCTCCAAGTTCAGTATCTCCTGTTGGTCAACAATTTCTCATGAGATATAACTTCACTATTCAGATTATTCTCTCCTATAAATTCCATTTTGTCACAATTTCTTTTAACGTGTTGTTGCAAGAATGGAAAGCAGTACCCCTAACTTTGTGACACCGTCCAACTAAAGAGGTGAGATCACCTCTCTTGGGTTACAGAGTGACCCAAGATGGCAGCTGGTTGAGGTCCCCTTCACCTCATGTTTCTCTAATTGTCAGCTAACTGCCCTCCTTCCCCACAGCCTCCACTGCCCGCTGGTTTCTACTGCCAGCTCACATCTCTCCTGTCTTGACTTGTGCAGGTAGATTTTGAAAACCTAGCCCAAGGCCTTACATTTGGGAGGCTGTTACAATAGTCCAGGACAAAGACACAAGGTGCTGAACTAGTGCAGTGTGGCCAGAAAGGAAGAAACAAAGGGAGAAACACCCCTCACGCATGAACAATGGGACTTGCAATCTACTGATTTAATGACTGCTGGCACGCTTTCTCAATGGTCCCTCTCCCTCCAGACCACTTAGGAATTAAGAGCTAAATCTCAGCCCTAGCTGGGTTGGCTCAGTGGATAGAGCAGTGGCCTGCTGACTAAAGAGTCCCAGGTTCGATTCCAGTCAAGGGCATGTACCTCCGTTGCAGGCTCCTCCCCAGCCTGGGCCGAGTGCAGGAGGCAACCAATCGATGTGTTTCTCTCACATCGATATTTCTCTCTGTCTTTCCCTCTCTCTTCAATTCTCTCTAAAAATCAATGGAAAAATATCCTAGGGTGAGGATTAAAAAAAAAACACAAGAATTAAGTCCCAGCTTTTCCCTACCTCACTGTCTCCAAGGTAAGCATACAGCTCTTTTTAAGTCTTTATATGTATTTTTTCTGGTTACAGTATAGAAACATATTAGAAAAAGCTAAAGGCAGCAAGATTTCTAGTCTAGATGATTAAGAGAATGGTGGTTCTGTTAACAGAGTCAGGAAATTTAAGGACCAACTTAAAGGTGATAATGAAGCATTTGGTTTGAGACATGTTGAATTTGAAAACCTGAGGATATCTAGAAGCAAGTTAACATTTTTTAGTACTTTGGACTTGGAGTGCAAAGATGAAAATGAAGATTTGTTAGTCATCAACAGATATTCTTGAAGCTTTCCCCAAAGAATGAGAATGTTGAAAATCATCTAGACCAAAAAAAGACATCCTAAGAACAAAACTTTTAACAATGGCTACATATAATGGGTATTTGGAGGAGGAATCTCCCAGAAAAAGTGCTCAGAGGTATGAGGAAAGCTTGATGCGGTTAATATTAGGTCTGCCAAAGCTGGGCATCATTGCAGAAAGGAGAAGATAAAATCAGTCACATCAAATGTAGCACACAGCTCCTGGAGAACAAAAAATTCTTAAGAGGTTACTGAGTTTATCAGTGAGGAGGTAGTCTGATAATCTTGAAGAAAATAATTCAATATAAAGTTGGAGCCAGGTTTCAAACTGTTAATATATGCACCCCTATGTTCATTGCCGCCTTATTTACAGTAGCCAAGATCCTGGAAAAAGCCCAAGTGCCCATCAGTAGATGAGTGGATAAAAAAAGCTGTGGTACTACACCATGGAATACTATATGACTATAAAAAAGAAGGAACTCTTACCCTTTGCAACAGCATGGATGGACCTGGAGATTATTATGATAAGGGAAATAAACCAGTTGGAGAAATATCAATGATCTCACTTAATCATGGAATCTAATGAACAAAATAAGACCAGAGACATGGATGCATGAAACAGACTGACAGATCTCAGAGGGGAGGCTGGTGTGGAGGTGAGGGGGGGTGGGACTGGAAGAGATTAACCAGAGAACATACATACATAACCCATGGACACAGTAATGTGGCAAAGGTGAGGGTGGGGATGGGGAGAGGGGGACAAAGAGGTGGGGGAAATAGGGGACATCTGTAACAATGTCAACAATTTTAAAAAAAGGAGTAAATAGTAGCAATGGAGTCAAAGCAGTAAATGCAGACTGCTATTGTGAGAAGCTATTATACACTGCATATAAAGTAAAAAACAAATCCATATGAGATTCATATGACCCACATCTTCTAAAATATAATATGAGGTTAATTACCACTTCTCTGTAAGTTCTGACTTTAGAATTAGACACTTGATAGGCCTGATGACTGCACTAGGTATTCAGCAGATGTCACTATATAAAAGAGAAAAATGGAAATATATTTTTATGGATAAATTTCATTGAACCTAAATAAGGCTACTTGTATTTTCTTGTGTTTTTTTTTTTCCTTGTTCCCTTTTAAGTGTCTAATTATTACATGCCCAACAATTTTCTTTGAGATCAGTTCTCACCTAATTCTGCCTGGACTGGGTGAGCCCTTTAAACTTCAAGCCAACATAGATTTTACAGGAATTACACTAGGTCTGGTGAATATCTGGAACTCTTCTATATTGTCTTCTAATCCCCTAGGTTGTGAACTTCTGGGAAGATCCTTCCACCCCTAACCCTGGCCTTTATCCCACATAGACTCATAGGATGTCAACTTTGGAAGTGATTTTATGGTTCTTCCAGCTCATCTCTCTCAACCTCAGAGGTGACTGAGCTGAGGCCCACAGCCGGAAAATGACTTGTTCAAGGAGGCGTTGTTACAGAGTGATTGCAGCATGGTCTTTAGGGGCAGAGCTGAGTTTGAATCCCAGATTCATTAAGACCTTATTGTATGACATTAGGCTAAGGCTCTTCACCTCCTTTTTCCTGTTGGAAAATGGGGCTAAAGATCATCACACCTGCCTCATGTAGTTGCTGTGTGTATTAATTGAATAATATGTGAAGCATCTAGTCCGTGCCTAGCACGTGATAGAAACTCAAAAAAATGTTGATTCCCTCCCTTTGGTATAAGGTCCCAGAGCTAATGTGACAGAAACAAAACTCAAAGCAAACCCAGGTCTTCTGACTTCCAGGCCAGAACCCTTTTCACACACACACACAAGGGCTCTCCCTGCAGGTATGTGAAGAATTTCCAAGGGGTACAGGGGCATGGACAGTTTTAAGTTCTATAGTTCATTAAAACCCAAAATTTCTGTAGTTTTGCTCCTTAGCTTATTAACAGGATTCCATCTTTTTTAAAAAGACCCCCTTTTTAAAGAGCAGTTTTAGGTTCACAGAAAAATTGACAAGGAAGGTATTGAGATTTCCCATATACTCCCTGACCCCCATACACGCTTAGCTTCCCCATTCTCAACACCCCCCAACAGTATAGTATGTTTGATACAATTGATGAGCCTACATTGACATCATTATCACCCAAAGTTGTACATTCTGTGGGTTTGGATATACCACTATATTTTTACAGAAATATTTTATGTTCAAATTGTGTTTAAGATGCCCTCTTGAAATATTCAGGGAATCTTTAGCAGCCCATCATTGCAAATCCTCAGCACGTCACTGCTCAATAAAGAAATTCCATTGCACAGAAGTGTTTGTACCTGTTAGAATTTGTGAAGCCTGCTAGAAGAAATTCTGGTGGTTAAAGGAAATCCCTGATTGGATGAGACCATAAGAAAAGAAGGTCCTGACTATTCTGAGGGCACTGACCTCTGGGTGTGTTTGTTTATTTGCTTTGGGGGATGTCTCTCTGACCTCCTCAGGTCCCTGGAAAGAGAACAAAGGCCTCTCCTCTTCCTGATTACACCACCAGGAAGCCCCAGGTAGCTGAAATGAGAATGCTTCAAATACAGGGACAGGCACATTCCCAGAGAGAAAATAGGACAAACAGCTAATTAAGAGCTGAACACTGGAAGAAAGGCCAACATAATAGCCTGGAAAACAAACTGGTAAAGTAAATGAAGCCTGAAAAAGGTCTGTAGTGAGTATCAAACTTAGATCTGGGTTGACATTCAGATAATCTATACTAATAAAAGGGTAATATGCTAATTAGACCAGGAGACCTTCCGGACATCCTTCTGGACAAAGCCATGGTGGCGGGGCTGAGGCAGAGGTGGTTAGGGGTGATTAGGCCAGGAGGTGAGGGCAGTTGGGGATGATCAGGTTGGCGGGGGATTGGGGAAGGACAGATGGGGGCGAGCAGGCCGGCAGGCAGAGTGGTTAGGGGCGATCAGCAGGCAGGTAGGTGAGCGGTTAGGAGCCAGCAGTGCCGAGTTGTGAGAGGGATCAAGCCTAAACCGGCAGGCGGACACCCCCCAAGGGGTCCCAGATTGGAGAGGGTGCAGGCTGGGCTGAGGGACACCCTCCCCGCCCCCCATGCACGAATTTCATGCACTGGGCCACTAGTTTAACAATAATTAACAATGGATGAAACTGAGGTAGGGTAGGACTTCATTTGTACCTAATTGCTCATATTTTATTATTTAACCTTTTGCACTCGGATGTCGAGTGTGACTCGACACAGTTAGCATTAGAATAAAGGAATCGAGAAAAAAGCAAGCGAGTGCAAAGGGTTAAGAATTAATACATGCAGAGGTGTATATTAAAAAGTCAACCTACCAGCTGTGCATCACTGCAGGTTGCCCAGGACCAAACCAGAGAGGGTCGGACCTGCATTACCACCATTTGTCCACCATCCAGAACTGAAATATCATTGCTGACATGTGCACATAAGGAACTGTTTGACATTGAAATTGGGTCTCAAAAAGAACTGTTGGCCCAGAAAGAAACTCACTACAGACTGATTCATTTGCCTTTCAGCATAACCACTATTGCTTGTCTCATTTTCGGTTCTTATAAGTGTATTTCTAGTAGCACATGATCTCACTCATCTAGGGGAAATGATGAACAACATAGACTGATGAACAAGAACAGACCCAGAAACAAGGAGGCATGGATCAGACTGTTGGGCCTCAGAGGGAGGGTAGGGAAGGGTGGGGATAAAGGGGAGAGATCAACCAAAGGACTTGTGTGCATGCATATGAGCCTAACCAGTGGGTAAGGACAACAGAGGGGTGGGGGCATGCGTGGGGAGGGGTGTGGGATGGGAATGGGGGGATGAGGACAAATATGTGATACCTTAATCAATAAAGAAATTTTTAAAAAAAGTCAACCTACCCTTTTGACTAATCACTGTAACTTTAATAAATCAAGTCCAGAACAACTACTGTTACCAGTTTCTGGTGTTACCATCTAGAGATAGTCTATGAATATACAAGGTGGGGGGTGGGATCATAAATGTAACACAATGGACACACTGTTCTATACTTAAGATTTATTTTTTAACAATATGTTTTTGAGACATTTCCTATTTGTACATAAAGTTGTTTTGTTTTTTTTTTTAAATAACAGCGTAGTTTTCCATGGTGTGGAAGTGCAATTATTTATTTGACCAGTTTGAAAATTATGGATATTTAGTTTGTTTCTAATCTTTTGCTAGCATTTTCCTACTGCTTTTTTGAAAAGTATGCCCCTTAATGGTATCTTTTAATGAATATGCTCAATAACTGTATCAGCTAGGAAATAACACTTCATATCTATCAAATCAACTAAAATAAAAGGCTTAAATCCTTTATTAAAAGGGCTATGGAAAAACAGGCACACTGAATGGTTCTAATAATATATTATACACATAAATTTGTCCTAGTATAATTGCAATTATTCTCAAACCTAACTGTGTATCATAATTTTCTTAGAGTTGTCTTTTCTCAAAATACAGATGCTTGAGTGACTTTCCTGGAGATTCTGATAGAGAAAGACTGAATCGAGTTCTCTACACCTAGGAGCAAGGCTGAACGAACTGCTCTCCCATCCCAACCTCAAGCTTGGATGTGCACATACTGGCAGCTACCAAAACTTCAGTTAGTTCTTAGAGGAAATGGCCTTTTACTTGCCTTATGAATTAAACTTTATTAAGGGATGGCATATCTCACTGTCATCCTGTTATTACACATTTTAGCATTTATAATGAAAAAAGCACAAAGAGTTGATTGTATTACACAACTATCATTGTTATTATATTACACAACTAACTATCATTGATCCTTACTTATCATTGCAAAAATATACATAGCTTTAATGCCTGTGTACATACTAATTTGGCTGTTTTCCCACTTGGCTTTATTTCACATGCACATCTAGATACACAAATATAGATCACAAAGTTATCATTTTAATAGTTATATGCAAACATTTTACTTCACATTTTGCAAAAACCACTCCTTAAATCAGGGCTTTTTGGGCTGTGCCTGGTTTTCCCCTATTATAAATGGTGCAGATTATAAATACCACTTTTAAACAACATTTTGTTTGTTTGTTTTGTTTTAAAATATTTCCTTACGCATTAATAAAAGAAGTTGTACATCAAAGAGATAAACAGATTTCATACTTTTGCCTGTATAGACTGACTGCTCTACAGGAAGATTCTAAGTCACTGTGCTCTGAGGAATGGATCTTATCCTCTCCAGCAAGGAGTTTTATTCCTTTTATTTTAATTATTCGGGTAAATATGAAGCCTTATCTCATGCCTCATGGATTTATTGAGCATATTTATTAAAAGGCATTATAATGGTTTAAGTCAAGGACTCTGGCACCAGACTGCCTGGGTTCCAATTCTTCTTGAAATATGACTTTCAGTAACTTACTTCCTTTCTTTGAGCCTCAGTACTCAGTACGACAGGCCATTATGAGTGCCCATGAGTGCCGGGAACAGTGTTAGGCTCCACAGAGAGAACAGTAAACACAGCAGACACAGACACAGTTCCTACACCACCAAGCTCACAGGTGATACAGGCACTTCCATACTGAATGGCAGGCTTGTGACAAGGGAACATGTTGGGAAGAATGCCTGACGTGAATATTTGATTGCATTGGAGATGCTACATAAATGCTCTAAATGTTGATTTTAGGTTATATTTCTTCTCATGTAGACTATTTAGTCACAGCCATTATCCACTTACCCATGGAGTCTAAGTATTTATTGTATGTGTGTATATTAGTATTTATATTTTTCAGTTTGTAAAAGCAATGCTCATTCTGTTCCAGTCACACTGGCCTCTGCTGTTCCGTGAAAAACCGAGGCATACTCCTTCCTCAGGGCCATTGATCAGCTGTTCCCTCTGCCTGGAAAGCTCTTCTCCCAAACGGCTTGTTCCCCCTGCTCCTTCCAGCCGCTCAGATGTCACCTTCTGCGGGAGGTCTTCCCTGTGGCTCTATTTAAAATTGTGAGCTTCATTGCCAGAACTCTCTACTCTCCTTCCCTAATTTATTTTTCTTCACTGTACATTTCACCTCTATACTAGAAAACTTATTTTGTTAATTTTCACTCTCCATCATTAAAACACATGGCTCACGGAGTCAGGAGTGTTGTCTATGTTATTGTTTGTTAGACTCCCAATAGTTAAAATAGTGTCAGGCACTTAGTAGGAGCTCAATAAGTATTTACTGAATAAGTAAATCGTCATTTATACAGAATTGATACTATGGCATACCTATCATTCTGAGACTTACTTTCTAGTTGAAGGATACAGCTTAGATATTTTTTCATGTAGGTAAATATAGAGGTTCTTCATTCTTTTTAACAACTGTGTAGTTGTTCAAAGTAGTATGAACCATTTTGTTTTTCATTAATAGACATTTTTTTCCAATTTCTTGCTATCACAAACAATCTATGCTAATAAAAGGGTAATATGCTAATTAGACCGGGAGACCTTCTGGGAGACCTTCTGGACAAAGTCATGGTGGTGGGGCCGAGGCAGAGGCGGTTAGAGGTGATCAGGCCAAGAGGGGAGGGCAGTTGGGGGTGATCAGGCCAGGGGGGGGGGGGGAGTTGGGGGTGAGCAGGCCAGCAAGGAGGCAGTTGAGGGTGAGCAGGCCGGCAGGGGAGGGCAGTTGGGGGGCGAGCAGGCTGGCAAGCAGAGTGGTTAGGGGTGATCAGGCAGGCAGGCAGGTGAGCGGTTAGGAGCCAGCAGTCCCAGATTGTGAGAGGGATGTCCAACTGCCGGGATCGGGCCTAAACCAGCTGTTGGACATCCCCTGAGGGGGTCCCAGATTGGAGAGGGTGCAGGCTGGGCTGAGGGACAACCCCCCCCATGTATGAATTTTGTGCACCATGCCACTAGTGCTGTAATAAACAACATATCTATCTTAGTGCAATTGTGGTTTTCTTGTAAGACTTATTTATTTTGGGTATCAAGATTTTGTTCATGTATTTATTGCAACTGTTTTTCTACTGCTTCCATTTTCATCTTCTGTATGTGGTAAAAGCTCCAAACTGAAAATGAAAATAAATCTCCCTCTTCATCCCCCAGCTCCGGTTGTTTCTCACATATCACCTCAGAGATAATTAGTGCCTATGCAAGCTGATGGGACTGAAGAAAAATGTTCATGAAATGTAATTCTCTTTACTATAGTCAATGTCCTTTGATACTTTCAGTTCTTTTCTATTCGATTGATTTTATTTCATTACAAAGTGCTTGCAGAAACCCTTTAAATTAATTTCACAATCCCTAGTTCATCGAGACCCACAGTTCGAAAAGCTCTGCTCTCCTCTCCCTTATCCTATGTTGAACTAGTTTATAGAAGAATGTACCCATTTGTGTTTTCCTGTCTGGGCAGCTGTTAGCCTATTGGAACTGGAGATCTCCCTTGAACCCAGCCCAATTAAGTAAGGTCTAACTCTTATTCATTTTTTCCCAAGAGTTGAGACCCAGCCTTCATACCTGCCGAGGATGAACAGATGGTCTCAAATCCAACTTCTGCTGCAGATGGTAACATCTGACTTTGAATGTCACTGTCTCTGCCTTGTCTTGTCACCAGATTGATATTAGCCCCACTTACACCCCATCTGCCTAGATAAACAGGGATATCATTTTAAGACTGTTGGCTCACTTCCATGCTGATACTTCCAAGAGGTCACTCTGTAGAATGGTAACTGTTTCCAGACAATGCTAGCACTTAACATCAGGAAGGGACAGGATCATACATTTTTCAAAGTTTTCTTTATTCAAATCCCTGACTAGTCTGAGTTTAGAGGTGCAGGGGAAAATGGAAAAGTGCCGCTAGGATCCAGGTAAAGAGTTGGGGCTCTGGCCAAATGGATCATAATTCTGTGCAGAACTCTGGGCAAGCAGAAGGAGGTCCAGTACAGATGGATAACCATGGTATACTGGGGTGTGCAATTGCATCGTGACACTTGGGTTGCTAAGGGACACCTGAGACCCACAACAAATGACAAGAGTGTGTCGAGGTCCCACCAGCTGGTCGGGCTAGGCTCCTACTTTAGTCAAGATCAGCTCAGGAGCAAGGTAACCCTAAGCATATAGATTAGGTGCATCCAACCTACAGCTGAAAGTGCAGGGGCAAGCAGGGAGCCAGGAAATAATCAAGAAGAAAGATTCCATGACTCCTATATGAAATCCAGCTGAAATCATAACTCCTCTCCTTGGTATTTGACTCAGGACCAGTGAGAAGATCATGTTAGGTAAATAATTTAAATGCAAAACGATGTGACCAGGATTTGAAGAGCAGAGCAGGTCAGATAAGCAGATTTTTCTCAAGTAGGAAAAGAAGGAAATATATATATATATATATAAATATATATATATATTCCATTTATACATGGATTTAAAAAAATCTTTGTTGTTGAAAGTATTACATAAGTTCCCTTTTTACCCCCAGTAATCTCTTCCAGGCCTCCACACGCCCCCTACCCCAGGCCCTCACCACCCCCTTGTCTGTGTCCACGGGTTTTGCATATATGCATACAAGTTCATCGGTTGATCTCTTCCCACCCCCCATCCCCTGCCTTCCCTCTGAGGTTGGACAGTCTGTTCCAACATAGTTTTTTATGTTTTTATTGATTTTTAGAGAGAGGTGAAGGGAGAGGGAGAGAGAGATAGAAACATTGATAAGAGAGAAACATCAATCGGCTGCCTCCTGCATGCCCCTGACTGGGGATCGAGCCCACAACCCGGGCATGTGCCATGACCGGGAATTGAACCTGCCACCCTCTTGGTGCATGGGTCGACGCTCAACCACTGAGCACCACTGGACAGGCAGAAGGAAACACTTTTAAAAAGAAACATGTTTTATTCTTGGAAAGGATTTTCAGAAGGGTGGGTTTATCATTCACTCACTTACCCACCCATTCATTCATTTATTATGTAGGACACACTTGCTAATGGATGCCTGCTTTCTCATTCACTCCTGTGTTATCAGATGTGCACACTTTTTCCTATTTTCTCTGGCTCTTTGGGTGTCATGGGAAGATGGAAATGTTTAAGGAACTTGTGCCACTTAAATATGCAGATTTCTTAGGTAACATTGTTTGACATTAGTGACAGTGGGCCCCTGAAGACTAATGGAAAGTGCTCAAGAAAGTTCCACAGGAGAAGTAAGTTTGTTAATTGCTTTTTTCTCTGTTGGGTAGGTAACTCCCTGTGGAGTAGCAAAATAGAGACAGAGGTAATGACCAGCTCCTGGAAAAGTAAAGTAGGTAGTTGGAGGTGAAATATTCAATACCTGAACCCCGATGTCAGCAGAGGTGGTTTTGTCCTTCAGGACTTGAGCAATACCTGGCCTCTCATCTGCTTTCCCCTGCATTCTGAGGGGACAGCGTTGTCCTCTGCTATCCAGGGAGAACCGGGCGGGAGGGTCATGTTGTTGGATAGTCACTTGGCTCCAATTCTTGATTCCAACATCACATTTGCATCTCACTCTTGGCAGGTCTTTCTTTCCTGTGTTCTGTCTGACCCAATATGAAACTCAGCTCTCACACGCGCGTATGTGTTTATGTGTGTGTGTGTGTGTGTGTGTGTGTGTGTGTGTGTGTGTGTGATCCTCCTATTTTCCATCTCCCCAGATCTCACATGAGACATCAATAGAGTAGAATGCACTGCAGGCTTGGGGTAAAATGCAGGTTTAGATGGACATTAGATATTGCTTATCCTGCATACCTTCTTCCTCTCCCTTGGCTTTCAGTTTTGGAAAAGGGGAGATGTTGGTGCTTATTTAGACTCCTTAAAGCCCCCTTAAAGCTAAAACAAAGGGGCCCTTTCTGCAATTAATAGAGCACCAGTAACTGGCAGATGTTTCAACCTTTCAATTTCTTTTTATCCTTCCTATACCAATTGGAACAATACATGCCAACCCTTAGAAGGGGAAAAAAAAAGAAAAGGCCAGTTGGGTTTAAAATACACTTTAAAAATTATTATACTCATGTATTTATTAATGTACATAAACTATTTAGCAGTCAATAGATTACATTTAGTCACAGTTATTACACTGTTTAACAAATATAAAGTTTTAGTATAGACAACTAAACAAAAATTAGCCCATAATTTTTCCAGATCATCTCTGTTAATATAGATTTTTATTACTTTTTGCTACTTTTCTTTTTCAGGCTTGCCAGAATTATAGGGTACCCGTTGTTACAAGGAAAAATGGCATCAGGCTCAGGGACCAAGGATCCTGACCTGGATCCAGCAGTGGGACCCAGATCACCAAATCACAAATCAGGAACTGGCAGAGGTAAGGCAATGGAGCAATTGAAGGTAGGAAAGTCCATGAGAAAAGGGTAGAATTAAAGGTGGTTCAAGGACAGAGTTCAAGAACAACCATAGGCTATGTCAGGCCCAGGAAAGAACAAGCATGGGAAAAACCCCTGGGAAACTTAGAGCTGAGCAGGAAGGGTTGCAACGAGACCAGGGTGTCATGGATCCAGATGATGTGGCCCAGGAGGTGTGTGCCATGGCAGAGCTCTCCTGCGGGTCCTCAGGATCCTCCTGTGGGTGGGCCTCTGCTGGTCCACAAAGCCTAGAGCTTTGTAGGCAGCTGCTGGTAGCACATTCAGTCAGGAGGCAGTTTCTAAGTCCACGACCTCCTGGCTCTATGAAATGACATTGATAGACTCATCAAGGGTGGCTAAGAGGTCAGTCTGTCCTCTTTGGTTTATGAGGCTTATGTAAGGTTAAAGGACAGGATACCAAGAACAGAAGATGTGCTATAGACAATTTGAATTTTCTGTTACTTGCATCCAAAAACATCCTAAATAACCATTTTGCGCGCGCGTGTGTGTGCTATATTTTAATGTACAGTAAGTCCCCACTATTATCCAGAGGTTCTTGGAACTGCAGGAAGTGATATATAACAAAACCAATTTCAACACAGGTTAATTGTGAAGCTCCTACAGCCTCTCATCAACATTATAACAAAACGATGTCGAACAAAATTACTATATTTGAGGACCTGCTTTATACAGATGTAAAAGACAAGTTCTGAAAGGCTATAAACAAAAAGTTAAAGGATATTATCATAAAGGAGGTTATGAGTGATGTTTTCCTTGTCTATATACATTTTTATTTATTTATTTATTATTATTATTATTATTTTTAATTGTCACCTGAAGATATTTTTCCATTGATTTTTAGAGAGAGTGGAATAGAGAGGGAAAGAGAGAGAAAAATAACAATGTGAGAGTAACACATCGATTGGTTGCCTCCTGCACGTGGCCCGACCAGGGCCCAGACCGGGAAGGAATGCAAAACTGGGGTTCATGCCCTTGATCGGAATTGAACCCAGGACCCTTTGGTCCGTAGGCCAATGCTCTATCCACTGAGCCAAACTGGCTGGGGCTATATACATTTTTAAATTTAAACAATGAACTTGTCATACCAACCAAGGTTATTGCAAGCAATAGAAACTGACCAAGTCTGATTTCAGTGGAAGAGGAACTTCTTGAAAAGATATTGGAAACTCACAAAAACACCTGGCAGTCTGCTAAACCAGGTTGGAAGGAAGTCAGTAACCAGTGAGCCCCAAATTGTACCTGGAACCAGTCTGGTGAGGACACTGCCATTGCTTCCACTAACCCCTGGTCACCATGGCTCACAGTCCTGCCCGCCTTAAAAGCTGGACACCACTGTTGCTGACCCAGAAGCTCTTTTGCCTTCACCTGTCACAAAATAGATACTTGCCACTTTGTGGCAATAACCCCTGCTTCAAAGCCCGGGGAGCTCACGTCTGTTTGGCAGGGCTTGGGTTGTTTCCCCACACCCAAGGACAGAGGAGCTGGGAAAGTGAGAATCTGAACTTCCCGCTTCTATAGTGGTAGACAATATCTGCTCCCATCAGGTGGGGAGTTCTCCAAGTATAGAAAGTCAAAATAAAGTTTTAAATCTTCCTTTTTACTTATAGCTAGAGGCCCAGTGCATGAAATTCGTGCATGGGTAGGTCCCTAGGCCTGGCCGGCAATCAGGGCTGATTATGGCCTTCCGGCTGCCAGTCAGGGCCTTCCTTCATTCCGTGCCAACCCCTGGTGGTCAGCACACATCATAGTGAGCAGTTGAACTCCTGGTTGGTCAAACTCCTGAGGGGACAATTTGCATATTAGCCTTTTATTATGTAGGATATTTTTAAAGTAATAAGGCAAAACAAAACCAAGCCCTGACCAATTCTAAACCAAATCTAAACAAACCAAACAAAAAGCTTAACATGAATGTAACTACTTTAAGGAAGATCACTATTTTTTTAAATAGGAAAAATGAATGTGCAGATATTAGACACATCTGAGGGAAAAACAATTTTTAGGAAGTTATCTAAATGTATGTACATATTAGAAACACACACCTCATATTTTCTGGTTTTCTAACCAAAAGTTTGATTCAGAATACCTGCCATTTTTTTCTATATCTCTGATGAATTTATTGTTACTGAAAGCTATTTCTTCTAATGTAGCAACAGGTAAATTAGATATCTATAATAATAAAAGTATAATATGCAAATTAGACCGGACGTCCTTCCAGACATCCTTCTGGATGACCTTCTGGACGAGGCCGGAGCTACAAGGGAAACCGGGTCCCAGGTGCCTGCTGGAGGCTAGAGGGAAGGAAGCCCTACTCTTGCACAAATTTTGTGCATTGGGCCTCTAGTAGTCTACTGTTCTAGTAAATTAGATCTAGTCTGATGTTTTAAGCAGCTTTTTACAAGCATGGTTAGTAGAGTAACAAAGAGTGCTTCTCTACTCAGTGAAATTTCTTTGCCATCAGAAATAGAATTTTTTAAAATGTCAAGAATAATATGTACTCAATGATACATTTTACTAGAATTAGCAACAACTATACTTGCACAAGCAATTTAGAGTAAGATTCAAAAAAATCCAAAGACCTGGGATAATTAAATGTGTTTGTATTTATCTTTCACATTTTCTTTCTTATATTTCCTGAGTACAAGCACCAGAACAATTTTCTCTAAAATGCCAATTTTATTGTGTCATTCACATGCACAAAATCTTCCTATACCTCTCTGTGACTTTAGGAAAAATACAGCCTCCTGAGCTGATATTAAGACTTCTCTTCAGTGTGGCAGCCCCAAACCTGCAGCCACATCTCGCACTATTACTGCGTGAACCTGTAGGTAAGGCCAGTGGGTCACTGAACAATCTTGTGCTTGTCTGCCTCTGTGCCCATGTTCATACCATCTTCTCTACTTAAAAAGTGTTCACCAGCTCTTCTTATCCACATCCATTTTACTTTTCTCTAAAATTTGGGCTCAGATCTCATGTTCTATAGGAAGTCTTCTCTCTCAGCCCAGCTGAATCAATCTTTTGAATTCCTATAGCAAAAGCCATTCAGCTTTCTGGTTCTTACCAATGATGTCAGGGTGTGAGGCATGTCACAATTTGTTACCCCTAATCATTAAAGGTGGATATTGTAAATTTTAAGCTAATTAATTAAAGTAATCTTAAGATTCTCCCACATTAACACTACTATCCATCGCCTGAGTCCTGAGGGGCTTTCTGGATGGGGTGCAACCTCTACAGATAGCACCGGCGATTACCCATCACTGTGGGTCTGCCGGGGAGTGTGCCCCACTGTTGGATTCCAAGTGCAGCATCTCATCATTAACTCAGTCTGTCCGTCAGCCTAGGATACAGGGTTCATGTTGAAGAACCAGAGGCTTGGAAGACTTTGAGAGCCCTCCTACAGCGATAAAGGGAAGGGAGGAACTTGGAGATGACTCTCTATCTATAATGGACCTAGTAAGCTTCAGCAGTTACCTATAGGGTGGAGATGTTGGGGAAGGAGTTACAGTTTGGGTGTAGCAACAGGTAGGCGATAATAACAAACCTTCCAGAACAGGGAGGGTGGAGGGATGGTAGGGATGACTTTGTACTGAACAATCCGTGTTTGGTTAAACACAAGAGACCACCCCAGCCCACCACTGTGTAGGGACTCCCAGAAATAGTTGGGTGGAATTTGAGAGTGGTCAGATTTCCCAAAATCGAAGGTGACAGCAGAGCCAGAGAAATGCCATTTTTACCATTACTGTGACTCTATTTTATTTCAGACAGGTGTGGCCAGAGACAAACACATGAGTTATATTCAGATGTGTTTATTTGTCATTTTAAGGCACATAAGAATGATAGATAAAAATAGTTGTACTTAGGTGAAGGAATTATTTGTAACTTTCATGGTGACAGTTTAATAACAAATATATATAGTTATTATTAAACTGTTAGCACGAAATTAATAAATATAAAAACATTCTTAAACTGTTACCGTAAAACTATACATATATATAGTACGTACACACACACACACACACACACACACACACACACACACACAGTGTCCTGCCGCAATTATAGAAAGCAGAGTGTGGTTGAGGTCAGGCCCAGGCCATCCTTGCTGGGATTTACCATGGTTTAGTCAGTGGCCTCTTCAGACTTCATGAATATCATTCAAGTAAGCTCAGGCTGTAGTCCTCCACAGGTCACATGACTCCCTCACCCCCACCCCCAAGTGGCTTGCTAATTTTCAGACTTATCTGAAGTAGTTGCTAGGAAAAACGTCACCGTGACTACAGTGGTTCTTCAGAGCCTATGAGAAATCCTTCATTTTGTCTTTACCTGGTTTATACACTACCTCAGATGACTGCAGTTATCACGGCCTGGTTAATGTTGAGGGAATCTTTTGAAAGCCTGATAGAGACTTTAGTCTGGAGTCCAGGTTTCCGCCAGCTGGGGCTTTATGGTGAACTCCCAGTATCTAGAAGAAGTGTCAGGGCTGTTGAATGCACTAACATTGTCAAATAAATGGCTTTCTGTTAAACACCTAAAGCATTCAGGATTTGATTAATCTCACTATGACCCTGACTTGTTGGGACTAGACAGAAAGAGCACCCCAGAGTTTACAGAGACACCACATACACTATTAAATGCTATGGCCTCAAGGGATGCTGTAGATGAGTCTTCTCACACTTTAATGTGCATGTGAATCACCTGGAGATTTTGTAAAAATGTAGATTCTGATTCAGCAGATCTGGGTGGGGCTGAGATTCTGCATTTCTAGCAAGTTCCTAGGTGATGTTAATATAGCTGGTCTGAGCGCCACATTTTGAATGGCAAGACTCTGAAGGAAGCAGAGCAGATGGAAAACATCCCAGGACATAGTTCCAAATTATGTCCTTCTGTGGACATGATTTTCTTACAGCTGGAAAGGAAGTCACCTTTAAGACAAATGGGAATGGCCTTCATCCACCTGGCCTTTGTAATCTTCTCCCAGATATTTTGGTGTGAGCAAGCAGAGGTAATGGAACTGGTTAGTATTCTAGAGGAACCCGGACATATGTCAATATTTCCTCCACACTCCACATATACCCCCCTCAAATACTCACCTAAACACACCCCATTTTTCACCACCCACTGTGATTCAGGTCTTTAGTCCCCAGGACAGGGCAGAAGAAATGATGGGAAATTGTTCAGTGACTGGATAATGGTTAGTGCTGGACAGCTGGGATTTTCAGAAAAGGTAACAGGGTTCTTTTCCTTCTCTACCTGCTGTCCAGGTGGTAGTTGGCAGCTCACTGTGGAAATCAGAAATAAACAAAGAAAACCGTATTCCTGCTCTCTAGACACTTCTTGTCTAGTGAGGAAGCCACACGTGAGCAAATAACAATGGAACAATGTATTAACTTTTTAGTAGTCTGATGACAATATCTGTTTTGAACATGCTGGGTGAGAGGATGGGGCTAAGGTTTGGGAAAGGACTTAGAAAAAGCTTCACAGAACAGAGGCATGGGGGCTAGGACTTTCCTAGGTGGAGATGAAGGCATGAGAGGAAGTCTAAACCAGTGTCCTGGCAGGCTTCTTTGAGGGAAAGGCTGGGAAGAGAGAGCAGCTCCAAAGAGGAGTGCCCAGGACCATGGTTTTCCAAAGTGCATGACGTAGGGAAGGTGATCCAAAGGGGAGCAAAGGCTGTGGATTAAAATTAGATACATATTTGGTCAGATGGAGCTCCCACTGAGCTATGAGGGTTTTCTCTTCTCACTTTTAATATTTCTCTGAGTGATAAGAAAGAGTTGATTGCTACAATGAAAGGGGGTACTTATGAGCTTCTTAAAGATCTTTGCACCAGAAAACATCAAAGTCAGACCGCAGTGTTCCGGGGACAGGCCTGCTGTCAGAGTCAGGCGCCACATTGAAAGGGGCATAATTGACATCTAATGGCCCAAACCCACAAGTGTGAGCTCCATTTTAGTCATCTATAGTCTCTTCAGGCGTGGAGTCACCGTGGCCTTTACAAGTCACGTAGTATAACCTCCTCTGTCTTCTTCCAGATCCTAGCCCCTTAGTTTGGTTACTGGAGAATATTGATCCAACTATGAAAATGTCAAATGGGCAGTATTACACAAAAAATTAATCCACACTAAAGTGTAAATAATTACTCAAAAAATGTTAGTGACTGGCGCTGCCCCTGTGTCTCATTCGATAGAGGAGAGCAATTGATGGAGGAACCGTGGGGAGCAGGAAGAGCAGGGGTGGGGTGGGGAGTGGGTTGTCCCTGAAGAGAAACAAATACAGGAAGAGGCGGCTGGAGCAGCAGCTGCCTTTGATTTTACTTGTTTACCTTCTCCTGGGAAGGGGCAAATAGAAGCTGATATTATTTTTAGAGCTATTTTCAAACAGTGTGGCTAGACACGGCTGTGGTGCTGTTTGGCTATGAAGAATGTTTAACATGTCTGGCTTTCTTACAGAGGCTTTCTTCCTAGGTGCACCAGCAAGCTAAACAACACACTCTGAAGAAAGAAATCCCACGTCAGTCCCTCCTGAATGACGTGGGGTGGCTCCTCGGGCACCATGAGGGGCCCTGGCATGGCCTTCTGGTGCCGACGGGGGGAAGGAGGGGTGGCTTGTTTTACTGTTTTCCCGCTGTACTCTGCTTCTCCAGGGTCTCTTACCATTTGCCAAACTCTCACATTTCTCAGAGAGAACCTAAGGATTCCTTTGAGACTGTGAAAAAGGTATTTTCGGATGAGGAGGCCGAGCCATTCCAGAGCTGGTGAGGACTGAAATGAGGTAAGAGTGAGTACGACAGGAAGGTGGACGGGCTGGGATCAAGGGTTTGGCAGTAGTCATCCAGTTCTCAACCTGGCTTCTTATGAGCTCTGCAAAAGTCAGTAAGTTAGGGCATCTCGCTGGACTCAGTTTCCTCCTTTAGAAAATGGAGATAAAAACAGTGTTGCCCTGGCCGGTTGCTCAATGGTTAGAGCGTCGGCGCACACACCAAAGGTTAATGGGTTTGATTCTTGGTCAGGGTGACTGCTGGAGGCAACCAATGCTATGTCTCTCTCACATTGATTTTTTTTTTTTCTCTCTCTCTCTCCCTCCTCTGCCTCCTCCCTCCCTCTCTCCCTCCCACTGTCTCTGGGAATCAAAGGAAAAAATATCCTCAGGTGAGGATTAACGACAACAACAACAACAAAAAACCCAGTTAGTGTTATTGTGAAGATTTAAAAGAGATAAAGAATGGAAAGCACTGAGTCTGGCTTCTAGTAGGTGCTCAGTCATTACCTTTCAATGACTACCCTCAAATCTCCCTTCTAATTACCCCATTCCCTCCTCTGTGGCTCCCCACTTCCTGTTGGGAAGGTATCTCAGTCTCCTGTGTAGCTCAAAGACCCCCCTTTTCTAGATGGAGGAGCTCTCATCTGGTGGGAACAAAACCACAGAGCGGGTATGTTAAGGACAGAGCTCCTGAGTCTCTCGGGCTGGGGGCCTTCTCCTTTCAGAAGGCCCAGGCTCCTCTTTGGAATTCCCTCCTCCTTCCATGCTCAGGGCTGTGAGGGGCCCCTTACCCAAAAGTCCAGGGGTGGTGGCTCAGGCTGGTGCTGCTCCAAGTCTGAGCGAGAGACACTCTTTCCCTGGGCACTACTTCTTTGGTGGCCCTTTCCAAAGGGGCTCTTTTCACCTTCTGAGTGTTAAAACCTCAAAGGTCTAGTTAAGCATCTAGGCCTGATGCGTGGGCTGTGAGGTCTCCTATTTGGGTAAGGTACAGTTCTCTCTCTCTTTTTTATTTGGTAAAATATAAATACTAAAGTCTACCATTTTAACCATATTTACATATAAAATTCAGTGGCAGTAGGTGCATTCATACTATTGTGCGATCATCACCATCATCCATGTCCAGAACTTTTTTATTATCTCACATTGAAAGTCTGTACCCATTAATAACTCCCTAGTCCTCTTTCCCTCCAACCTCTGCTAGCACTGTTCTACTTTCTGTCTCTATGTATTTGACTATTGTAGGTACTTCATATCAGGGGAATCATGCAATATTTGTCCTTATGGGTCTTTTAAAAGAAAAAATTATATAGTGCAGAATTACCCTACTGACTATTCTGATGTTGCACACACACATATGTGTAAGAATAGGTATAGAATTCTATGTTACAGATCTATTTACAGCTTAGACAATTAGAAAAATAAAATGATCGAACTAAACCTAAAAAGCCACATAATCTTATATAATTAAATTTAATGTGAGAGATGATATTTTGCTAAAACAAATCCCTAAAGTTGTTTTAATAATTGAAAGAGTTTGGGTTCTGGTTCTATATTTAATTTTTGCCTGCTTTTTGACATGATTTATTTTAATGCAGAGAATAACTGTTTGCATAAGTAAGTTATAGAAAATGTCACTAATACATCAAAGCTTGGTTTGATAGTACGGGATAATAAGACAACACACTTAACCATAACGATGCCAGCAAATAATTCTTGAAGACCAATATTAATGAAATGTTACTAGAAAATAATTCCAGAAATTATTTTTTGAAGATAACATTAGTATTGTGATGTTGTTGAAATATGAATTAAAGGAAGCCTCTAATCTAATTCTTATTAGAATTGGGAACAGAAAAATGCTTTATTGTTATTACCTATTATACTTGCTGTTATATAACTGTTATGAATTGATACATACAAAGACAAGCTCTGGTCAATAGAATCTGACCTGTGGCCTTGAATCACTTCTTGAATCCAGCATGTTTATAAAACTGTTCCAATTATCTATTCCTATGACACAGCCATCCCCATATTAGTGGCTTAAAATATTAACATTTATTTTGCTCACAAATCTATGATTTGGGCAGGGCTTGGCGGGGACAGTTTGTTTCTGCTCTGCTAGACTTAACTGGGGTGGCTTGAAGACTGAGGGCTGAAGTAAACTTTTTGTGTAAAAGCCCATTTAGTAAGTTATTTTTGCCTTTGTAGACCACATGATTTCTGTTGAAACTACTAAAACTCACCATTGTAGGGCAAAAGAAGTCACAGACAAATAAATGGGCATGGTCATATTCCAATAAAACTTTATTTATAAAAATAGGCAATAGGTCATATTTGGCCCACTGGTCAAAATCTGCCCACCCCTGATTTAAAAGCTTGCTCACTCACATGTCTGGCAGTTGACACTGGCTGCTGATTGGGACCTTATCTGGGTCTTCCAGCCAGAATACCTACGTGTGGCCTCTGCATGGGTCTTGAGTTTTCTCACAACATAGAGCTATGTTCCAAGAACAATTGTTCAGGGAAAAAGAGCCAGGAGGAAGCTCTATCCTTTTTTTTTTTTTTACCTAGCCTGAGAACCACATTCTTTTTGTAGAAGCAGTTGCAAAGTCCACTGTGGTTGAAGAGGAAGAAAAACAGATGCTGGTGAGATAGTGACAAGGCGCTGGAAGAGCATGTAGGACCAGGAATATTGCTGAGCCTATTTTGGGCAATACAACCTTCCATATTTACCATCTGCCATGTGATGATTCAATTCTCTCACTAATTTTTACATTCGAACCATTTCAAAATCTTTACTTGTACAGCAGGCCTTAACATCATTTGAGCTTCATTTATTGCGAAAACATTCACAGACACAACTTACGTACTGAAATTTCAAGGAGCATTCTAAAATAGTCATCCAGATTATTTAGAACAAGCTAAGAATTATTATAAAAAGTAAAAAGTCAAAATTTAAAAAAAAAATCTCAGAGATCTTGCAGTTCTCTGAAAATAACTTCTGCATTTGAGAAATACTTATCTCAGCCTTAGGTCAAAGGGACAAACGAACTCCTCCCTGCACTTACATGGTCCAGTCCAACTTCCCAGAGTGAAGGTCAGTCTCATAATCAGAAGATGTGTGTACTTGCTGCAAGAGTCCTCGCCCTGGGAAGCTGTAGTTCAAGAATTTGGTCTTGGCCATCTCGGTGTCTTTCTCCTCAGAGACACTGCTAACAAACCCTAATTGTTTTTCACCACTTTCAGCTGCATTGTGGCTCTTCAGCAGCCTCTTCACAGCAGTGTGGGAAAAAGATTATCTTCTTTATTATTGTCTGGATTTCTGGTTGACATGCCTTAGCTTTGTGGATCATCTTCCAAAAGACTTTCTTAGGATTTTTCTTGGTGTCCAACCTGGAGGACTAAATACCTGATGCAGGCTGCCAGTTGGTAGAAGAAAAAGTATGAAAACTTTTTCCTGCTTAACCATCTGGCTTCTCTCTTTTTTTTTTTTAAAATACATTTTATTGATTTTTTTTTTACAGAGAGAAAGGGAGAGGGACAGAGAGTCAGAAACATGTATGAGAGAGAAACATCGATCAGCTTCCTCCTGCACACCCCCCACTGGGGACGTGCCTGCAACCAAGGTACATGCCCCCCGACTGGAATCGAACCTGGGACCCTTCAGTCCGCAGGCCGACGCTTTATCCACTGAGCCAAACTGGTTAGGGCTGGCTTCTCTTTTTTGATTATCCGAACAAATAGGTCTTAAGAATGTGGCCCACTGTGACAAAGCCTTGCTGAGACCTTCATTCAGTGCTTTTCGTGATGAAAGAAGACATGTAAAGCATGTCTTCATGTATAAAATACCAGCATTCAGAAAATCTGTGGTGGCTGAATTGAGATACCACATCTAAAGTCTTTAGGGGACATTGTAAGCACACAGTAGACCTCAAAGAGTCAACAAATGTCAGGTAGGATAGTGGTAATAGCCCATACCTCCATACCCATGGTGTCTTTTTTATATGTTGTTGGGATAGAGGGCGAGGTGCCCACTTGGTGTGGGAGACCTTACCTGAGCAGCTGGAAGAGAAGTACTAGCCTATCCTGAAGGAGGGGAGACACTTGGTGAAAAGCTATTTTGTTGTTTCTGTTGTATTTGATAACTGAGAGGCTGAGCTATGGGCCCTTCTTTTCTTCAGTACATCCTGGTAAGGGCTCGATCTTAAGATGCTTTTCCTCTTTCCTACTGTTCATTTTCCTACTGAGAACCAAACCTCTCTATGACTCATGTAGTTGCTGGAGAGATAATTCTGATGTCAGGAGCAGAGGCCATTGATTTGATAGGAGGAGAGCAATGACTATTCAGAAACAAGTCTCCTCTCATCACGCAAATACCCCTAATTAAGAAATCCAGAGACAGATTCTGTGTCATGGAAACATAATTTCCTTTGACTCAGGAATTCCAGGAATTGCTGCAGGCTATCAAGCTTTCTTGATTTCCTGGGTTAAACAGCTTTACCCCGAGTTTTCTTGAACAAAAGTGAATTCAATCTTTTCCATGGGCCAGGTGTGGGCCTAGTGTCTTGAGAATTAGGTGTGAACAACGACAGAGTTCCTGCCCTCAGGTTCCTACAGTTGAGGAAAATAATCTTTAAGTGGTTAATCCTGAATGGTATGTGGATCCTGATTTTTTTTTTTTTTAGGTGAAAACTTTGGACACTGTTTTAGGTTGAATTGCTTTCCTCCAAAATCCATATGTTTAAGTCCTAATCCCCTATACCTCAAATGGGACCTTATTTGGAGATAGGGCCTTTACAGAGGAAATTAAATAAAAGTAAGGTCATTAGGGTGCACATCAGAGAAAGAGGCCTGGAACAGATCCTTCCCTCACAGCCCTCAGAAGGGATCAATGCCTTGATGTTAGACTTCTAGTTTTCAGAAATGCAACAATATATTTCTATTGTTTAAGCTATCCAGACTGTGGTACTTTGTCACAACAGCCCTAGCAAACTAATATAGACACTCAGTGGCCTCCTTCTACTCTTGTACAATCTAGTGGGAAAAACCTTGGGTGGATATAAATTAAATGTTTGCATAGTTTGGACTTCTGAATAAGATGGTGGAGTAGGTTAACACTGTGCTCACCTTCTCCCAGGACCACATCAAAATTAAAAGTAAACTATAGAACAACCATTATTTAGAACTGCCTGAACAGAAGTCCTATAACTAAGGATGCACAGAAGAAACCATATTGAGACTAGTATGAGGGGATGAGACTTAGAACAGGCTGATCCCACACCCATGTGTGGAGGTTAAAAATCAGGAGGGATTATCTCAGCTATGGAGGTCCTCCCTGAGGAGTGAGGGGTCCCAGCCCCATATAGGGATCCCCCAGCACAGGACTCTCCAGTGCCAAGGAGAGAAGTCCCCATAACTTCTGACCTTGAAAACCAGCTGGGATTATGGCTGAGTGAGACAGAGCTGCTGAAGTATCAGGCATTCTCTTAAAGGGCCCATGCATAGGCTTACTTGAAGACTCACTTGCTCTAAGCTACAGTGCTGGAGCAGGAGCTCAAAAAGTGTGAGGAACATACAGTGAAGAAATGAATTGTCTGGCTTCAGGGGAAGAGCTGGAGAAGCAGCTTTCCCCCAAGATGAACCCAGAGGCCTACACCAAGACACATCATAATTAAAATGGCAAAGGTTAAAGACAAAAAGAGAATCTTAAAAGTAGTGAGAGAAAAGGTGTTAGTTACCTAAAAGGGAGCACCCATAAGACTGTCAGCTAATTTCTCAACAGAAACTTTGTAGGCCAGAAGAGATTTGCACGAAGTATACAAAGTGATGAAAAGTAAGGAACTACAGCCAAGATTACTCTACCCAGCAACGTTATCAGTTAGAATCAAAGGACAGAGCTTCCCAGACAAGAAAAAGCTAAAGGAGTTCATCACCACCAAACCACTATTATAAGAAATATTAAAAGGACTACTTTAAGAAAAGAAAGATAATAATATGAATAATAAAATGGCAATAACTATGTACCTATCAATAATTACTTTAAATGCAAATGGATTAAATGCTCTAATCAAAAGACATAGGGTGGTTGAATGGATAAGAAAAACAATACCCATACATATGCTGCCTACAAGAGATCCACTTCAGATCTGAAAGTAAAAGGATAGAAAAAGATATTTAATACAAATGAAAATATGCTGGGGTATCAATACTTATATTAGACAAAATAGACTTTAAAACAAAGACTATAACAGGAGACAAAGAAGGACCCAGCAATTCCACTGTGGATATTCACCCCCCAAAAACCAAACACATTAATTTGAAAAGACATGCATTCCTATTTTCATTTCAGCATTATTTACAATAGCCAAGATATGGAAGCAACCTAAATATCCATTGATAGAGGAATGGATGAGATAGTACATATATACAATGGAATATTTGCTCAGCCATAAAAAAAGAATGAAATCTTGCCATCTGCAACAACATGGATAGACCTAGAGAGTATTATACTAAGTGAAATAAGTCAGACAAAGAGAAATACCATATGATTTCACTTAGATATGGAATCTAAAAAACAAACAAAACAGAAACAAACTCATAGATACAGAGAACATTTCAATGGTTGCCAAATGGGAGGAGGTTTGGAGGGGGATGAAAAATTCGAAAGGATAAAGATGTGACTATTGCTAGCTCTAAAAACAATCATGGGGATGTAAAGTAAAGCATAAGTAATATAATCAATAATATTATAAAAATGTGTATGGTGTCAGATGGGTACTACACTTTTATTTATCGAGGTGATCACTTTGTATGTTACATAAATGTCTAATCACTGTTACATACCTGAAACAAATATAATAATGTATGCCAACTGTAACTGAAATTTTTTTTTTTAATTTTTATTGATTGATTGATTTGAGAGAGAGAGAGATAGAGAGAGAGAGAGAGAGAGAGAGAGAGATTTATTGTTCTACTTATTGATTTTTGTATGTGCCCTGATGGGATCAAACCTACAACCTTGATGTATCAGGACAATGCTCTAACCAACCAAGCTATCCAGCCAGGGACTAAAAAATTATTTTTAAAATGTTGGCATAATTTTCACCTACTAGATATGTGACAAATTTATTTATTTATTTAATTTATTTATTTATTTATTTCCTATCTCCTTACCTTTATTTATTTATTTTTAATTGTACTCACACAGTCTGGGGAATTATTTTATCTTTTGTTTACTATTTCACTATTTCTTCATTAGCTTCATGTTAGATGAACAATAAACACCTGTTGAATATGAATTTTTCCTCCCTTGATCCCTTTCTCCCTCCATTCAATATTTAAGTATTGCTTATGTCTATTGTGTGCACAGCATTCCAGGCTCATCCCTGTCAGAACATAAAAAGGTTTAAAAATGGCTCTTTGGAGTTTGTGATTTCAGGAGAAATAAAGCATGCCTGTGAGAGAGGCTGCATTCCACTGTGAAGTAGTGGGTGAGTGTGCGCTGGACAGAAGTTAGTTCATAATTGCCGCAGAGGGAAGGCACAGGGACTGAGGGTGTGCAGGAAAGGCTCGTGGAGGAGGAGAAACCTGCACTGGAGATGAAAGTAGGTAACAGGAGAGTGTACAGGAAAATACAGAATGTTCATAATCCATTCGCCTTCCCTGATACCTGAGGCCTATATTTAGGAAGGAGTAGGATTGCTCCAGTCCAGGGGTGGGGCAAAGCATGGGGATGGAGATGATGGACATAAACCAGAAGATTCACTGTGGCATCCCAGGAGGTCAGAGCCAAAGCCCAAGGACTCTCAACTTTGGCTGCACATGTTGGAAACTTTAAAACAAATTCTAATACCAAGACCCTACTTTAATCTGGATGTCCTGGAAACTGCAGGCAGGGCTTCAGAGGGAAGACATCCTTTTGGGATGTGGATTGATAGCAGTGGCTTCTGGCTGTAAGACTCCGGCCACTGTGGCCCAGTTATGAGACTCCTGTCGTTCCGGAGTGATGGGATAACTACTGGAAATAAGACACCTGGCCATATTCCAGTGGTATGGCCTCCTTTTCCTGAGTATAAAAGTGCCTACTTGTGACATCAGAAGAATGTGTTGACAGATGACATCCTGTTTCCAATTCTTTACTATATTTTATGATGGGGTCCTACCTGCTTTCTCTCTTTGTAGGAACTTACAGCTTCCTGTAGGAGTTTGTAGTCAGGAACCATCCAGAGAAGCAGGTTTTGATGTTGCTGGTTTTTATTTGTTTGTTTGTTCTGAGGATGTTGGGGAAATTGGATCCAGAGTTTCAAGGACTTACTTTTTGGATCCTGTTAGCTTAATTTCTACTAATTATCTGCAGAGCCCTATCATAATGCTTGGCATATAGTGGACTCTCAACTAATGAGTCAGCTGAGAACCTCTGAAATGCTAAACTTCAAGTACAGTCTGAAAGAAAAGTACTGCCACATTCCTTTTTATTTACTCATGATACTTTTGGTACAAACAGAAAGGTAGAAGCAAAGAGAGACTTGGCCAGTCTTCAAAATAAACCTGGAAATGTTGATTAGGATCTACAAGGCATTAAGCACTGTGTGAAATATTGTGAAAATGCAATGATAAACACGGCTTTTGTCCTCCCGTCTCTGACCATCTTGTTGGAGAGGCAAAAACAACAGCAACAAAATGAACAAATGAAAAGTGAACAATAAAGGATTTATAGAGCAATCAAGACAATCAAGACAGGGGGGGATTTCAGGAGTATGTGATTTATTGCCCAATAAATTCTGAGGCCAGTTGGAAATGGTCAGAAGAAAGGTCACTCCAGGCTGGGGTGGTTAAAATGAGGGAGAGAGGGGCTGGTGTGAGCAAAGGTGTAGAGCCTGTGGGAGTTCAGAATAAGCGACCCCAAGATGTGCCTCAGTGGTATGCAGATTACTTTGAACTAAAGGCAATATTAGCTGCACACTGGAGGAACTTCTGCTCCTCCCTTTTAACTACCAAGAAGAGCTTGAATTAGTGGCCTTGCTCATAAAAAGTTATTATCAGAGATACCTTCTTTTGACCTGTCTATAGAGCAGGGTAAACTCCTATTCACTAAATGTCTGCTCTTCTTATCATCCTGCAATGACCCTTCAAAGCCTCCAAGGTGTGTTACCTCATCCCTAGCTCAGGATGTCTTATATATCTCTACTAGAGGCCCAGTGCATGATTAAATCATGCATGTGTAGGGTCCCCTAGGCCTAACCTGCCATCCAGGCCATATCCACTGCCCCGCAAAGCCTAGCACGCTCCGCGGACACTGCTAGCAGCCTGCTCCCCGCTTTCGATGGCAGGGGGTCCGCTGGTGCCGGACAGACAGCCAGCTCCCCAGCTTTCGCTCCCCGCTTTTGATGGTCCTCAGCAGAATGTGGGCTCGCTGTCCCAGAGGCCCCTTCTGTGCCGCAGCACAGCCATGGCGCAGACGCTGAGCTTGTGCCACTGCTGGCCACGCGAGCTCAGCGTCCCGCCGGCCCAATCAGCCACCCCGGCCACCCCGAGTCCCGCCCCCTGCACCTCCCGCTGGCCCAATCGTGGGCGTAGTAGAGTGATGGTAATTTACATATTACCCTTTTATTATGTAGGATCCCCCTTTCTGTCTCTGAAGCTCTCCTGCATGTGGAGTCTCTGGCTCTCGCATGTATGTGGGGTTCCCATGCATATGTATGTATTAATTTTGGTTATTTACTCTTGCTAATTTGTCTCATGTCTATTTGATTATTAGACCAGCCAAAGAATCTTGAGGGTAGAGGAAAGTTTGTTCCTCCCCAACCCTGAGGTGGACAGTAGCAAATGAGTAACAGACAGTAAACTCATTTGGCAGGAGCAAGGTGAAGTGTTTTAGGTAAGTTGAGAATGGGGGAGGATAGAGTTCCAAAATGGACGGCCTCAAACCCAAAACCAGAGTGAGACTTCATTCTGCAGGAAGTGGGAGCAATGAAGGGCTTTCAGCAAAGTAGAAACTTGAGTTGAAGAGATTCTATGGCCCATCCCTGATCTCAGCAGCAGATCTGTTGCCTGTTTTAACTCCTGATGGGATCTCCTGCAACCATCACCCAGCTTCATGTTTTTGTGCCATTTAAAGGGCACAATACTTGGGGCGGGGGGGTGGGGGTGTGTGACTTCCAGCTCGGGGGATTGACCATAGTCTTTTTAAACAAGGGACTTGCTTGTTTTCAGTATCACATGTATTTGGCATTGAACTTCCTGAAGAGGGTGGGAGTGACCAGGTAGCTTTAGAATGCTCCCTTCCAGCCTCTAGGAAGCTGGTCAATGACTCAGCAGTGGAGGGTTTTGCAATAGGTTTACAGAACCAGACCAGCTTGCTTTTCCCAAGGAAACCTTGGTGTCCTAAGAAAACCTCAGGCTGGGCCCCTGCCCTGCCGGGTTGAAATTCCTTCTGTCTTCTGGTAGCACGCCTGTAGCACATGCTCTGGAACCAGCATCGGGGAGTCTAAAAAGGGCTTTGGAATCAAGTCAGATTTTCAGTTCAAACTCTGGGTCTATCTCTAAACCAGTTGTATGATCTCAGGCAAGTTACCTAACCTCTCCCTGTTACAGTTTCCTCATCTGTAAAAATGAAATAACCACCACATTGTGGGGTGGTTATAAGTATTAAATGAGACAAGTATTAAGTGACACATAGTATTCATCCCATGTATTTTTCTTATTACCAAGTGTATAATGGTTCTACAAAGGAAATTAATTGTGTCTCTTGGCTCCACTCTAAAAAAAATCAGATTTCCTGGTTCCCCAACTGCCCTTCCCCTCTAGGCCAGCCCTAACATTTGAGTCCTGCAGGTGGGGGTGCTCCTGCAGTAAGTGAACTTGACCTTGGGGTTCAGGGAGAAAATTCTGTTGCCCAAGAAGTGGGTTGAAACAATCCTCATTTTTCCAGATCTATTTAGAAGACCCTTCCCTCAGACTGAGCTGTCAGAGGGGAGGAGGTTGGGGGAGGGCTGAGATGGGTGAAGGGATTAAGCAAAGAAAAATAAAGATTCATTAACATAGAAAAAAAGAATACATTGAAAACAAAGAAGGTGGCTTTTGGTATAAAGCAAGAAAACTTAAAGAGGATTTCTAAATATAAATCTATGTTTCCCAAATAACTTCCTAAGACAAATACTGACATCATGTTTACTGTGTGCCAGGCATAGTTCATACCACTTTACAAATAGTAATTCATTGAATCCTCATAACAACCTTATGAGGAAGGTGTTGTTGTCCCAGTTTATAGCTGGGAAAACTAAGCCACGAAGAGGTTATGCAACTTGCTGAAAGGCACCCAGACACGGGGGTGACTTTAAGCCCAGGCATTTCAGTGGGGGTAGAATATTATTGTACAAAAATGAGTGGAGAAGAGAGCCCATCTAAAATGCCTTCTTTTGACAAAGGGTTTAGGTATTATCACAAAGGATTTAAAGTTAGGTGGATCAACAACACTGCTGTCCATGATAAGCCCTGCCTCCCAGGTGACTTCTACTATTATGAGTTGCCTCTTGAGGTCCCTCTTGAGACAATTCTAGATAGGTCACACTTCTTTCCTCGGTTTATTTCTTTTGAAAAACATCTGCTGAACATCGACCATGGGCCAGGCACAGTGGTGGGGACACCAAGGAAATTATGACATGTGGGCTCAGGAAGCTCACAGTTGAGTGGGGAAAGTCAAGAAATTAACCAACAGTCACATACATACTGAAGAAAGAGCTCTGCAAGGATAAAGTGATCCTCATTTCTCTCAAAATAAAACTAGAGCCAGCTCATTTACAAAAGAGGTAATTGCCACAATCTGTCCACTGACAGAGTTAAGCAGGATGCCTTTCTTCACCTCCTCCTTCATCTCTCTCATCTCTCTCTGCTCTTCGGACTTCTTGTCTTCCTTCTCTCTCTCTCTCTCTCTCTCTCTCTCTCTCTTCTTTTTTTTTTTTACCTGTCCTTTTGCCTTTCTCTTAGTCACCTGAAGATCTTTCCAGGGCCTATCCCAAGTACTTATGAGAGGAGTTAGCTTGAAACGCAGGCAGATAGGGCAGGGGTCCAGTGGAAAACAAAGGCAGGTGGAACATAGGCAGGGGCAGACATGACCGTTTGAGCCAGCCTAACCACAGGAACCAACCAAGCCGAAATAAAATGTTTCTGGACTCAAAGCGGGAGGCATGGGAAACCAAGGGAGGGCCTGCAGTAAACAAGATGTACGAACACACAGAAACAGAAAAAGTTTAGCATAGGGACAGAGAAAGAACACACAGAAACAGGGAACGTTTAGGTTCCTTGCTGGGCAAAAACAATTGAGGGAATCAATCAGGTGACAACACAGATAGACCTAGAGCAGGCTTGTAGCAAATATATACCACTGGACTCCAAGGCTTGAATGGGCAGCCCATTCTTGGGTCCCCCTCCCCTTGTGGGGAGTCTGAATCTGCTTGTAATAAATTTTTCACACTTTGCTTGAATCTTCTGGTCCTCGGAGCTCATTCTTCGGCATCGCGAGACACAACCCCGGGAGAAACACCTCGCTCACCGTTCCGGTTATCACTTATTCTCTGAGCCTATGCATCTTGCTAGTGTATTTAAACATCCAAAGGTAAGTCAAAGAATGAAAAGAGTTGGAAAGCATTGACAGAGATCTTGTTAAGCTCATATCAGATTATTTCTCCCCGAGACACAGGCATTTCCTGTCTCTTGTGACCTCAATAGTGAACTGAACATCCCAAGATGTTCCCTTATTCAGATGCAGTTTGGCTGAGGGTGCTAAGATCAGGAACATTTTGAGAGAGAGAGAGAGAGAGAGAGAGAGAGAGAGAGAGAGAGAGAGAGAGAGATCAGAGTACATATCAGAGGTGAGGCAGAGCGAAGTCTGAGGACAACAGTAGCCTCTTTCCTGCCTCGAGCCCCATACATGCCATCTGTGCATTAGACCTCTCATAACAAAGCCCAGATGGTGTTACTAGGAGGAACTGCTTTGTTTGGGCTTCAAGAAAGGGGACTCAGGAAGGTGATGGTGATAAAGATGTCCTCCTGCCAATAATGCTTATTAGTTACAAGCCTGTGAAGAAAGCATCTTTAAGAGAAAATCTTTACCACAATAACTTTCTTGCTTCTCTTCCATTTATTCCATTCTAGCCCACTTCTCCCTACGGTACTTCAAGCCCTGTCATTTTCAGAATTCAGTTCCTTCTGGGTGATGTTGTTTCTTGCTCTTAACTCATTAGCAAGCAGTGAAACTGGATGGCTCTGGCTCCCTCTCGGCTGCTTTGCTAGCCCCAGAACAGGTTCTTTGTCCGCCTTTGTTTCATCCATTTATCTGCTCAGAAATCCATCCATCAAACACTTATTAGGCTTATCCTTTGTGCAAAGTTCTCTGGTGTCTACTCTAGAGTACACAAAAATTCAGAAGACATACTCCATGCTTTCAGGAATTTGAAATCTGTGAAGACACATATAAATATAACAAAATAAATACAGACACAGAAGAAATTTTGTGGAACTTGAACTGACTCTTCTTTTTGCCATTTTAGAAGTCATGTGGTTCTTTAAAAGCATGCCTTCTACATCTGATACTTTCCCCTCCTTCCTCTATGAGCTCCAGGAAGGCCAAGTTGATCCTTCAAGGCCAGGAGATAGGGACCCACTTTGGATTCAGGCTGGATACCGCCAACCCAAAGATTTCAATCAGCAGGGCAATATATGCTTGGGTCAGAATCATGACTGGCTCCATGCAAGACCGTAGGGCCAACAGAGACATGCACAACCCTGATGGCAGTAGCAAAGGCAATGTTTACTTCCCCATGGTTCCTTTGTACAAGTTACAGCCCTTTCCTCAAGAGCATAACAATCAAGAGCATGCCAAAAGCCACTGCATACTCCTCCCTTTGAGAATTTCATCACTGGATTAGCTGTTCTTGGGTAAAAGATTTAGGGAAAGAGCTAAATTTAGGGAGAGAGGAGTGGGGGAGTGGTGGTGCAAGAGTAAATAATGGACTGGAAACAGTATAATGGGCTGGGCAGGCAGTTGTGGTGTTTGGCACATAGTTTTTGAACCAAATGATAGGAAAAATTGGGGGTATATTCTCCATCTTTCTAACCAAGTCTAGCCAGGGTTACAAAGTCATTCCAGGTAAAATGGATAATAGAAGCCTCTATATAACTGAGTTTGAAACACAGGTCCCCAAACATCTTTTTTTTTTAAATTTAACTGTGGGGTCAGTTAATTTTATTTTGGGGTGTTCAGGAAAGGCTCAAGAGAGAACACATGCTGTACCTGAGTCTTGAAGGATGAGTAATTCACAATGTGTGCAAAAAGGAATTCTAGATAGAAGAGGAATGGAGATGAAGAAGGGCTTGGGTGGTGGGACTGAGGATATAGAAGTAGAGAGAATGAGATGGGTAGAAGGATGGCCAGGGATAGAGCCTGCATATTCCACAGTCGTGAACAGCAGACTGCTAGTGGTGACATGCTGGGAGGGAAGGAGCTGAGGGAGGTGAAGCCCATCCACAGGATCCCCGTGGGTGGGAAGAGTCCAGAGTCTCCACAGTTGCCCCTATTCACCGGGGCAGTTGTTTCGGCTACAAATGAAGTTTGGCAGAAGATGCTCTTGGAACCTAGGTTAACCCAACGCAACTCTGGTGGCAGGGTGTCCACTCTCTGTGCCTCTACTCCCCAGCCCGAGACCACAATTTCTGAAGAGACTTGCCTTGGGAGTTGCTCCTCTTTTATTAAGGTTATCTCTTGGACAGCACAAGCAGACACTACAAACCCACACGCATAATAAATTATGACATTTGTATGCAAAAGTAGACAACAGAAGAAGCTGTGCTACCAGGAGGGCCTCCCAATCCAGTGTTTGGAGACTCATGAGTATCGGCAGCCCCTGTGAGTCCATGATAAATGTTCTGTGAGACATGCAGAGCCCAGCTCTCCCCAGGCATATCTAATGAGGCTCAGACCCCTGCACATGAACATGTGCACACACACGGATGGGGGCAGAGGGCGGCCTCTAAACCACAACCAGATTAGCAACAAGCAAAGTGGACCCATCTGTGCTCTCCCTCTGGGTCTGGCAGCAGATGAGTTCCTGGCACTCATCCTTCACCAACTTCCTGGCTTCCTTGGGAGGTGCAGTGGCCCCTGAGGCAGTGAGGGCTGCTTGCCAAAGTGAGGAACCCAGTTTGTTATCTTGGGGCTGGTGTCCTGGACTCCAGGGTGAGCACATCTCGACTTTCCTACAGCACTCTTGCTTTATTGTCTGGCCTGCTTGCCATTCCCAGAAGAATGATATGTATCTCCAGGAATATCTACCAACTTGGAGTCCCTTGGAGGCTGCAAGTCCTACATGAACCACTCTCCTGCGGTGTGAAGTTGTAAAAGTCACCTCAGTTCTCGGAGCCTCACATGCCCCTCTATAAAAATGGGAATGAGAGTGTCTACTTCCCAGGGTTGTCATAAGGAATTACTGAACTATGATGCTGCCATGTTCTATGCCAGACTCAAGGTAAAATTCCTGCCCTCTTCTCCCCCATTTCTTCCTTTCTATTTCCCTGTTTTCTCTTTCTAGGTTCATGTATCCATTGGTGGCCATGTAACTCCAATGGCACCAAGAGCACCCCTTAAACAACAGAGATTGCCAATGTGTCAAAGGGATGGACCACAGGACCAGTAGACAGTCTGGGCATCAGGTGCCATCCAAGCCCAGGAGCTCTCTGGGTAGCCTGCGGCCACACGGAGACCTGACTATCTCGGGGATGATGGTGAGGTGCCATAATGGTGGGAAGACATGAACAAACAGTGCTGTAGAGGTGGCTGTGAGCTGAGTCTGGCCAGAAGCTGGAACCCAGGGGTGGTGCTGCTCGTAACCTTTAGCGGAAACGAAGTCGCACCCCCTTAAAGAAGGGGACACCCAAGGATGTAGAAAACTTATCTGAAGGCCAGTTTGATGGGTCATAGTCCACCACTCTGGTTCTGGAGAAAAGTTCCTCCGTCTCTCCATCTGTCTGTCCACTAGCCAGCCATGGGGTATATACGAAGAGTTTTGTGGAAAACAGGCTGACCGGGACAGGAAAGCTTCTGTGCTCATTTAGCACCTTTTTCCAAAGAGTATCTCTTATGGTCACTCAACTGGAGTCTTTCACAGGAATGCTGTGAGGTAGTAACAAGACAGGCAATACCCAAGAAGTGCTCAAGGTGAGAGTACTCAAGTGAGCACAGCTGAAACATGGTAAGGGCTGGTCAAATGCAGGGCGCTGGTGTGTTCCCCGGAGGCCAGAACCGGCCTTCCCCCCGTAGGCCTTGGTACGGCTTGTCCTGGACCGACCTCTCTATCCAGGCCTGCTGCGCTGCGTGTCACACCAGTGTGGGTTTCAAGTCATCTTTGAAGTTCACGATAGGCTTTGAGCGAGCCCACAGCTTTTCCCAGGAAGCCAGCCCCCCAGCATGCTCCGGGTCAGAGTCTGAGGAGCCACTGTCACTGGAATCAGAGGAGCTCTGGAAGCAGATTTCACAGTAGGGCCGGTGGCAGTGGCAGAAGAACTCGTCTGAGCTGCTGGACTCAGTGTCCAGGTAGTTGCGTGGAGAAGAAAGGGAGAGACAGCCCGCGGACCTCAGGGAATGCAGCTGGCGCTGCTCAGGCAGATCTGGGGATAGGCGTGGGCCAGCGGGACACTGTGCCCGGCCAGAACCAGGAGGCTGGTGAGGAAAGGCTGCGCAGCTTCTCCCAGCTCCCTGGGGCTCTGCCTGGCACTGTTTGCTGTCCTCCAAGCTGCCCGGCTTGCCTTGAGGATCTGAGAGTAACGAAAGCTTCTTGGAAGAGGGTACCCTGGGATCAGCAGTTTGAGGGTCCAAGCAGAGGCTGTCCCGGTTCTGCACATTTAACCCACTTTTTGTGCCAGATACCATCCTATTTGCCCGATGCCCCACATGTGAGGGTCCAGAGCCCAGAAGGTGTGAGCGAGCCCGCTGGGCTGCCCGCCTTCTCCTCACCATGTGTGGGCTGAAGCCCAGCTCCCTGGAGAGGGGCATCTTCTGGGGGCCGTGGGCAGCGCTGCTCTTCCAGGGCTGCTGGGGACAAGACAGGGAAGAGGGGACGGGAGCCTCAGAGCCCAGGCCCAGATCCTGTAGGACTTCCTGAAGCTTCTCCCTGATCACTGAATTGACCCTTGACTGCTTCTGGGGCTCCCCTGAGTTCTCCCGCTGCCCCTGTCTCTCGGGAACAGAGCCTTCTTCACCTGGTGTGAGACTCTGGCGGGGGGCTGTAGGTCCCTGGTCTCTCCGTTCTGCACCCTGGCTGGGCTCAGCCTGCTGCTTCTGGCTGCAGCCCAAATTTAAATGATCAGAGAAGTCTCTCAAGTCAGACATCTCCTTCCGCCCCGGGGAGGAGCCAGCGTCCTTCCCAGGCCCCTCGAGGCTTTGTGCACTGGAGGAGGGCACCGAGGTGCTCTGGGAGTCCTGGGCCGCCGCACTGGTAGCATTCGGAGAGTCAGAGAGGCATCCCGCACGCCGCTGAGTGGCCAGGCCGTGCGCAGGGGCTGCAGCCGGACCCTCCTTGCTATGGGAAGAGGCAGGGAGGACAGCGCACTCCGGGGGGTCATAGGTGCACTCCGCTGACATCAGCCTCACTAGCTTCTCTTTGGCGTTGTTGACTTGTTCCTGGAGGCTTTCAATCACAGCATTTTTCTGTAAGGCAAAAGCAAAACCATCAGCAAGAGATGCCGCTGAGGGTTTTCACGCTGTCTCCCAGGGTGGAGGGTCCTCTGTGTATTAGCTGGTGATCTTAGGCTCAGTGAAGGCACCTCCACAAAATGAAAAAATGTGACCCACACACAGTGCTGCGTACAATAGCTGACGCCTGGTGCTCAATAAAGGTTAACCACGATTTATTGTTGTAGGATCTTAATCTCCCCCTCTGTGGCATTGCCTGTGAGATGGGAGGTTGGAGGAGACACAGCTTGCTGCTTGCTGGCTGTGCACACCCTCCTCAGGACGGAGAGGGTCAGGTCGCTCTGCAGGACACAAGTCTGAATAATGGCCCAGCTCTGGGTTTATGACACCTTTGCAAAAGGCAGGCGAATTTGAGGCACATCCCAAAAGGATGATTGAATGGGGAAACGAGTATTCTGCCTCTTGCTAAAGAGACTAGGAAATGGAAAACCAGAAGAAGGGTGGAGATGTCTGGGCCAAAGAGATAAGACTGGAGCCAGGAGGGGCCAATGAGAATCTCAGATTGGTGTTATGTCCTCCCTTGGCTGGACCTCGGAGTGGCAGGTGAAAGCTTCCAGGTGGCACTGCCAGTTATTGGTAGCTCCTAAGGTAGTGCAGGCATCAGAATTATTGGAGAAGCTTTGCTTTTTTTAAAAAATTTTTTTAATTTAATAGGATTATTGGGCCTAAGTCTCTGACACTTGATTCAGTAGATCTAGAATGGAGCCCAGAAGATGAATGAGGCTGGGGCAGTTCTGCTGTTGAGCTGCCTACCTGTTGCATAGCTTTTAGTTGGTAAACAGGCTGTGCCCAGGAGGCCTGGCAGGTGCAAGCTGCAGAGGTGGGTCCCTACTGACTGGGATCGTGGGCATGAAGTAGGAGGAAGAATACTGATGGTGGGTGTGCCCTGAGCATCCTCTGGTGATAACAGCAGCTGCCTCTCTATCTCAGACCTTATTATGTCCACCTTCTGAAATTTCTGATGATCAAAGGCAGTGGAGGAGAGAAGAGACCATCCTGGGGAACTGATGGTCTTGGGGCAGACAACCCAGGTCAAGTGTTTGGGGAAGGTGATAACACAAGCATTGTGTTCTAGGAACTATCTGTCTGAATACCCAAATGCTGCCTCTCTGTTGCCATCACCTTCAAAAAGCTGAGGATGAGCATTTGGACATACACTTACTATGCCCTAGAAATAAAAAGTTGTTTTCCTTCTTTAGGATACATTACACACGTCACCTATGGACCAAACCTGTGGTGCCTTCTCAAGTTGAGATGGGAGACTTGCCCAGAAATGACCCTTTCAGAAAGCAGTACTTTGAGTAAACTAGTCTAGCAATAGTCTCTGGCAGCAACTCCAAGGCAGATCACTGCTCCCTATTTATAGGCAGGAAGGTGATTTCTCTGATTCTGGGATTCCCAGTTACATCCTGGTTTAGTCTACTTCTTTTATCATCAGGAGAGTCCCAGACCAGTGAGTAACTGCTGAATAAGCGGGAGGGACTGGCAGCTGAGCACCTGCCTGCTTGTTCTCCCCTTTCTCACCCCAGAGTGGTGAGGTCGGGGTGTTGCGGGGGAGGTGTGGATGACTCGGGACTCACCAGGAGCAGAGTGGATGAGTAACCGGGAGACAGTCATTCAGGTTCTTCATGATACCTGGGTGGTGCCAGATAGCTCTTGAGCATCTCATAGTGGTCACTGTGCTGGTTGCCCAGGAGGGACCCCACCCCTCTTCCTCCTCAGCAGCCCCTCCTAATGAAGGAGGGTTCAGGCTGGCTTCAGGAGGCCTTGACTGCCTCACGGAGTTAGGAGGAAGCCACCAACAGCTGACAACTAACCCGGCAAGTAAACTCTGAATGCTGTCTTTTTGTGCCTTACCCACAAGTTTCTTTGAGTGTAGAGAAATAGGATAAATGCTGAGTTGGGAAGAATACTCTTCTCCCAGCAGAGCAAACATCTGAAACTGGCCGGTGATGGATTGAGAAATGTCAGTGTCAACAGTAAATTTCTCTCCTTTCAGAGAAAAAAAGTGGAACTCTGTTTTCACCATGGCTGCCTACTAATTAGAGGTGGGGTGTGAGTCACTGGCACTGTGAGACCAAAATCTGACCTACCATGGCAGCTGCATTTAAATGAGCTTATTAATTATTACTTTTGGCACATCTGGGGAAGCAAAACACCCACAGATGTGTTTCACAAGGTACAGGCTATAAGGAGAAATGGAATCACCCTCTGGTTGTTATGGCTCAGGGAAGAAAAACAATAGTTGGGTGTCCTTTGCTGCGGAGTGTAGAAGAGAGGTTCTGCAGCTCTGGGAAGGGTCTCCCTGCTGGCTTCCACACAGCCTGGGAAGTCAGTGATGGGTGCTGCCCTGGACAGCCCCTGGGGCACCCCTGACCATAGCGGCAAGGGGGGCAAGAAAGAGGGTGGACTGCCCAGGTCATGGGAAAGTAAGAGGGGGACAAAGTAAGGGTGGCAGAGGGGCTGCATTGGAGGGAAGCTGGAGTCTTGTGCACAAGACGAGGCAGGAAAGATGCTGTGTTTGCCCACCAGGCAATGCCAGAGCTGGGCACTTGGATGCTGGTGACCTCTCTAGGCCTGCTACAGCGCCTGGGGGCAGCGGCTGGTTCCCAGGCCTTTTCTGGGAGAGATGTACCAGGTGTAGGGTGTTGGGGAGAGGCCAGCTTTTTACTGCCTGTGCATCTGCTCCCTATTAGGGCCCTTCCTCTGCAGACCCAAGGCATCTTTTTGGATAGAGCAGACACAGTCACTGCGTGGGAAACAGCGTAGTCAGCGTGGCAGCAGTACAAACAGCACGTCATAAATTACCATAAGGCTAAAGAGTCAGGCCACTTGGCTGTTCCAACATTAGCTGATTGTGAATGAAAACCATCCTGACTGTTCTCGCCAAGTTTCTGGCCTTCTGTTGAGCTAAAAAAAAAAGCTTCTTTGAAGACTTCACAGAGTATCAAAGGCAATGCTACTCCCTTGCCAGGTGGGAAGAAATCTGGCTTTGAAATAGGTCCTGAATGCTTTATAAATAGTACAGAAATAGAGAACTATTACTCTGATTTTTTAAAAAGGCCCAGACTGAGGGTATGGTGTGGGAGACTAGAGGGGCACCGACAGGGGGTGCAGGGAAGGTTCACCCCCTCACTGGGCTGTGTTTCTTAGGTTCCCACCTCACCGTCCTCTCAGACAGGGACTCCTGATAACCACATGTCAGTCCAATTACAGAAAAAGATAGTTTCCCAAATAGCACCTACTCCGGTATGTTCTGTACTGAAGAAAACATGGAATCTAATGTAGTTAGTGTGAAAATATTGGCTAATTCTTCTGAGCCCTGTGCCTTCTTTCTGAGGCAGTGCAGCCTCCTGCTTCTCCATGTGCTTTCTGCAAGCACACACCCCAGTGCCCAGTTCTGGGAGAGGTGCCAACTCTGGCTCAAGTACGGAAGAAGGAGTTGGTGCTACTATGGTATTCAGAGGCCCTATTTAGCCCTCCTCCCCATCTTTAGACACTTATTGCACTTACTAGAGGCCCGGTGCACGAAAATTGTGCATGGGGGGGGGAACCCCTCAGCCCAGCCTGCACCCTCTCCAATCTGAGATCCCTCTCACAATCTAGGACCGCTGGTTCCTAATTGCTCACCTGCCTGACTGCCTGGTCACCCCTCACTGTCCCCCCTGCTGGCCTGGTCGACCCTCACTGCCTCCCCTGCTGGCTGGTTGCCACCAACTGCCGCCCCTGCTGACCTGGTCGCCCCACACAGCCTGCTGTTTGGTTGTTTGGTTGCCCCTCACTCCCCCCTCTGCTGGCCTGGTTGCCGCTCTAACCCCCCGGCCCCCCCCCCCCCCCCGCCATCCTGGTAACCCCCAACTGTAGAGGGCCGCCAAAAAGGCACCTGGGCATTTCCTTAATTATTCATCAGCTGAACTCAGGGTGTAGGCAGAGCCATGCCCTGGGAACATGCTTCCCCAGTGAGGCTGGACATGTTAATCGGTTCTGACTTCATAGCAGCCCAGGTGTCAGCAGGGGCGGGTCTAGATATGTAAATCCAGTAATGCTGGGGCCTAGTTAAGAATGCAAATAAGCTCCTTTGATCCTAAGTTTTGGTGTTACTTCCTGGATTTTTGGGATATAAGATAAACCTGCTGGGTGGCTCAGGGTAGTCGTCGTCATGCTGCCTCTCCATGAGAGAGGAAAGATGGCGTCCCACCCAGCCCCAGCTTCATGAATCTATTTCTGCGTCTTGTTTTCTTTATTTCTATTATTTCTCAATCCCTGGCCACCTCCATTTAGGACCGGTTCGTTCATCTCTCTTTCTGCACGGGACGCGGAAAAGGGAGATCACTGCCGCATCAGGCCCCCGCACCCAACTGCCCCCCCCTGCTGGCCTGGTCGCCCCTCACTCCCCCCTCTGCCAGCCTGGTCGCCCCTCACTGCCCCCCCCTGCCAGCCTGGTTGCCACCAACTGCCCCCCTGCTGGCCTGGTTGCCCCACATAGCCTGCTATTCAGTCATTTGGTCGTCCCTCACTAACCCCCATGCCGGCCTGGTTGCCCCACACAGCCTGCTGTTCGGTCGTTACTGTGAGGGCATCCTGACCAATTTGCATATTACCCTTTTATTAGTATAGATTGCCTCTTTGGGGTGGTGGGATGATTGAGATCTCTAGTTAGAACCTGGAAATACAGTAAGGGGCCCTATAAGATTTGCAAATGAGGGCACTGCTCTATGTAAGGAAAGAATGTATCATACAGAAGAAGCTAGCATCCACTACAACTCAGGGCCTTTCCAGTGCTGTTCCCCTGCTTGGAAAGCTTTTCCCCACAATCTTTTCTGGCCAGTTTGTACTTAACCTTCATCTCTCGGCTCACAGAGTCTTGTCTGACAGCTCTAAATTAGGTTCCCTTGCCCTGACCATCCATAATTCTGCCTTACCACCCTGATTTGTCCCTTCACTATTCTCTTGATCAATATCTATTTCCTCCATTAGACTGTGAGCTCCCTGAGAGTAGGAACTATATTTGTTTTATTCATCAGCACTTACCACAATGCCCAGCACACAACTGTGCAATGAATGAATAAGTGGGTGAAGATCAGCAGTGGGAGAGTCACTGGGGAAATGTCAAGGTTTTGCCCACTGCCAACGGAAGTGGGGGAATGGGAGGAGAAGAAAGAACATTAGCAATAGGATATCAGGGGCCCACTGGTGCATGACTGGAGTTCTTTATAGAGACTCCACCAGGCGGGGGTCTCGCTTACTTCTGTGAGGAGTCTTTCCATGGAGGTTTTCTCTCCTCTGGCATGGCAATTCTGTTCCACACCGTACTGGGCATGGCAGCTTTTGCTGGGAGTGCTGAAATATTTGGCCATGCATCTAATTGTTTGGTTTTCCTCTTCAAATGCCTTCCATTGCTTCAGCTGTTAAATAACAGAGCATATGTTATTTATTTAATTACACACCCAGGAACACATTCTCTCACAAGTTCTCCAAAACACCAAGGAATGACGGGGATACACTAATGCACAAACTATTCTCTCCTCAGAATGTAGTGTGCTCTGGAAAGCTAATGGACGGAAATGACAGAAGGCACAGAGAATGTTAAGGCGATATAGTTTTCAAAATGCCAAAGGAAGATGATAGGTAGATAAGATAGAACCATCTTAGCTTGACCCAACCATTGCTGAACTGCTCAAAGAAAACAGACTGAAGTATACTCCCAGGGCCATATTCTAAAGCCAGAGTTTATGAGCTATCACAGGGTTAAGCAATCTAAACTCTGTATGTTTCAAGGGAAACTGTTTCCAGTTATATGTAGCTGTTCTTAATTATCCTCATTCGTTGGGTAATGGTGTGCTCACAGCGATTGCAAACCCAGTTCCTCGCTGGAGGACTCCTAACCCAAGTCAATAATCAAAGCTCAGATAGGAAACCACAAATGGCAATAAATAGCAATAAAAAAAAACCCCAGAACATTAGGTCTGCGATCTGACCATCTTTTCTTCCTTAGACAAATGAGGGGAGACTCAGAGGGAGTATGACTGCTCTAGGCCCTTGCAGGGGGTTAGCAGTAGAACTTGCTTTAACGGGGTCACTGTGCCACCCACACGACCTCAACACAGCTGAGAAGACAGAGACTGTTAACTGTGGGGTCCTAAGGAAAGTTTTTTGGGAGAAACTGTTTTTCAGAAACAATCTGTGGGAGCATGGGCTAGTTTACCTTAATAGGGGTGGAGCTGAACACAGAACATTCACCAACGGGGGCCATCCTCCTGAGCCTTTGGGACACTGTCTTTATCTGGCGCACGCCAGTGGCGCGGATGCCAGGGGAGGCCACAGAGACGGAAGCGTCTGTTTTTCCTGTAGGAAATCCCAGCACTGAGAGTCCTAGTGATGTACACTGGGCACTGTGGCACCTTAGAAACGATGTTGGTGGCTGTGGGAGCCTCACAGGGATCCTGGGACTTCTTTGCTCACTCATCAAACATGTCCTAACCCCAATTTGGTAAAGCGCAGATCCGATTCTAAATCTTTCCATCAATTTCAATACCACAGCCTCTGTGTGCTCAGCGTGTGTTGAACTGCATGTTCCTCATGCTATCAGGAGTCTGTGTGATCTGTCCTGGGTCAGGCCAGGAACCTCCCCCTCAGATGTCCTTCTCAAAGGCCTCGGGTGCCATCAGCTCCCCACCCTACTCGGGCGTTACTGGAGCCTGGCACCATAGGGTCACTATTCGGTCCTGAGTGGACGGAGCAGACGCCAGTGTTGTTCTCCCAGTACTGACCTAGCACTGTTGCAGTATCTGGGCTCCCTTTCGGGCTCCTCAATTCCTCAGCAGTAGAGCTTCTCCTCTCTCTCCCCAGCACCCCAGGCCCGGCCCTCTCTGGAGGAACTGCTCAGCACTGGTGTAAGGGCACATCCAGGGCTTTGGGTCTGTCTCACCCCAAGCTGACCAGGTGGAGCCAGGGTGCCCCCTGATGAAAGCCTCTGCTGCCTTAGTTCCGTGTCTGTGAGGATCCTGATCCTTCAGACTTGATCCGTTGGAGTTTCCGAAATATGGCAATAGATGACCCCAGGTCACAATTTCAGGACTTCTCCAGGACCCTTCCTCCAGAAGGACAGGCACATTCCTGGTTTTTCAGCCTCTGAGCTTTGTGGGTGTGGTAGGATAAATAATGCTCCCCCACAAAGGTGTTCCTCCTCTCCACCCCACCCACCCACCCCCGCCCTCAAGCCCTGGAACTTGTGAACAGGTTGTCTTATGTGGCAAAAGGGATTCTGTAAATGTGTTCAAGTTAAGGATGTGAGATGGGGAGATTATTCTGGATTGTACAGTGGGCCCAATGTCATCATGAGTCCTTATGAGAGGGAGGCAGGAAAAGAGAAGTGACCATGGGAATGGAGGTCAGAAAGAGAGAGATTTGAAGATGTCACACTGCTGGCTCTAAAGATAGAGAAAGAGGCAGGAGTCACAGAATGCAGGTGGCCTCTAGCAGCTGAAAAAGCATGGGAGCGGATTCTCCTCAGGAGCCTCCAGAAGGGATGCAGACCTACTGACATCCTGATTGTAGCCAAGTAAATAAGACCCATTTCAGATTTATGACTGCCAGACCTATAAGACAATACATCTGAATTAAGTCACTCAATTTGTGTTAATTTGTTACAGCAGCCACAGGAAACTAATACAGTGGGATTCAATCTCCAGTCTTTAACAGGATACACGAGGACCTTGAGGATGTCACCTCTTAACCATCCGCCACTCTTCCTTTCCTTCAATTTGTGCTTCAAAAAGTGCAGATTTGTGGTGCTCCAAACATAGCTTGTTCTCTCTCCTACCTCTCTACCTCTTGTCATGCTGTTCCCCCATCTGAATGCCACCCACTGCCCTTCCCCAATCTTGCTTATCCTTCAAGACTGGGCCCATTTTCTGAGAAGGTGTTATGGAGTTCCTAGACAGGCTAGGGCACCCCTTCCTCAGCATCGTATAACTTGCCTTCCCCAAACACTTAAAACATGCATTATAGTTCCTTTCATGTCTGCTCCCAGCTACACCCAGAGATGGGGGCGTGTGTTGAACTGCATGTTCCCAGCAGTTAATAAATGAATGGATGAATAAATGAACAAATAGTTTTCCTTTAAAAAAAACAACTCACCTATCTAGTAGGGGCACTGAGACATACGCAGATAACTCTAAGGCAGAGTAGGAAGTCCTAAGTACTTACATGGAGGAGCAGGTGAAACACTTTGGGGGATTAGAGGAGAAAACAATGTCCTGTCTCAGGACCTATCTGTCTCTCAGAGGTGGAGGGAGGGAGGGAGAAGATGTGTGTGGAGATGGCTCACATGCAGGATGCCATCAACAAAAGCAGAGGCTTGCTCATGGCTGGTGATGACCTCAGTGTCTGGCATCAACACTCAGGCATTTCCTGAGGACCTGTGTAGAATGCTACTTGGCCCACTTGTGCCATTTCACTCAGCTCTCTGGAGCCACCTAATTGCCCTTGAGGCATCTGTGCCTTTATTTTCATAAGCTGTCCAGTCTGAAGGCTCAGTGGCAGGAGGAAGTACCCTCTCTTTGCTCTCTTCCTTCCCCATGTAGCTCTCCTCAGATACTTTTCCAACTTTGCTCAGCTGTTTTTCTCTCCTAGGAATGCACAGTGCAGCTCTCACAGGGAGACTCTTTCTTCTACCAAAGGCCACTGAGCCAGAGGGCAAAGTCAATTAAAGGGCGCACAAAAAAAGGATAAACCTTCTAGTTACTTTTAGATTAAAAAAAAAAGAAAGAATTTACTTCCTAAACCTAAAATATAATAGAATATATGTGTGTGTATATATATATATATATCTCCTATATAATAAAAGGGTAATATGCAAATCAACTGGAGAAACCAAGATGGCAGCATAGGTAAACACCTAAACTGCTGCCTTGCACAACAATTTCAAAACTACAACTAAAAGACAAAATGGACATCATCCAGAACCACAGGAAGGCCGGCTGAGTGGAAATTCTACAACTAGAAGGAAAGAGAAAAGCACACTGAGACTCACAGGAGCTGCGGAAGGCAGAGGTACAGAGGCGCACATGCCGAGAAGGCTGGCAACTGAGTACACGACTGGCTTTCTCAATCGGGAGGGAGACACAAGCTCCTGACTGCTCTGAACTCCAGTTCAGGGCGAGATTCTGGGGACCCAGACTCATACGGGGAGAAACTGGACTATCTGGCAGCAGGCGAAACTCAAGGGCAGCTTTCTCTCAGAGGTGCTTGCAGTGATTACCAAAGGACACTGAGACCCGAGGGCCTCTTAGGGCAGGGCTGATGGGAAGCCATTGCTGTTTGCTCTGCCCTGAGACTCTGCCCCATCCAAGCTGTGCACAGAGGCTTTTGCATATGAATGGCCTGGTCCTTTGAAATCTAAACTTACCTATCAAACTGCAGCTGAGTCAGAGAGACCCAGAACATCCAAAAGAAGGCCCAAGGCCCCACAGCAGCTTGCATTGCTTCACAGCTGGGCCTCATCTGGGCACCTCCAAAACCCAAACAAGGAAGAGGAATCTGCAGACCTCTCTGTAGCTCCTGCTGGGCGGCCTCAGGCAGAGGCTAAATTAGCACCTCCTTGGAGATCCAAGAGCCAGTGTACCCAGGGGTCAGAGTAGGACCATCCAGATTACAACTCCTCAAATCCATAAGGGACACACTCAGGGGGCAGACTCAGTGAGCACCAAAGACCCACTGAAGCAAGTCTTGCCTCATAAGGGTGTCTCCAGCATAGACACAGCTGATCCTCACAGCCAATTGGCCTGGAGGTCAATTCCTCCCAGTGATACCAACAATAATCAAGGCTTAACTACAACAAGACTGTGCACACAGCCCACAAAGGGATGCACCAAGAGTGTCCACTTCAGGTAATTAGGGAGGCTTAGCCACTGGGCCCTATAGGACACCTAGCATACAAAGCCACTCTATAAACTCAGGGAAGCAGCCAAAATGCAGAGACAAAGAAACGGGTCACAAATGAAAGAAATGGAGGAAAGCAAATGACTGGATATAGAGTTCAAAACCACGGTTATAAGGTTTTTCAAGAATTTTCTAGAGAAGGCCGATAAATTTAGTGAGACCCTCGAGGATATGAAAAAGGACCAACTAGAAATTAAACATACACTGACTGAAATAAAAAATAATATACAGAGATCCAACAGCAGACTAGAGGATCGCAAGAATCAAGTCAAAGATTTGAAATACAAAGAAGCAAAAACACCCAACTGGAAAAGCAAAAAGAAGAAAGAATCCAAAAATATGAAGATAGTGTAAGGAGCCTCTGGGACAACTTCAAGCATACCAAGTGGACCAAGTAGCATTCTACACATCCGAATTATTGGGGTACCAGAAAAGAGAGAGAGCAAGATACTGAAAACCTATTTGAAGAAATAATGACAGAAAACTTCCCCCACCTGGTGAAAGAAATAGACTTACAAGTCCAGGAAGCACAGAGAACCCCAAACAAAAGGAATCCATAGAGGACCACACCAAGACACATCATCATTAAAATGCCAAGGGCAAAAGACAAAGAGAGAATCTTACAAGCAGCAAGAGAAAAACAGTTAGTTACCTACAAGGGAGCACCCATACGACTGTCAGCTGATTTCTCAACAGAAATTATGCAGGCCAGATGGGAGTGGCAAGAAATATTCAAAATGATGAATAGCAAGAACCTACAAGCAAGATTACTCTACCCAGCAAAGCTATCATTCAGAATTGAAGGTCAGAGAAAGAGCTTCACAGATAAGAAAAAGCTAAAGGAGCTCATCACCACCAAACCAGTATTATATGAAATACTGAAAGGTATTCTTTAAGAAGAGGAAGAAGAAAAAGGTAAAGGTAAAAATTATGAACAACAAATACGTATCTATCAACAAGTGAATCTAAAAATCAAGTGAATAAAAAATCTGATGAACAGAATAATTTGGTGAATATAATAGAATCAGGGGCATAGAAAGGGAGTGGACTAACAATCCTCGGGGGGAAAAGGGTGTGGGGGGTGCGGGAAGAGACTGGACAAAAATCATACACCTATGGATGAGGACAGTGTGTAGGGGGGGTAAGGGCATGGGGTGGGGTGGGGTGGGAACTGGGTGGAGGGGAGCTATGGGGGGAAGAAAAGAGGAACAACTGTAATAATCTGAAAAATAAAGATTTTTTAAAAAATGCAAATCAACCAAACGGCAGAACAACTGGACTGGCATGGCCCCTCCCACCAGCTGGCCCTGCCCCCAATTAGCCCCCATTGGGGTGGGCTAGCTGGACCCCACCAGTGCACGAATTCATGCACCGGGCCTCCAGTATGTATATATATATATTTATGTTTTGGATCATGGTCAGGTCAAGAGGAGAAAAGAATGAGAGAGAAAACAGAAAAGGAAAGATAAAGTACGAGAAAGGGAGTTTAAGACAGCTAGGAGGAAAAATGGGAAACAGAGAGAAGGCAAGAGAAAGGCTAACACTGTCCATCCATCCTGTTCCTGTATCCCATAATAATTCCACTGCCACTCTCACTTTACAAATCAAGTGCTTGTCGCTATTCAAACCTGGAAGCCAGATTTCAAGGTGAACTTCATCCTGCATTTTTATGCCTATGTGTGCAGATGGGAGTGTACCTAGATATCACTACTGTCCTAGGTGCTGAGGTGGAAGTCTTGTGTCTGAGACTTGGGATGCCCAAGGGACAGACGCGAGTGCTCAGAGAGGAGATATAAGTGGAGCCACATCATGGAGATTGCTGATTCACTCAATTTTCAGATAGAAGTCTTGTTTTATTTAGGTCAGGAAGGCTTCCTCTAATAGTTCCTTGGTGATTACTTATGCCCCAAATTATTTTTTATCTTTCAGAGATTGCTATTATCTCTAAATTGTATCCCTAGATAAGGTCTCCATATATGATCTAGTCTCTCATTTAAAAATATATTTTTTTTATTTATTTCAGAGAGGAAGGGATAGGGAGAAAGAAATAGAAACATCAATGATGAGAGAGAATCATTGACTGGCCACCTCTTGCATCCCCACTGGGGATTGAGCTTGCAACCCGAGCATGTGCCCTGACTTAGAATCAAACCATGACACCCGCCGGGCAATAGTCTTTCATTTTTTAACTATCTCCTTGTATTCTGTGGCTTTAAATTAGTTCATTAATTCAGTATTTTGCTATGTCCAATCGCCTATTCAGTGTTTCTACTGGGGTTTTGAATTTAACACAATGTTTTTCACTCTTACTTAATATTTCATGATCTAAGATTATGTTCTTCTCATGATGGTTTGCTTTGGTTGAAGACAGGCAATATCCTTTAAATCCTATTCACAAAAAAAATTTGCTGTCTTTTAAAAACTTCTATTTTCCTTCAGAGGAAGGAAGCTTGTCCAAAACTCCAGAAATTTGTGCATCTCTTCTTATGAACTGCAGAATCTCTTCATAGGTCCTTTCCCTCTGAATTTAGTTTTACATGAGAAGAACTATAGTTTCCTAGTATAGTAAATGCATTTCTTGGCTTTTCCCTCATTGTCACAAAATGCCTGCCATAGCTCCAGGCACAACAAACATTCAAGGCAGAAAGAAGGTACAAGAGGTAAACCCAGCCACACCCATAGCCTTTTCAGCAAAGCAAAAACTTTCTCAGAAGCCTCTCAGAAAACTTTCAGCATTCAAAACTGTGTCACATAGCCTGGCTGGTGTAGCTCAGTAGTTGACCATCAACCCATAAACCAGGAGGTCATGGTTTGATTCTTGGTCAGGGCATATGCCCAGGTTGCAGGCTCAATCCCTAGTAGGGGGTGTGCAGGAGGCAGCCAATTGATGATTTTCTCTCATCATTGATGTTTCTATTTCCTCTCTCTGAAATTAAAAAACAAAAAAACATTAAAACAAAAACAAAAACACACACACAACTGTGTCATATGGGCACCCCAAGTGTAAAGGAAGCTGGAAAAGCATGTGTTTAGCTCTTTCAGACTATATAGTAGAGGTGAGCAAGGAAGAAAGGGTTTGGCAACAGGTGGGTGGGTTACCAATCAACAATGCTGGCTACAGGGCTAAGGGTGAGCTTCCCCAAAGGCCCCTCCCCACTCCCTCTCCCCATCTCCCAGAGAGGAGCAGTCCTTGCTTTTCAAAGCCCTCTTCTGCTACATTCCAGACAAGTAACACTCAACTCTCAATGGCTTCCATTAATCCAGGTCTTATAACATTAAGATTCAGCAAAAATTCCTCTAGTTTCTGGCATATAGGCAATACTCATCCTTGATTTTTTAGTGCTGCTGCTACAGATATGTCCATATTTGTTTATTCTTTTGAGTATTTTTATGAGAATTTGTGAAAAGGCAGAAGAGTAAAAAGCCTATGCCTGTGTCAAACCTTCATGCCCCGAGTCCACGCTTCCCTTTTATAAATACCCTGTGAGCCTCCATCCGCGATTTTATCGGTTAGGGCCCCATGGCAAAGTCATTCATAGTCAACTGGAAGCTGCATTCGGAACCAGATGGGGTGCTGAGGGGGTAGTGGGATGAGGGAGGCCTTGGGGGAACAAAAAGAAAACTAGAAGGAAAACAGGAAAAATGCCTAATGTCAAGTTCATTACCTCAGATGTGTGTGGCTCAGTGGTACCCTTGGGCCCAATCTGAATCATTTCACATCGCTTTCCTTCCAGAGACTATGATTCCTTTACTTTCCCCTCCAGATCCCTTTTTCCCCCTTTGCTGTCTGGACATTTCTGCTGCTATCTTCCTCCTTTGTTTGATTTTTTTTCTATAATCCCTATAATATGAAACACATGTTTGCTGAGTTTTTATTTCTCTTTACTGAAAAAGAAGAGGAACGCTTTATATTTTCCTATAATAAAAAGAAAGGAAAAGCATTTAAAATTGCATAGAGTTACAAATGGGTTTTCCCTGTGAATCTGCAATCCTAAACGGGACATAAAGGCTCCTGACTCCCAGGCTGGGGAAAAAATGACATTATCAAGATGAAGAAGGGATTGAGGAGGAGGAAACAGACTGGAGGATGGGTGGAAAAGCAGGTCTGCGAGTCAGCTGCCAGCGGTAGAAATGTGGGACCGCTGCACTCAGCCACTCTGGCTGCCCTCTCTGCTGAGTGGGGAGCCGGACTGTCTTCCTTCAGGAGAGTGAGGAGGGAAGAACAGAAGGAGCCAGCTCTCCAGGAACCCACCTTCCTCCTGACTCTCCAATAAATGTTACCCAGAAGCCTGGAGAGAAAACACAGTGAGCGGTTTCCCATGCCCAGCCAACGCTCTGGAGGACCGGCCCTGCCGAATTCTCCTTAGAACATACCTGGGGAATGAAGATGAAGCAGTTGATGGTGGTTGTGCAAACAAAGATTCCCCCGGATGTGAGGCCGAAGACCAGGTTGGGCCAGGAGTGCAAGTATCTGGTGACCACAAGGAGAAGCCCAGCAGCCAGCACCACAAGGTTGACCCCAACCATGATGGTTAAAGACTGATTCACAGGAGGAGAGCTGACGTGGTCGGTCAGGCCAGCCAGGTAGGCACCATACAGCAGCAGCAGACCCTGGAAGCGGGGGGAGAACCAGAGGCTCGGGGAAGTGGAATAACACACTCAGGGTTACAGAGCAGGAGGGCTGGGACCATTTAAAATAAGGCTAATACCCACCTTAAAGGGTTGCTACGAGGGTTTACTCAGACACGAGAGGACCCTTAGGGTGCCTCTGGCACCTAGTAGGTGCTTAATACATGTTATTTTCCTCTCCTGCCCTGAGAATTGGTTTGTCAGAGGTCAGCAAGGCGGGACTCTGCTGGGATAGAGGCCCAGGACCGGAGGGCATAGGCGGGCAGGAGCCCTACAGAAAGGGCTGCGGGCACATCGTGCTGCTGGTGGTGAGGGCTGCCACGTCCACTGTGTGGTTTTGCACTGCGTGGAGCTGAGGGCACATGGAAGCTGAAATACCCCCGTGGTCTGTCTGCCCAGCCATGTGCGGCGGCAGGAGCAATGCCCTGAGGAAGGGGCTCTTTTTTCTAATTTTCCCACAGGCACCATCTGCTTGCCAAGCCCTGCACCTGCAGGATTGCATCTGCCTGGAAGGGAGGCCTTTTCTAATTTGCACAAAAGACCTCTCCAGGCTAGCAGAGGCTCTGTGCCAGTGGGTGTTTACGGGAGGTGAAGAGTGGAAACAGGAGGACAAAGGCAGGCTGGGACCTCGCCGAGCCTGTGGGGCAGGCACAGGCAGCAAAAGCTCCATCTCTACCCTTCACCCGCTTTGTGATGTTCCCGGCCCCCACCACCAGGAACCCAGGGCCCTGTTCTTTCCTCTTTCCCATGAATATAAACCTGCTCTCAAAGTTCTCATTTGTACTAAGAAGAAAACGACTCACGGCACCTTACAGTGCTGTCTCTCTTGGAAGGAGCTGCATTTAAACAGAAATCAAAACTTTAATCAATAATACATTAACATATAGATGCAACATAAGTTCACCTGACTGTGTGTAAAGTGTCATGCTAGGTGTAGGGCAGGAACCAGAGCTACAAAGAGAACGAAGCCATGGTCCTTTCAAGGAGCTCGAACTGCTAGAGAGGTTGAAGGCAAGACACAAATGTCCGTGTTTTATAACTGAACCTGAAGATGCCAGGGGGATGAGGTGGGGTGGGAACTAGGGGACTCAGAGGGAGAACTAACAATGAATATAAAGGTCAGGTCTCAGCAGGGCACCTGCCAGTGACCCAAAATGCCCCGACCTGACTAGCTCCACCTGCAGGTACAGCCCTGGCTACGATTTTTGGGAGGACTGACAGCCTAGAGCAGTGGTCGGCAAACCGCGGCTCGCGAGCCACATGCGGCTCTTTGGCCCCTTGAGTGTTCTAACACCATTTCTTCAAAATAGACTCACCCAGGCAGAAAACCGACTTCTGCGCATGGGCCACGAAGTTTCAATCGCACTGTACGTGTGCGCCCGCACGTGGTATTTTGTGGAAGAACCACACTCAAGGGGCCAAAGAGCCGCATGTGGCTCGCGAGCCGTGGTTTGCCGACCACTGGCCTAGAGTAAAGGATCAGCATGGCAGAGATGCCTTCTGGGTGCCCCCACGTCCAGTGTCCCAAGTGGGGCCTGACATGCCGCCCTGAGACCTTCAATGGTTAGAAGGTACACCAGTCAGGAGGCCAGAGGGGCCTGACTTTTGGGTAACTGATGCCATCAGGTGACATTTGGCAGAGTTGGATTATGAGTAGTTTAATCAAAGGTGAATAAAAGTAACTCTTTGTTTTTAAAATGTTGAAATCTGATTCTATTTAAAAATTTCAGCCCTGGCCGGTGTGATCAGTGGTTAGAGCGTGGGCCCTGTGCACACAGAGGGGGTTTAGGTGGCGGGGGGTGGGGTTTAATTCTCGGTCAAGGGCACATACCTGGGTTGCTGTTTGATACCCAGCCCTGGTCAGGAATCATGCAGGAGTCGTGCAGGAGGCAACCAATCAATGTGTTTCTCTCACATCCATATTTTTCTCTCCCCCTGTCTTCCTCCCCCTCCCTGCCCCCCTCTCTCCCACTCTCTCTAAAAAGCAATGGAAAAAATATCCTCGGGTGAGGATTAACAATAACAATAACAAAATTCAAATCCATTACAATCCTTGCACGGGGAACTAGGTATTAATACAGCCCCTCTACATCCATGACTCGTGCTTAAATGAATCACATATACTTGTAGGTCATTTGCCTTCACTGCTGAGAAGTGTGGGGTAGTGGGCAGTAGACAGGTGCGGTGGGGGCTCCTGGAACTTTATACAGAGATTTGGGTCTTCCCCAGGGACTGCTCATGGGTCAGGGAGCCCATGGGCGTCTGGCTCAGTCAGTTTCCTGATGCTCAGCACTCTTTCCCCCTTTTCGTTCTTTGTCCTTCAGAAAGATATTACAGTGAAATGAAATAGAAATGGGATTTATATACAAGGCAATGGAGAAAATAAATCAAGTGGAGTCGAAAAGTGAGTTGCTATGGGGGACGTGCTGAGTTGCTGCTGGGGAGGACATGCTCTTCTCCAGGGCTTGAGGAAGGGGGAGGGGCTGTGATTTTTCAGAACTGTCTAGGGGAGCAGTAGAAGATTAATAAGAATAACTAAAATTTACTGAGCTCTTACTATGGGGCAGGAGTGCTTGAAAACTCTTGCCATGCATTAACTCCTTTGAAACTCAAAACAGTTCTGAGTGGATGTTATCATCACCCCCATTCTATGTAAGGGAACTAAGGCTCAGAGAGGTTCAATGAGGTTCAGGGTCAGCTAGGAAGGGGCTGAGTCAGAATTCAAACCCTGCTCTGTCATGTTCTGAAGTTTATTTTCTTAATCATTAGCAAGAAACCAGAAAAGAGCTGTTCACTTCCTAGTATTTTCTTTTGAAAATATTTCAATCAGAGTAATAATATATGAAAAAGCAACATTTCCCTGTCCCATCCCTGCCCATCCCCAGGGCTAGTTCTCTGAAGCACCCACGTGAAAGTTTACCTTTGGAGAAAAACTCCTATTCTGCCAGCAATCAGTCAACCAGGCCTTTTTGCCCTGATAATCCGACAGACAGGCTCCTGCCACACAGGGCTCACCCTATTCATTAAAACAGGCCTGCCCTATGCTCCCACAGCCAGATTCTCTGTCCCTACAAGCTGAAAACCAGCTAACAGGACAGTTGATTCTAGGGACCTCCCTCAGTGCCCCATGTAGGTATCCTGTACCCTCTGGAAATAATATCCTACTTTTACCATCTAACAGAGACAAATGAGTCTAATGATGGGAGATTCAGGGCGGGAGACACTTGAGGCAGCTGGAATCACTCAAAGGACACCCTGGACGTTGTCATCTGTCTTAGAGCCAGCCCGGCTTCCAACCAGAGAGAGAGTGAGGTGGGTGAACGGCAGCAGGATACCTTGACACAGTCTTCCTTGCAGGGATTTGGGAAGAAAACTGATATTTACAAATAAATTTAAAACCAAGCCAAGAAATGGGAGAAACAGTAGGGGAATTCCACATGATTTGGGGAGAACAAAATAAGGAAAAAGTGACACCCCCCCCTCCCAAATATAAAGAAATAATAAGGGTCATGGCTTTGAGCGTTATGTATCAACAGAGGTCTTCCTGATTTCAAGATTCTTTGCAGGAATCACCTCATCAATTCCCTTTTCATGTATGTCCATTTTGTTGGTGACAGACAGACTGTACCCCAAGAAGATGTGGATACCAACCTTGCATCCCAAAACAAGAACAATCCAGACGTCAGAGTAGCGGGAAGCGCAGAAGTGTGTGCTGGTCAGCGAGCAGGCCACTTCTCTCCCTGTCACCTAGGAGGGGCACAGAGTCAGTACCGAGGGCCCCCACAGTTACCAGGAACACACGGCAGATCCCCGTGAAGATCCTGGAGTGTGAACTCCTGTACAGCATCTATTTTCCCCCGTAATGTGTAAAAGCTATAAATTTTAGTCGACTCCATTAGATAAATGAGAGTGACTATTAATTGGAGGAAAAGACAATAAAGTTGGATGTTTGGTGGCAGCAGGCCTTACCCTCTGTTGTGTGCTTTGCTACCATAATGATTCACATTAGTGCACCAGCAGGATTATAAATTCCTACCATTTGTTAACAGCTGGAACCTTACATATTAAATCTGCAATGTCAAGATTCCACTGTATTCCTCAGCTCCTGTGAGGCTGGGACCATAGGATTTCCTATTAATTGAATACTATGTACCAGGCACAATTGAGTTCTTTACCTGCACTCTTACTTACTTATCACCAAAGCCCTAAGAAACAGGTAGCATCATTATCTCCATTTTACTTATGAGGAAATAGAGACTTAGAGACTAGAAAGTAGTAGAGCTAGGATTTGAACCGGGGTTGACTGACTCCAAAGACAACCTCAAATTCCTACTTTTACTTCCCAACCATTAGGGGAAGGCAAATTCCTGTTGCTCAGAGTTCTCATTATTGATAATGTGGAAGCAGAGATAACTGCCAGGCAGATTCCAGTGTGTTTACATCTTAGTGCATGCAGGTGGAGGACGCCTGGGGCAGGAGGAGCAGCGGGAGTGGGAGCACACCTTGCAGACAAGGGGCAAGGCATTCACAGCAGCCACAGCTCCTCACTCTCCCTCCTCTTTGTGTCACTTTTCTTGTTGGGAGAATGCCCACACAGTGAGTGCAGCTGGGAGAACGACCCCTGTGTGCCCACAGAAGCCAGTCCCCCCAGTTCAGAAAGTGAGTTCTCCAGGAATTGGGCCCCTCACCGTCATACTGACACCGAGAATCTGGAGGCATTGGATGGGATCAGTCAATACCCACGTCATGAGCAGGATCACATCAGCTATCACCAGGGCTGCCACCAGCCCCAGTAGCTGCAGGTCTTTGATGATCTGAAAAAGAGTCAAGTTCATAATTTTCCTTAGCTCACCGGCTACACAGGGGCTAGAGTGTCCTATATGCTCTGGGTTAGTTCTCCCAAAAAGCTTCAAATCCAGCCATCAAAGGTGGAACAGATATTAAATATTTACAATGATTTCTGTGTCTGTATCATCATCACCATTAAACTTTTCCATTTGTTTGTATTTCCCATATCCTGGCTTTTCCCACAAAAGATTCAAGAGTTCTATGAAGTAAATACTCCATTATTTCTAGATTTGTGTATATGAGCAGATAGAGAGATGTGGGAGTTTTCACATAAAACTATTAAAACCATTAACCTGGTGGATGGGATTGAGAGCTGAGGGGTTGCTAACACTTTCTTTATACTTATATGAATCACTTGACTTCATACACAAAAAAGTCTTACTTTTGTGACTACAAAAATAAAATTAAGAAAATATATATCTTGCAACAGGATAAAAAAATTGAAACACATTAAAAAAAAGAGAAAATGAAAAAGAATTATGATAAAAACTCAGGTGAGTAGCGTACATCACATTCATGAATTGTGGCAGAAATGTGGGACTGAGTTTTTGTCAACCAAAGGAAAGAAGAAAGCATAATCAGTTACATGATTCCTGGTGTTTGTAAGATAAAAACAGTCAGTTGCTTAATCAAACTGCTCAAAACCAGTGATACAGAGTAAATCTTTAAAGCAACCAGTAAACAAAGATACATTATATATAGAGAAACAAAGATAAGGAAGACCAGATATCTCATCAGGTAGAAGGCCAAGTGAGAAGACAGTGGAGAAAAAACTTTAAAGTACTAAGAGTAAAAAGTAAAACCTTGAACTAGAATTCTACATCCAACAAAAAATATCTTTCTGAAACAAAGATGGAATAAAGACCTTTTCAGATAAACAAAAGCTGAAAAAAATTCAGCACTAGCACACTTGCATGAGAATGTTAGAGATCCTTTAGAAAAAAGGAAAATAATATCAAAAGAATACCCGTACAAGGAGAGTAAAAGCTCTGGAAATGTTAACTTCATGGAAAAATATGTGATTGATTTTTATTTTTAAATATATCTTTAAAAGAAAACAAATTTTAGCCCAGCCATTGTGGCTCAGTGGTTGAGTGTCACCATGAACCAGGAGGTCATGGTATGATTCCCGGTCAGGGCACATGCTGAGTTGTGGGCTCGTCCCCAGTAGGGAGCATGCAGGAGACAGCTAATCAATGATTCTCTCTCATCATCGATGTTTCTCTCTCTCTCTCTCTCTCCCTCTCTCTCTCCATCTCCCTTCCTCTCTGAAATCAATTAAAAAAACCGTATTTTTTAAAAATAAGTTCTTTCTCCTCCATCAGATATTTGATTTTTAAAAAGATAACTAATTTTGAACAACAACAACAACAAAACAAAACAAAAACACATGTAAAAGTAAAAACAATAGAACAAAGATTGAGAAGGGGAGAAATAGAAGCATACTATTGTAAAGTACTTATACTAGTTGATTGCCAATCATACAAAAACTCTTCCAGAAACTAAGAGGAGGGAATACTTCCCAATTCATCCCAGAAGGCTGGCATTACTCTGATATCAAAGCCAGAGGAAGATTTTACAAGAAAAGAAAATTACAGAGCAATATCCCTTATGAACAGTAATTCACATTATAAACAAAATAAATCCAACAATATAAGAAAAGGATAATACATCATGACCAAGTGGAGTTTGTCTGGAATTCAAGGTTGGTTTGTGATTCTAAAATCATTTAATGTAATCCAACATATGAACAACTAAAAAAACAAAAACATGTCAACAAACATCGAAAATGCATTTTACAAAATCCATCATCAATTCTTTATAAAAATTCTCAGAAAAATAGGAATAGTGGGGCTTCCCCAACCAAATAAAAGGTATCTACAATGAGATGACAGCTAACATCTTACTTAGCTTTGAAAGACCGAATATTTTCCCCATAAAATAAAGAACAACTCAAGAATGTCTGCTCTCACCCTAACCGGTTTGGCTCAGTGGATAGAGCATCGACCTACCGACTGAAAGGTCCCAAGTTCGATTCTGGTCAAGGGCATGTACCTTGGTTGCGGGCACATCCCCCCAGTAGGAGGTGTGCAGGAGGTAGCTGATCAATGTTTCTCTCTCATTGATGTTTCTACCTCTCTATCCCTCTCCCTTCCTCTCTGTAAAAAATCAATAAAATATATTTAAAAAAAAAAAGAATGTCTGCTCTCAGCATTTCTATTGAACATTATACTATTGTTTCTAGCTAGTGCCATCATACAAGAGGTTGGACAGAAATTGTCTTTATTCACATATGATATGATAATCCATGTAGAAGATTTGATGGAATCTAGTTAAAAAGCTACTAGAATTAATAAGTAAGTTAGTAAGATTTGCAGCAAACAAGGTCAGCATACAAAAATCAATTGTACTTCTATATATTAGCAAGACAAAATTGGAAAGTGAAATAAAAAACAATAACATGTATAGTAGCACAAAAATATAAAATACTTAGTTATAAATCTAATAAAAGGTGTAAAAGACTTCCACTGAAAAATACAAAAAAAATGTTGGAAAAAATTAAAGAAGACCTAAATAAATGGAGAAATATACTCTGTTCATGGGTTAAAAGACACAACATTGTTAAGAAGTCAATGCTCTACAACTTGATCTATAAATTCAACACAATCTCAATCAAAATCTTCATAGGATTTTTGTAAAAATTTGCAAACTGATTCAAAAATCCAAATGACAATTGAAATGATCTAGAATAGCAAAAACAACACTGAAAGAGAAGAACACAGTTGGAGAGCTAACAATCCCTAATTCAATATTTAATATAAAGCTACAGAAATCAAGGTAATATGGTATTTGTGTTAAAATAAACTACATCCACGAGACAGAGTAGAATTCAGAAATAGATCAAGATATCTATGGACAAATGATTTTCAACAAAGGTAATTCAATGAAGAAAGGACAGTCTTTTCAACAATTGTTGCTGGAACAATTGCATATCCATATGTAAAAAAATGAACTTTGATCCATGTAGCACACCATATTTCAAAATTAACTAAAAAATGATGATAGGCCTAATTGTAAAAATGAAAACTCTTAAAACTACAAGTAAACACAGGAGAAAACCTTTTGGGGCCTTGAGTCAGGCAAAAGTTTTTTAGATTTGATACCAAAAACACAATTCATAAAAAAAAAAAAGTAGGTAAATTGAACATCAAAATTAGAAACTTCTTCTTTTTGAAAGACACTTTCAGCGAATAAAAAGAAAAGCCACAAATTGGAAGAAAATATCTGCAAATCATATATCTGATAAAGGACTTATATCCTGAATTTTTAAAAAAAGAACTCTCAAAACTCAGTAATAAGAAAACAAACAACTAAATTTAAAAATGTGTGAGAAATGAGCAGATACTTCCCAAAGAAGATATACTAGTACAGGGTGGGGCAAAAGTAGGCTTACAGTTGTGAGTATGTGAAACAGAGTTTCTTCTTGTATTTTTTTTTATTAATTATTGTATTACTAGAGGCCCGTTGCACGATATTCGTGCAAGAATAGGCCTTCCTTCCCCTGGCTTTGCTCCCGGCCGCCCGGGAGTCTGCAAGTCCTCACTCCTGGCCAGAGCACTGCTCCTGTAGATCCCTCCGCCGCCCCCCTCCCCCTCATAGCAGGCATCCCGCCCCTCCCAGCCGCTCCGCGCCTGCATATGCATACTCACTCCTGATTGGCTGTGGGCATAGCAGAGGTACGGTCAATTTACATGTTTATCTATTATTAGGTAAGATTTTCCATATAAACAACTGTAAACCTACTTTTGTCCCGATTCTGTGTATATGAGAAAAGATGCTCAATATTGCATTAGGGAAATGCAAATTAAGTTGCAATGAGATACTATTACACACACTAATTAGAATGGCTAAAATAAAAAAGACCAATCAAGTCAAATGTTGCAGAGGATGTGGAGGAAAGGGACTCTAAGACTCTGCTGGTGAGAATGTAATATGGTACAATCACTTTGGAAAACAGTCAGGCAATTTCTTAAAAAGTTAAACATACACCTACCACATGATCCAACCATTCTACACGTGGGTGGTTGTTTTTTTAAGATGTCCCCTCCCTTTTTTAAAAATATTTTTTTATTGATTTCAGAGAGGAAAGGAGAGGGAGAGAGAGCTAGAAACATCAATGATGAGAGAGAATCATTGATCAGCTGCCTCCTGCATGCCCCCTACTGGGGATTGAGCCCACAACCTAGGCACATGCCCTTGACGGGAATCCAACCTGGGACCTTACAGTCTGCAGGCCGACGCTCTATCCACTGAGCAAAACCAGCTAGGGCTACACTTGGGTTTTTATCTAAGATAAATGAAAGGATATGCTTACATAAAGGCTTGTACATGAATATTCATAGCAGTTTTATTTTTAATAGCCACAAACTGGAAACAAACCCAAACATCCATCAATCAGTGAATGGAGAAACAAACTGAAATATGTCTACACATTGGAATACTACTCTACAATAACAAGGAAAGAACCACTGAAGCATACCACAACATGGATGAATTTCAAAATAATTATGCCAAGTGAAAGAAGACAGAAAAAAAGCACATACTGTATGATTCCATTTATGTAAAATTCTGGGACATGCAAAGTCATCTATAGTGACAGGAAGCAGATCAATAGTTGCCTAGGGACAGGGACAGGGGATAAAAGGATTGGACAGGAAAGGGAGATAAAGGTGTATGAGAAAGTTTTTGTGGCTTATACACCATGTTTAATAAATATACACATACCAAAACTTATGAAATCATACACTTTGAATATGTGCAGTTCATTGCATGCCAACTATGCCTCAATAAAGCTATTTTTTTTAAATCAATATTCTAAAGGGATGGATATATTTCTTGTCCATGTTTAGGCAATGTTTTTCATATGTATGTGTACTCACAGCTAAGCTTTTGATAAATATTCACCATTATTCAATAATTAAAAAAAAAAATAAAAAACATCATTCCAGAAAAGTAAACTCCCACTAAGAGATATATTGGGACTGGGCAGAGCCTATAGACAAAGAGTTTGATAATCAGGCTTTGAGGTTTTGGCAGCTCTGTCAGGGAACCTGATAAAATGGGGGGATGTGGTTAGGATGGCATCTGATAACAGAGACATGTAGGTGATCTGCTGCCACAAAGCTTCTATCTGCTGCATGGGTGTCTTCTCCTTTGCTCTCTGTTCTAGGTCCATCCCTCTTAGTGCAGACAGTGGCCTCCTACATGGAAAAGAACTGGGCTCCACTGAGGGAAATAACTGCTTACACTCAGCTAGAGCTTCTCTGTACTCACTCTCCCTCCCTCCACTTTCAACTCACACCTGTGCCAAGCAATGCTCTCTCTGGTCACCTCACGCTGGTGCCTCATCTTGGCCAGCTCACATCCCCAGAACAGTACCAGGGCCTTGGGTGCATATGAAGCAGAACCTATGTTCAAAGACCTATCTCTCCAATAGCAGTAACACACAGCCTTCCAGGCTTGGGGACTTAGGAGGCCACACGACTCCAAGGCTTGGAGTGAGGGTAGGAACTTCAGACTATTGTGAAAGGGCCAGACCTGTCATCTGGCAAAGCTTCCCTCGCTTTTAATCCATAGGGAAGCTGCCATCTGCAGTCAAGCGCTGGGCACTTGTTGCTACTCACCACTCTCTTGTCCGGAACCCTCTGGGTAAATACCTTGTAGAGTCGCCAGCTCTTCCCCAGAATGGGTCCAAACACAAGGGAGGTCCCAATGCACAGCATGGACAGTCTTACCTGCAGGTGGAAAGGGACAGGAGCAAGAGGCATGAGAGAAACCATTGTCATTCTCCACGCATTCTGGTCCGCAAAGCCTCGGTCCACAGAGGGCAGGGGACAGAAAGTGGACCTCACTGACTCGGCATTCCAGGGCTTGCCTCTGACAGAGCCCACATCACAGGCACAGATAACCACCGCCGACAGGAGTAAGCTGATTAAAAACCCATGAAAACTCTGGCATCATATTTAAAACAAAAACTAAGGCTTCACCTACCTGAATGAGAGTTTCCATGGAGCTTCCCCCTGAAGCATCTCGACCTTGAATCCCAAAGAGGTAAGCGCTACTGTAAGTCAGACAACTGCCCAGTAAGGTCACAATGTTCAGATTCGGACTGGACATCTTCACAATCCTGGAGGGAGTCAGGATAAAAGACACTCACAGTCATGACCCCTTCCCGGGGAGAGGACACAGCTTCCTCACCAGCGTCATCTCCAATGCAGCCTCAGAGGGAAGGGCCAATGGCAAGAAACCACTTGGGAGCCCCCTAAAATATCGCTATAGTTTATTTATTTTAAAAGAGATCTAAATTCTGGCACTTCTTGCTTGTGTAACTCCAAGTCTTTTAAGAGAAGGTCAACTTCTAAAAGAGTTAGGCGTTTTCCATGAAGTTTATGGTTGCTAAGAGACTGCTGCATGCAGCCTAGTGAATAATCTAGCAGGTAGACACCTAAAGAGATACAGTTGAAAACCTTTAGAAATGAGCTGTAAAGTAAACTGCTATTTGGAAAAAAGGCTTGGGATTTTTTTTTTCATACGCTATTACTTTATTTGATAAATAAACTGTTTTCCTGTCTCTACCTGACCAAGAGGGAACGAGGAAGCAGGGATTGAAAGCAGGGAATATGGCAAGGGTCTTTTCTCGAGGGGTTTTAAATACGGTGACAGAGCAATTCACAGATGAGAGGGAGGTCTCAGACAAACCCTGGACTCAATAGAGGCTCAGGACAAGGTATAAATGTGTGACTTGGTTAAGCTTAAGGAAAAACCAGGCTTAAGCTGTTTTTGTTTATTTGTTTTTGTTATCAATAACAAGAAGTAAAAGTAACTAGTAACAATTAAGGAGGAATGTATGGTTGTATTTAAGAATTTTAGTCTAAATAGTGTATTTTACATAAATGCAATATTTATACTGAATCATATGATAATTATACTTAGTTATATTTTTTATTTTTGATAATATTTGAGGAGGAAAGCATTGCTATCTATATATCTGGATTACCTGGCTGACAACCTTAAAGTCCAGAGCCAAGGCAGAGCCATCTGCTTAGTACAGCCTATTTTAACGGCAGCAAAATATCGAGGAGGCATTAAACAGACCATTTGCTAGTGCTGGATTTGCAAACATCATAACCACCTGTGGCTCAGTTCCATTACTTTGTGGCTGGTAGCATGATTACGTCCACACATGTAGGAACACCAAAGCACTGCCCCAGGACGCAGGCCCCAAGTATGGTCACCATAAGCCAGAGTCCAGTTGAACTTTACCTTGTCTTGGAGTAAAACCCTTGATTTTTTTCCCTCCCACCCTTTAAAAACAAAAACAACTTTCATGTATTCCCCTTATGAAATAAGGATAATAATACTCCTTCCCCTCAGAGCTGTGAGGAGTCAATGAGGCAATATAGCCCAAATGAGTGGCATAGGACCTGGCACGTAGTAAGCATGCTGCTAACAACAGCTGGTGATATTATTAATCTCAACACCTTCCAGGCTTCAGAAACCTCAGAATCACATTTCCTTCTCCTGTTTATCATTTACTAGTGGCCTGGTGCACAGATTCGTGCACATTGAAAGAAAATTAATTAGAAGAAATATTTTAATATCGCTATTTGCCCTTTCCCTATAATAGAAGTGTCAGAGATGAAAGAAAATTAGTAAAATGTATATGAAAATAAGATATAAATTGATTAATAAATAAACAATAACAACATGATATAACAACAAAGACATGATAAAGAAACAACAAAAACATGATATAAAAAACAACAAGAACATGATATAAAAACAACATTGATAAAAACAATGACTGACAAATTGATTAAACTTATTCTAACACTGAGGCCAGTGTCAGACGGGGACAAATCAATTCTTGGAATCAGAACAACCTCTCCTCCTCAGATCCTGTTAATACTTCCACTTCAATTATGTTAGGTCTCAATCTTTTGATAATAAATCTAGTACCATTACAAAGACTCCATTTACTATTAAGATTTCTCAGTAGCATCATGGTTGCACCTACTTTCAATTCTAATTTATGACACACCATTCCAGAAGGAGTAATACTTTTAAGAAATTCGGTGGGGAAATTTTCCTTTTCGGCATCATCCATTGAATCTAGTATTATTGTCGATTACACTGTCATCTCTGAGTCTTAATGCAATATCCTTTCCCAGTGATGGGCAACCTTTTGAGCTTGGTGTGTCAAACTTCGCCAAAAAACTGAGCATAACTCGGGTAGTGTGTCACTTTGAGGAAAAAACACTATTTCGCAAATGTTTCATCCTCAGGAGCAGCAAATGTTTCATCCTCGGCATGTCATCAGAAATGGCTACACGTGTCAGTGATGACATGCGTGTCATAGGTTCGCCATCACTGCCCCAGCCTTTTTCACCATGTGGGAAAAGAATAGGATACGTCAGTGCATGTAATGTAGGAAACAGGATACTGATTTGCTTCATTTTAGTGGCATTCGGATTATTGGGATCTGGTTTACAATGAATGAGCAAGTCCCTTTCAAAAGGAGGTCCTCCATCTTCGTTTCTGAATATGATGGCAACTTCAGTTATATGGGGATAATTATATCTACCCAGATCACTATTACAATCATATTTAATCACCATTGTTACTTCCTGTGCTGCTGCCTTCTTTCAGCTTCAGAATGTCAACAAAAACAACCAAATTCACGATCGACAATGACAGATCGAAACACACATGTGCGATTCATGCCAGTGAGAGCTTTATATGTATCGCGCATGTGCAAGTAACCTTAGCCTTTTATAGATATAGAACAAACTTGCTTAATTAGACCTGCTTTCTGATGCAGCTAAACTTTTCCAGCCCAGTGAAACACTGCAATTTCTCTTTCAGGTAATTGTCAGCAACACAGCAGGAAATATCAACACAAAGCACATTATTATTGTAGATCACGCAGGGAGAACAAAGGGTAAAATATTTAACTGCAGCAGTGTTTGACTATATTCTGCGCAGTGAGAAAACCTGAAGTCATTTTCAAGGTCCACCATTTCTTACTTCTTTTCAGTCGAGTCAAGTTTCTAAGCTTTCTAAATCTCCATTTTCCGGCTAATGAAAATAAAATAGGATTCCACCGAGTCTCCTATCTACCTACTCCAGGACTTCTGTGAGGATCAAATGAGATGAGGCATGGGAAAATGCTTCATGGACATTTGGTTACAGTGTAAAGTGTTTCCACCTGAGGCTAGTCGTTGCTAGGGAGAGGAAGCCAGGTGTTACTACTTGATGTCATTACCCGGATGGTCAGACATTTAGCATATTAGCCTTTTATATAGACAGATTTATATAATAGATACACTATCAATGGCCAATTTCTTTCACTTGTTATTTCAAAATCTCTCCAAGTTGTCCCTCCCTCTCCATTCCTGCTACCACATTTATCTAAGATACAATCATGTTAGATCAACCGGAGGCAGGTGTGACAAATGGAAATCCTGGCTTCGTGTGACTCTGGGCAAGTCATTCAACTACTCCTAGGTTCCTGTTTCCTCACGTGTGAAATGAAGATAATATCATCTTTCAGATCCACCCTCCAAGTAATGCAAAGATCAAATGAGGCGTGTGCAAAACTCTTTGAAAACTCTAGGGTGATGCAAAAATATTTATTTTTAGATTTTAGTGTAATCTTTAGCTCTCTGTAACACTGGTTTTCCCGTCCTAATACCTCTTGTACATTATTTTCAGATTTATTTATTTTTTTAAATACCACATTCATCACTTAACAAGAGCATTACATGTATAAAGAACATTTCCCTATTGTTTGCCTTATGTCTCCTATATCCAAATTTAAGATCTAGCTCTAACATCCTCAGTCACCACATCTTCAAATCGTAGGCTCGCAGAGTGTAATCTTCCCTAGTTTCTTTATCTGTTCCCATAAAAAGGGGGAATATGTGGTGAATATTGATTAGCAAAATGAGAACAATGCTAATCAGCAGCTCCACAAAGCATTTGTTAAGAAGAATCATACATCTGAGAGACCAGTGCAGACACTGAGTCAGAGAGGAGAGCACCGCTGACCTGGGACGGGCCACTCAGTGCAGTCAGAAGCTTGGGCAGTGACACTACTACTGGGTGGGCTCCTGCAAGGCCAGTAACGGAGGCCATTCTTTCCCGTAGCCACCCGCAAGCTCCTGGGCATGAGCAATAAATATCCAATGACCTCCTCATCAGCAACATTCTGGGTTTCACAGCCACACATCTGTGTTGTCTAGATCACTGTAGGTAGGTTTTTTTCTGCATTCTTTCCTGGACCCCTTTTATGTGAACCCTACTGTACAATCAGATCTCCTTTCGTGTAATTCAGTACTGCATGAAATCCTCATTTAGAACTCCCCACCTCCTGATTTAGTTAGGAGGAACTCAATTTTGTCTCTTTGGACAAAATATAAATGGCATAGTCTTCACATCTCAGAAGTTGATGCAAATTCATTTTTCAAATGGGTATGACATGGACTTATATATGTATATTTCATAGTAAAACAATTTTACTGGAAACTTGCCTCAGAAAAAAAATGAATGGAAAGTGATTTACCTGTCTTGTTTGGCCAAGTTAACACCTGTGAAGACACTGAAAAGTGAATCATCTCCAATTCAGCAGGTGAATAATGTATGTCTAGGGAATGTCTTTGCTACTTTGATGGAAATTCAACCAGCAATGTCATTTATATTTTTCTCTTAAACTAAAAGATGAAACTACATTTGCTGAATATTTTAATCAACCACAAACCCATAATTTCCACAAAGCAAGAAGATTGAAATATTATATACTTAATTATAAAGAGCGAGTCACATCTAGATTACTTGTGTTGATTTTACAAAGAGAATAAAGCCCAGACTGTGTTACTGGCAGTGAAAAACAAGGTGGGTTTTCTTTTTTAAAGGATTACATAGTGGTCTCATCAATTTTCCTTCATTTATTGATTGGCAATATGAGGCAAGAACTTTCTTGACTTTTTTATCCTCAAGTAAATTCTCAATACATAAAAGAAAAATATCCATCTGCAGAATTTGTATGGACCTGGATTATCATCTCAATAGTCTATAATGAATTCAGATGCATAAGTGACATCCACCAGCTTATATGTATGATGACTTAAAAATCTTTATCAAATATTGGTTTCTGAACTTGGAGGCTTATTATTCTTAGAGTCATGGAGGACTGCCTGGTAATGCTATTGTTTCTTTTTAATGATGGGTAAGCACTGAGTTTGGAAACTGGGCCTGAAAATGGGGTGAAGGCTACTTCTTGCCTTGCTGTGACTATTAGAAGACTTTCCTAAGATGTCACAGGACCATGCTTTCTAAAATGCTACATGAATTGATATAAATGGTATCATTGAGTTTTAAATATAATCTATAACTAAATATGAATGTCTTTTCAAAAGGCATTATAATAAAACAAAGAAGAATAAATTGTGAAGATTTATTGAATTTCTTTTCAATCCACTGTTTTCTATCTGTGCCACAATGAGATTATAAATATATCTCATCTGGATATGTTCTAAACAGCTTTATCGTAATGTTGTCTGGTACGTTTCAGCAAATGTGATCATTTTTCTCTCTTGCTTATTTCTAATCTATTAGGTTCTAAATCTGAACCCAATTCAAATTCTGTACACATCAAACTAATATTTCTGTAACCTCTAGCCATTTATATGAAAACTTAGTATCATAAGGGTAACAATAGCCTGGCCCTGCTCCTTCCTCTCCTGCCTGGACCACCATCTTAAGAGACTTCACTAACCTTTAAACCTCCGAAGTTCTAAATTCTTTAATCATAATGACTTCACTTTACTCCACTTTCAGACACCCAGACCCAGGTCATACCCTGGGTCTTATGATTATTTAGAATGGTACCACTTCAAAAATTTTAACATCAATATCCTACTCTCTGATCACAATCCACCCAAAATTTAACTCCTACTCTTTAAAAAAATTATATTTCAATTACAGTTGACATTCAATATTATTTTATATTAGTTTCAGGTGTAAAGCATAGTGGTTAGACAATTATCACAATTTACGAAGTGATCCTCTGATAATTCAAGTACCCACCTGGCACCGTACTTAGTTATTATAATATTATTGACTTATTTCTTATGTTATACTTTACTGTATATCCTTGTGACTATTTTGTTTCTACCAATCTGTACTTCTTAATCCCTTCACCTTTTTTAAACTCCCCCCACCGCCCTGCCCTCTGGCAACCATTAGCCTGGTCTCTGCATCTATGAGTCTGATTCTGTTTTGTTTGTTCATTTATTTTGTTCTTTAGGTTCCACATATAAGTGAAATCATATGGTATTTGTATTTCTCTGACTTATTTCACATAGCATAATACCCTCTAGCTCCATTCATGTTTTTGCAAAAGGTAAGATTTCATTTTTTTATGACCAAGTAATATTTCATTGTGTATATGTACACAATTTTTTTATCCACTCGACTACTGATGGCATTGGGTGCTTCCATATCTTGGCTATTATAAATAATGCTGCAATAAACATGGGGGTGCATATATCTTGTTGAATTTTAACTCCTAGTCCCCCCTGCCCTCCATAACCTGTTCCTCTCAAATTCTTCACCAGTTTAGATAATGGCAACTCCTTCTTTCTATTTGCTTGGACCAAAAATCTTGGAGTCATCCTTGACTCTTGCTCACCACCATATCCAATCTGTCATGAAATCCTATTAGTTCCATTCCTGAAATACATCCAGAATCCAACTACTTCTCACCACCTCTGCTGCCACCTCCCTGATCAGTCTTACTTTGCATTTCTCATTTGGATTATTGCAATAGCCTCCTCACTGGTCTCCCTGCTTCTATGCTGAACCCTTCCTTATGTCTGTTTTCAACACAGCAGCCACAGCGAAGGTGGGTCAGATCATGTTACTACTTTGCTCAGAACCCTGCAATGGCACCACATCTCACTCCAAGGAAAAGCCCATCTACAAGGCTTACACATTTGGTCTCCATTAGCCCTCTACCTCATTTCCTACTTTGTTCCCTTCCCACTACACTCGACATAGGCCTCCTTATTGTTCCTGGAAATACCAGGCACTCATACACTTCAAGGCTTTGAAGTGACTATTCCCCATGCCTGGACTCTTTAATTCACACATCTGTATAGTTTATTCCCTCTCTCCCTTCATATCTTTGTTCAAATGTTACCATCTCAACTAAAGCTTCGATGACAACCCAAATAAAGTCACACCCTTTGCCCAGAATTCCAAATCCTTCTGATCCTGCTCTGTTCTCTCCATCTCCATCCCACCTTGGTACTTGTTAACTTCTAATTTATTACACAATTTACATATTTATTATTGTTGTTGTTTATTGCTTCTCCCAATTAAAATTTTTCATGATGTACTCCCAGCACTAGAACTCTACCTCAAATATGAAAGGAACTCAATAAATACTTGATGAATGAATGAATGAATCTCCTATCTCCCAGCCCCCTCATTTGCTTATCTCTAACACCCTTTCTCACTGACAGCCTGTAGACCTCCAGTTCCTTGGTTCTGTTGCTTTTTCACAGTCTATCAGCCTCTCTTTCTCTACCCAATTTCTAACCTCTGGTTGGTCATCTGAAATGTTCTCTCACCAACACCCAGTTCCCGCTGCAAACAAGCCCTTTTGCTGCATCTGTCCCACAAAACTCCCGTCAAAATGAAAATCCATTGTCTGCTTTTACCTCCAGGCAGCTGGGGGATAAAATTATATAACCTTGCAGATTGCTGTCACCAAAACCAATGGCCTCCAACATCAATCAACCAAGTTCATTGTGCTATCAGTCAATATTTTTATTTTTTCTATGGGGCATTTCTTAACATTTTCTTTGTAAGTGACTCATGTCATTGGAGTCAAAGAAATAAGAGCATGTATCTGCCTGGTTGATGACTAAGTCTAGGTTTGGTGCCCGGCTCTATCTCCTAATAACACCCCAGGGTATAGGAGCATCAATACAATTGTCATGTTGTATTCCCAGCTTTTCATGTTTGTCCCACTAAACAGTTTCTATTCCTCAAAATCCAGGCTGTTTCTTATTCATCTGTATCTCAGGCTTCAGCACAGTCTTTGGAAAATGGCAAGCATTCCATAACCATTAGTTAGTGAGTAAGTGAATTCATTAATGGCTATGGAAGGCCGATCTTTTCTTCCTTTCTTTATCCTCTTCCCTGATCTCATTTTTCCTTGGCAATGGTCTCTGATAAATGGCGAATGGCTGCAAAGCAGCAGAGATCCCTGATGGCAGAAGGAAATCGAAGAGCTGGTTCAATGCCTCCGTGTTAAGACAAGAGGGGTGCTGGTAGGAGTTTCAGGGGGATCTCTTTGGTCCCTCCTGGAAAAGCTGAGAACTCCCACTGAACACAAAAGGGCCAGGTATATTTGGGGGTCTCTGAGTTCTGTAGCCTTCCGCAGACATTGGGTTTTGACCACTTGGCCAATCCCCCTACTCCAAACCCTCACTGAAAACCTCATCTGGGTGAGCCCCTCCTTTGATTCCCCATCAGCATGATGCTGACGGGTCTAAAAATAAACGAGAGAAAGGATCACTGTGCTTGTGGACCTTCTGCTCTCCCATTTTCTTTGTTTCTAGGAAAGTGCAGCATCTTTGCGGGGGTGGGGGGTGCATTCACATATACACACCCACATATGTATTTACTTGTCTCCAATGAAATCAGGCCACTTGAAAGATTCCTTTCTATTGGCTGAGTTCTTCCGGGAGAATTCCCCCAGGCAATGCTTTTGTCCAATATGTCTCTTCCGTCCTGTGTCCAGGGCCATGCAGGCCCAGTGATATGAGGACAGCCCTCGTCCAGCAATTGATGGATGAGACCTCATCTTCACGACCACACAGATTAGACTCTCAGCTTACATCTGCTCAGAGGTTAACAACTGCATCCCACTCCATGGCTTCAGAAAATCTGCTGATCTTGGACTGATTTGCTGCTTGCATCCTTGCAGCCCGTAAATTATCTTTTTTTCAAGAGCGAACCCATTCAGCCCTGCCTCTTGTCCTGGCTGGGCCCGGCCTCTCTAAAGTCCGCCTGCTTTCCCACAGTCGTAAGAACTGGTGAGGAGAGTGAGCTCCTTACCTACCCTTCTGTCGGTTCAGGCCCACAGTTGCTGAAGCTGGAAAGGAACCGAAAGAACAAAGACATTCTGCCTGCACAATGGCTAAATGGTTAGCAGTGGTTGGACCTGATGAAATCTAAGGTCCCTTCCAGCTCTTCCCTTAACTTATTCCAGAGGCAAATTTCTCTTCCCTGTCACTGGCTTATTTCCATTTCTGCTTTCCTGCATTAAGCAGGAACAACAGACTGACCTGGTTACCAGACATGCATTAGGATTACTTCCCAATCAATCAAGCAAAATATTTAGCTTTTAAATGCAAAAGGAAACCTGCTAAATATCCTGACCTCAAATTCTCATTTAGCAGGTGACCTCAGTGTCTCCATGTTTTAATGATCTCCTTGTGGCAAACATTAATTAAACAACTCCTAAGGATCTGCTTGGCAAGGTAAGAAGAACTGGAGGCTGGAAGGCAAATAGAATAATTTCTGTCCTCAGCTCATCAGGGCACCACCTCCCTGGTTTCTAACCTTTTCATGGCAAAGACAATTTTCTTATTCTGTCTTTTCATCTTTTAAAAGAAAACAAAGCTTTAAGATAATGTAAGCAGTTGTTTCCTCAGTATTCTGTTTAACAAAATCTATGCATCTGAAGGTATGTTTATTATAGATGTTTATATGTGAATATGCATATGAACTTCCAGTGTAAAATTTCAGAATACATAACCCTCCTAGACTATGAACAGACCTACGGACCAAATTTAAAAATGCATCCTTCAAATATTTTTAAAGCTGAAATGTGGAAATTTTGATATAATGCCCAATGCCATTACTTCATTATACCAGCTCAAGCCTAGGCCAGGAGTGAAAAACATACTGACAGATCCGAGATAAGCTGGAGATGAGAGGAGAAAAAGCCCCAAAGCGTACCCTTAGTCGAAAGGAGCTTGTGTGGCTTTAATTGGGAGTTTTATGGCCACACTCCACATCAATTTTATAAAAAATTAGTTTCCAAATGTATTTTTGTTATGTCTCATGCAATTGTAATCTATTTTAAATTGGTTTTAAATGCCGGGGGAAAAAACACTAGAAACAAAAAAGTCCCCTTCTCTCGTAAACTCAGACCCTAGAGTGTCAGCAGTGCTGTCATTTATGAAGCAGCGGTTTCAACTTCCCGGCTCCCTTAGCTGTGGGAGAGGGCCTTGGGCAATTCCCGGCAGGAGACTTGTCGTACTTCCCAGAGGGCAGAGCAGATGCCCTGATTTCAAGTGGAGCACAGAGCACAAGCACAATTGGCCACACGGAACACCCACTCACAGGGAGTCTGCTGTGAAGCAGACGTTATCCTTCTGTAAATTCATCTCTTTGAGGCACCAAGGATTCGGCGGCCAGACTGGGGAGGTTTCCCTCTTCCATCCTTTCTCTTCCTCGGGTTTGCAGCAGCAGAACTTTGGGCCTTGGTGAATTTGAGAGGAATCCTGAACAGCTACAGCTGCTGGAATCATTCCTCACTGGGCTAGAATCTGGGAATTGCTGATGTGGGACTGCGTTTTACTTAGCCGTGTCCCCACCAAAACTTTCCACAGGGCCTGGAACCTTGTGGAAACTTGTTAAATGTTTGCTATCTTGGGTAACTAGTGAGATTTAGAAGGGCTCTTAGAGGTTCAATACTTAGAAGAGATAAAAGGGAGATGGCCCGAAAGGCAGGACCTGCTTGCTCCCACCACTCTGCCCCTGTAAGTTGCCTAGGACAGCATTTGAGCCTTAGGGTTCTAAGGAACATAGCTTTAACCACTGATCTGACCTGACGCCCTCATTTTAAGATGAAGGGACCTGCATACAGTTTTACAGCCATCTAGGGACCACATTGTAATCCAGATGTCCTGACTCCTGGTTCCCTCCAGTGTTTTCTCACTCCCCCTCCCCACCCCCCTAGTTTACCCCAGCCGCCTGGGTCCAGTGTCCATGCTCCTGATCAATGAATTTCTGTGAGGGGCCTGCCCTACCCCAGTTTCTAATGTCCAGCAGTAGTGCTGGTAGGCCGAAGTTTTTCACCTGCCCCTCAACTGAGCCTCCTCAAAGGCCCCATGTAGCTGGCATTTACCAAGAGGAGACAGAGGGAAGTCCTGAGAGCCCTGGAGTGCCTTCCGATTCTGATTGCTGGCATGGACCGTGGACCTTGGCAGGGTTCCCTTTCTGACTCCTGGCTTTACCTACTGGCTGGAACCCCAGACTGAATTCTTGCTACAATCGGCTTTGGGCTCTTGGTTTCCATCATTGTCTAGTGGCTCCAAGTTTGGGCCCCAGTAACGGCCTGGAAGTGCCTGCGCTGGGCTGTGAGAGGAGTTGTATGTTCTGTCCTGTAATCTGACGTGAAAGGAACAACTGTTAGACACTCGCTCTGTGCGTGTTTAAGCAGCTTTCACTGATTCATACTGAGGTAACGTGATGTAGTGGAAAAAGCATGGGCTTTGAAATCAGACTGACTACATTTACTAGCTGTGTATGGCAGGTTTTTCACTTGAAAATGTGGAAGATGATATTTATCTTGCTGAGTGCTATAAAGGTTAGAGATCTTAAGTGAAAGCACATAAGAGGCCTGTTATAGAAAGTAACAACTATCAATTTTAAGTTATATTTTCTGTATTTACACATATAGGAACTAAGTCCTGATTTTATGAAGAATTCAAATACTGAAGGATCCTGAAATACACACACACACACACACACACACACACACACATACACACACACACATACACACACACACATATATATATCTACTAGAGGCCCGGTGCACGAAATTCGTGCACGGAGGGGGGTTGTCCCTCAGCCCAGCCTGTACCCTCTCCAATCTGGGACCCCTCAAGGGATGTCCGACTGCCCATTTAGGCCCGATCCCTGAGATCGGGCCTAAACGGGCAGTCGGACATCCCTCTCACAATCCAGGACTGCTGGCTCCCAACTGCTTGCCTGCCTGCCTTCCTGATTGCCCCTAACCGCTTCTGCCTGCCAGCCTGATCACCCCCTAACCACTCTGCTGCCAGCCTGTTTGCCCCCAACTTCCCTCCTCTGCCGGCCTGGTCACCCCTAACTGCCCTCTCCTGCAGGGTTGATCACCTCCAACTGCCCTCCCTTGCAGGCCTGGTCCCTCTCAACTGCCCTTCCTTGCCAGGTGCCTCCCAACTGCCCTCTCCTGCTGGCCATCTTGTGGTGGCCATCCTGTGTCCACATGGGGGCAGGATCTTTGATCACTTGGGGGCAGCTATATTGTGTGTTGCAGTGATGATCAATCTGCATATTACTCTTTTATTAGATAGGATAGAGGCCTGGTACAGGGGTGGGGGCCAGTTAGTTTGCCCTGAAGGGTGTCCCTGATCAGGGTGGGGTTCCCTTGGGGCGGGGGCGGCCTGAGTGAGGGGCCTGTGGTGGTTTGCAGGCAGGCCACGCCCCCTAGCAACCCAAGCAGAGGCCCTGGTATCTGGAATTTATTTTCCTTCTACAATTGAAACTTTGTAGCCTGGAGTGGAGCCAAGCTTGGGGCTCCCTCCAAGGCCAGCTGGCAGCCATTTGTGTTGGGGTTATAATTGAAACTTTGTTGCCTTAAGCGGGTGGGCCCGGCCAGGGTGTGCAGAAAGCTTTGCTTCCCCTGTTGCCGGCAGCAACCCTGGCCTGCCCTCTCAAGCTCCATTCTGCCGCCATTTGTTTGAATTTGTTTACCTTCTATAATTGAAACTTTGTAGCTTGAGTGGAGGCTTAGGCCTGCAACGGCTGGCAGAAAGCTTGGCTTCCTCTGTTACCTAGGAAACCTTGCTCTCTGTGGCTGTAGCCATCTTGGTTTGGGTTAATTTGCATACTCGCTCTGATTGGGTGGTGGGCGTGGCTTGTGGGCGTGGCTTCTGGGTGTGTCAGAGGTATGGTCAATTTGCATATTTGTCTATTATTAGATTAGATATATATATATACATAAAACATTTCACTTTATTTATCATTATCATTTAAAGCTTGATTTTATAAAACACAAAAATAGATTTTTAAGAGTTCTCTGAAATATTTTTGGCTCATCCAAATATATATTACAGATGAATCTGACTACATGCTTTTTCTATTTCTTAGAATATTGGTAATGATATTAATAATGTTAAAAAGAGTAGCCCAGCCCTCGCTGGTTTGCCTCAGTGGTTAGACCATTGGCCTGAGGACTGAAGAAGGGTCCCGGGTTCAATTCTGGTCAAGGGCACGTATCTCAGTTGCAGGCTCCTCCCTGTCCCAGGCCCTAGTCAGGGCCCTGCAGGAGGCAACCAATCGATGTGTTTCTCTCACATTGATGTTTCTCTCTGGCTTTCCCTCTCTCTTCCACTCTCCCTAAAAATCAATGGAAAAATACCCTCGGTGAGGATTTAAGAAAAAAAAAAAGAGTAGCCAAGATTGATTATGTATTTACTACGCGCTGGGCAGTTGCTCTACCTGTCCGATCTAACGCAGTCTTCACAGCATTCGGAGATAAGCAGTGTCGTGACTCTATTTTTCAGTAGGGAAATGGGATTCAGCAAAGTTCAATACAGAGATCAAGTCACACGACTAGTACATGGCGGAGCTAGGATTTGAGGTGGAGTTTGATTCCAGAGCCTGAGTGCTTATGCCGTTTACTAGTAGTAATCTTTTGCTCTCCTTTGAGAACATTGTTAAGAATGAACCCTATCCCCCTCTCCGTTTTCCCAGTTGGACCTATTGAGGAAAGGCTTTCATTTTCCTCTTCACCCCCACCCAGAAGGCATGAGCTGGGACTGGAGGGAGGCTAGCAGGTCTGGGCCAAGTTCTACCAAATGGCCTCCAAGGCAAGACTCTCCACTCCTCTTTCTTCCTTTCCCACCTCCGCAGGGCAGGGAGCGCGCCTCTACTCCCCGGACCCCATTTTAGCTTTATGTCAAGAAGTGCTTCCTAATCCAGCTTTTACCAGAAATCCCTGAGCTTTCTTTTTCTCAGAAAACTTTTTATTTTGAAATTATTTAAAGCTCACAAGAAGTTGCAAAACAGAAAAGAGATTTTCACCCAGCTTTCTCCAAAGATAACATCTTACATAATGAGAGCACACTATCAACCCAGGAAACTGACACGGGCACAATACTATTAATCCTACATCCGATTTACATTTCACATGTTTTTACATGTGCTCTGTATGTGTGCATATGTGCATGTGTGTGTGTGTGTGTGTGTGTGTGTGTGTGGAGTTCTATGAAATTTATCACATGTATGGATTAACATAACTACCACCACAATCAGGACACTGAACTGTTCCATCATGCAAAGAAAACAAGACATCCCTCAAACTACCCCCTTATCTATATATATAAAAGCCTAAGTGGCCATTATGACCAAACAACCAGAATGACTAGAACCACCGGTTGACCAGTTGCTATGATGTGCACTGACCACCAGGGGGCAGATGCTCAATGCAGGAGCTGCCCCCTGGTGGTCAGTGCACTGCCACAGCCAACCTCCCCCAACCCCTCCCTCTGGCCAGCTCCCACAGCCCCTCCCCCTGGCCGGCCCCCTGATAGGCCCCGATTGGGGGGCTGGCCAGCCAACCTCCCACAGTCCCTCTCCCTGGCCAGCCAGCCCCCTACCCCCGATAGGCCTCGATCACCGGCCAGGCCGAGGGACCCCACCCATGCACGAATTTGTGCACCGGGCCTCTAGTAGTCATATATTTCCCCAACTGTAACCCCTGGCAACCTCTGATCTATTCTTCATCACTATAAATTCATCTCTTGAAAATTCAAAATAAATAGAATCGTACAGTGTTAACCACTAGAGATTAGCTTTTCCCCCCCACTCAGCATAATGCCCTTGAGATTAATCCAAGTTGTGGCATGTATGAAAAGATTGTTCCTTTTTATTGTTGGGTAGTGTATGGAAGTTCCATAGTTCGGTACTATTGAAGGAGGTTTAGGTTGGTTCTAGTTTTTGATTATTACCAAGAAAGTTTCTGTGTTTGTGTTCAGGTTTTTGTGTAAACATAGTTTTCATTTCTCTAGGGCAAATACCCATTGATGAATCACCCAATGAGTGTATTTTTCATTTTTGTATCAATCTGCCAAACTGTTTTCCACGACAGCAGTAACATTTCACATACCTGCCAGTAATGTATGAGAGATCCAGTTTCTCTGCATTCTTGCTGACACTTGATATTGTCAGGATGTGCTTTTGGCTTGTGTGGCACATGTCAGTCTTTAAGAGTAAAAACCTTGGACATCATTGATTATCAGCCCTGTGTGTTTGTATGCACTCTGACTAGACTGGATCCTTGAGGGATGTGAAGTATGTTTTAGGCTCTGAATTCTAATCAAGCACCTCCTATGTGCCAGACACGGTGTCAGGTGTCAGGAAACACACAAAAATATTGTATTTGATGTTGAGGACTCAATATGTAGCAGAGGAGAATAATAAGTGACTAGCTAAATATGATTACAAAAGACTGAATAAGTAAATATGTGGTAAATAATATAGGTACATGGCAAGTGCTATGGGCATTGATAAAGGAACTGTGCCTTAGGAGAGTAGCTCTCAAATTTCAGAATTGATACAAATCACCTAAAAAGCTTGTTAAAATACAGATATGCTCATCATCCCCAAGTTTCAGATTCAGTAGGGTCTAGGGTAGGGCTCCACGAATTTGTATTTCTCCCAAGTTCCCAGATGATACTGATGCTGTTGGTCCAGGGACCACATTTTGATGGATATGAGTTTGTTTTACAGGATGAATAGGAGTTTGTCAGGTGAAAAATGAGGAGAGTCATGAAACAAGAAAAAGTGCGAACAAAGGCTTGGTGATGCAAGTGCATGGCATGCTCGAGGAATGGCCATTACCTTGTATGAGGAAAGCACAACTTAATTTAAAGGGAATAAGCAGAAATTGTAGATGAAGACCAGATTATAAAAGATCTTCAATGCTCACCTAAGGAGTTGTGTAGGCAGTAAAAGTCTATGTTGAAAAAACAGGTCTGTGTTTAAAAAAAAAGAAAAAATGCTGGTAAGAGGACAGTAGCTAAATTGGAAATGGAAAAGACCAGTTAGGGAGATACTGCAATTGCTCAGATGAAAAGTAGGTCAGGGCTACACTTGGGCAATGGACATGGACAACAAACAGGAGACAGATTTGGTAGATGTTTCAGAGGTTTGATATTTGCGACTCGGTGACTAACTGGATGTGTAACAGAGGAATTACACACAAGGAGTAGAAAGCTGATAATGCTATTAACTGAGATAGGGAAGACACAGAAGTAGAGAAAGATTAAGGTATGCTGTGAATCTGGTTTTTTGGTCACCGAATGTGAATTGACTGAGGAACATCCATCTGACAATATCAACTAGCAAGTTAGGAAATGGGATTTGAAAGAGGCAGGGCTTGGAGATTAAGGTCATGAGAGGGATATCATGTAAGAAGTGAATCAAGACTGGAACCCAGGGTGATATCAATATTACATGGGTAGGTGGAGTTCAGGAGCCAGTGAAAGTAGCTGGTAAGAAAGAGAGAGGGATGGAGCTCCAGTGGCGCAATCGGTTAGCACGCGGTACTTATAAGAAAGAGAGAGGTAAAACTAGGGCATTTGTATATGTAAGGTCGAGAAAAGAGGTTTCAGAAAGGAGGAACAGAGAAAATGGTTCAGTATTATATGGCTTGAGGCTAAACAGGATGGAGGCTAAAAGATCTGTTGATTTAATGACTTTGGCAAGGGACATGTTAGTGGAATCAGAGCATGGGGTGAAGAATGAATTGGAAACGAGGAAGTGGAGGTGGCTAGTGAAATCACCCTTTTATGTTGCTTGGTGTTACTAGGAAGCCAGAGGGCTGGGGCAGCAGCTTCAGGGAGAGTTATGACCAAGAGACACATTTCTTCCAGAAGCCTTCAAATGTCTCAAGAGGAATGCCAATGGGTTCCAGTGATTAATCAGTGTTTGTCTACCTGACTCAAAATATGCAAAACACAAAAAAGCTATTTGATCAACAACTACTGATCCATCCATCCATAGGGGACAATTTGTGTGTGGTAATCATTCAATACATTTAGAGGCACATAATTAATTTAGTCTTATTGTCTTTTGGCTTCTGAGCACTTCCTTTGCCCATTATTACCAGCAAAAGATCCCACTGCTGTTCGAGCTTTTTCCTTTTAATAGATTTAAATAACCCCTTTATGTGTTTTGAACTCTCTTCAAAGGTGCTTCTTAAAGTCCTTTTTCCTATTTTGTACCTAACCCGACAAACTGTGGGTTCTATGCTCTCTGGGAAGTTTTTTACATTCTTAAAGAGATGTCGTTTTCCCTACACTGTGTCTCTAATCTTCCTATGACTTCAAACGCCTACCTTTCAGTTTTCTCCTGGTCAACAGTCACATTTTGTCAGTTTCTTTCTGAACACTGAATAATTGAGATAATTTTTTTGGGATTCAACTGTATCATGATTACTTACATTTATTGGCTCACCCACAGTTGCCTCCTAAGACCAACCTTTAGTCACTAGGCAAAAACCACAGCCAAGACATTTTCTCTCATTGTAAGTGGTTTGAAACTCCCTGTTATGGAGAAGTTCATCCTATTAAATATTATTTTTAAAAAGTTCATCTCCACCTCTTGAACTGTTTAGGCTTTTTATAATTCACATTTAGTTCAATTATTTTTAATACCTGGTATGATTTCTAAGTTCCTAAATCTTTAATGTTTCTATATAGATATCATCAGCTTGGTCATCTAGTCTAGAGCACTTGTTCTCAAACATTGGAATTGCCTGCAGATTTTGTTTTTTAAATGCTGTTAGTGTACTACCTCCAGATGCTCTAATTTAACTGGTCTACCATGAAGCCTGGGTATCAAGATTTCTTAAAAGCTCCCTAGAAGATTTTAACATGAACCAAATTTGAGAAATCACTGGTTTAAGTATATTAAAAGATAAATAATCTACTTTAAAAATTGTCAAAGGATTTGAATAGAAATTTCTTCAAAGAGCGTATATAAATGGCCAAAAAGATGCTCTATGTTATTAGCCACCAGGGAAATGCAAATCAAAATCACAATGATTTGAATAAAATCAAAATCACAAAACCACTTTGTTGGCTAAAATAAAAAAGACAGATGACAGCAAGTGTTGATAATGATGTGGAGAAACTGGAACCCCCGCACCCCCTATACATTGCAGGTGAGACTGTAAAAAGGTACAGTCACTTTAGAAAACAGATTTGCATGTAAATACAGAGCTACCATATGACCTAGCAATTCTACTCCTAGGTACTAGTATATACCCAACTAAACAAAAATACATGACTACATAAAAACTTGCACGTGAATGGTCAGAGGAGCATATTATTTTTTATAGCCAAAAAGTGGAAACAATCAACTACTTACCAAGTGATGAATGGAAAAACAAAATGTGGAATATGCATAAAACAGAACATTATTCATCAATAGAAAGAAATGAAGTACTACTTTCTACTACAACATGGATAAACCCTATAATCATTATGCTAACATTGTGCTAAGTGAAAGAAGCCAGACACAATGAGCCACATGCTTTTATGATTCCACTAGAGGCCCAGTGCATGAAATCATGCACGGTAGGGTCCCTAGTGATTGCCAGCTGCTGGCTGGGCCTCCCTTCCCTGGTCGAACTCCTGGTCGAACTCTAGGTTAAACTCCCGGTGGAGGGGAAAATTTGCATATTAGGCTTTTATTGTATAAGACTTATGTACATTGATCAGATTAGGCAAATCTATAGGGACAGAAAATAGACTAGTTGTTGCCAGCAGCTAAAGGGATGGAGGAATGGAAGGAGACTGCAAATGAGTATAAGGTTTCTTTTTAGGTAATAAAAACATTCTGGAATCAGACAGTGCTGATGATTGCCCAACTTTGTGAATATACTAAAAACTACTGAACTGTAGTAAATTTCATTGTACATAAATTATGACTCAAAAGAAAAAAAGAATAAGTATATTCCTATTATTATCTTATGTGTATGAAAATTGTTTACCAGTGGAGGTTTGAGAAAGACTCCCTTTGCCAATAACATTTCTATTTTACTGTTGCTTGTTGTACATCTCATACAAAACTAGGCTATCTCCTCCCTCTTCTTCTGAGACTCTAAAATCCAGGGTAAAGTCTCATAGTGTGCTAGAATGAGACATCTGGCTTTGGTTATTAAAGAAAAATAAATTTCAGAGAAGGAAAACTAGCATGTCAGGATATCTATTAAGTGAAGACAGACCATTATGCAGCCTTGAAAGAGGAAGGTCAATGGGGATGTGATAGAAACCTATTAAATCACTAAGAGATCTTGAGAATGGTAGAATGAAATTCTGGAATAATTGAAAGAGCGGATACGACTTCAAAGTTCAGATATGAAAATTTAGGATATGAAAAATAAAGTAACAAGGGATTAAGAAAAACAAACAAACAAACAAACAAACAAAACCAAATAACCCCTCATGGACACAGACAATAGTATGGTGATTACCAGAGAGAAAGGGGAGTGGTGGGAGGTACTAAAGAGTGAAGGGGGGATAAATGGTGGCAGGAGACTGGACGTGGGGTGGTGAACACACAATACAATATACAGTTGATATATTACGGAATTGTACACCTGAAACCTATGTAATTTTATTAACCAATGTCACCCAGATAAATGCAATAAAAAAAAAAAACAAAGTAACAACTTCACAAAACAGGTAGTGATTTAAGGATGATCATTATCTCCTAAGAAATTGGGTAGGTAATAAAATATAGCAGTGATTTTCAGCTCTTTTCATTTCATGGCACACGTAAACCAATTACTAAAATTCTGCGGGTATACCAAAAAATATATTTTTTGCCAATCTGACAAAAAAAATAGGTATATTTTGATTCATTCACACCAGATAGTTATTGTTGTATTGACTGTTGTTGTATTGACTTTTATTGTTGACAATCTAAGGAAAAAGAGGTCAGTCCCCCTGATTTGTCAGGTATTGCATGTTTTAAAAATTCTTGTGGCACACAGGTTGATAATCGCTGAAATACAGTTTTAAGAAAATGACCCCATAATAGATTTTTTTGACCAAAAGGAGTTACTTACCAATAAGAGTTTCTGTTGCTTTATCTTTAAAACATTTAAAAAGTTTTAAATTGTGGTAAGATACAATAAAATAACATAAACATTTTTAAGTGTATAGTTCAGTCGTGTTAATTATATCCCCAAGAGAGGCCCGGTGCACAAATTTGTGCACAGGTGGGGTCCCTCTGGGTGGCCTGCGGGGTGGCCTGGTGCCACCCCCTCACCTGCTCCACCATCCCACTGTGGTCCTGCTCTTGTCGGGGCCCATCAGGGCTGGCAGGGCCTCCACTGCCGCCCACCGCCAACACCGCATCGCTGACACCCGCCATGTTCCGCGCCACCCCCTGGTGGTCAGCGCACATCATAGCGAGTGGTCAAACTCCCAGTTGAGGGGACAATTTGCATATTAGGCTTTTATTATATAGGATTGTTGTTCAACCAGTCTCCAGAGCTTTTTCATCCTTCAAAACTGAAACCCTATACTCATTAAACAACAATTAAATGAACATTAACAGAAACTCTGTACCCATTAAACAACAATTCCCCATTTCTGCCTCCCCAAGCCCCTGGCAACCACCATTCTAGTTTCTATTTCCATGAGTTTGATTATGATAGATAATTCATATAAGTGCATTCACACAGTATTTATTTTTTTTGTGGCTGGCTTATTAAATTTAGCATAATGTCCTCAAGGTTCATCCATGCTGTAGAATGCATCAGAATCTTCTTTCAGGTTGGATTATATTCCATTGAATATATAATACCCTTTATTTATCCACTCATCTGTCAAATGGACACTTGGGTTTGCTTGCTTCTCTTTCTGGGAGGCGGGCCCAATCACTAAGGGTGACATCAGGAGATTAACCTGTCTTTTCCTAATAAGGTGCTTGGTAAAACTATCAGAAACAGGAAGACTGTCAGAGTTGGGGCTCAAATGGTAGGTGAAGAGCTTAGACCAAAATAGTTTGAATTCAGGAGTCTAGGCAGACTCATAAGATTAAGACCCATAAACCAGAGCAGGAAAGTAAGGACAAGCAGTGGTAATCCAGGGATGCAATCTGCAAGGGTGTTTAAAACCAGATCATTCTGAGGAAGAGAAATGCAGAAAGAGTCAGCAAAGGAGTAAACTGTGAGTGAGAATCAAGCAGGGTCAGGGAGTGCAGGAAAGGAGCAGAGGTCCCAGTGAGTGAGGGGTGGTATCAGAAAGGCCCAGGCTAGCATAGACAGCTACAGCGAAGGTCTAGGATGCTGGCAGGAGTGGGCCCCTGGAAAGGAAGGAACAGACTCTGAATAGGCACTAACTGCTCCTCGTTAGCCTCAGCCGCAGGGTATGCTGACCTGATTGTTAATGAGAGGGAGGAAAATGAACATGGATAAACCAGGCCCAGGACATTTATACTGGATGATTTGGGAGCTGACTCCCAATATCCCAAAGGGTGTGGCTTTGGTCTCCAGGCTGGTATCAGTGTCACCAGGGGTGGGATCTGGTGAGGCTGCAGGGATATCTACGTAATGGGGATGGTTGGGGTTCAGAAAGTGTTCGTTACGGTCTGAAGGTTGTGGTGGGGGTCTGCTCTAAAATGAATTCATTTCTAGTTTAGAACACTTATTTTCTTGTGCCTGGAACCAATGTATGCCCAGATTCTGGGACTGGGACTAAATTGATAACTGGGAGGCAGGGGTGGGCTGGGAACAGTTACAAAAATAAGAAGGGTATAGAGGTTAGAAGACAGTCAGCTCTTTGCAACCCAGGACACTGGCCCAATGTGAAATTTCTCAGGATAGGAAATAATGGTTCAGATGTTATATAAGCAATATTTCTAGCTTGCTTTTCTTTTTCTTTGTCTTCTTCTTTTAAAGAGTTCATAATATATAGGTACAGATGTGCAGAAAAAAATGTGTTTCTAGATAATTATATTCACAGATAAGCTTCTCTAATTTGCCAGTTTTTCTGTGCTGAGGCATGTTTTCCAGCAAACACAATGCATGAATAAATCTATCAGGGGCAGAAAGGCAGTGGGAGGCAGCTGCAGCCGCAGCATCCAGGAGTGACAATGATTAATTCCTACATCTGCTCGGTCAGATAGAAACAAAGGTCACTGTGCATAGATTAACATCCTGATCACCGCCTCCTCCCAACACACACACACACACACACACACACACACACACACACACACACAGAGAGAATAGTATCATTCACCATTGATAACAGCAAAATTCAAAATGCTTAAAAATGTTTACTATCTGACACCTACCTCCCTCAAAGCAAGCTCTTTAGTGGAAGTGAGATGAAATAAGGCATAGAATAGGATAAAAAAAACGGTTAATGTCAGATTACTGTCTAATCTTGTTAGCATCCAAATTAAGTAAAATTCTTGTGCTCAGCTACATTAATGAAAGCCAAGGGAACAGGAAATTTAAGAATAAATCTTGATGCAGTAATTTGATCAAAGTAAGAAAGCTTATTAGTTGAACACATGTGGATATTTGATATTATGTAAAGAAGGTATTTAGAAGTTGATGCTGTCCTCATGTTCAACAGTCCCCTGAAGACATTGCCACTTCCTTTTCATGACTCCTATAACTGTAGGTCCTTGACAGGTTGACCTTAAAAAGAAAGATTCTTGGCCCGGCCAGTGTGGCTCAGTGGTAGAGCATTGATCTATGAACCAGGAGGTCACGGTTTGATTCCCAGGTAGGGCATATGCTTGGGTTGTGGGCTTGGTCCCCAGTGTGGGGCATGCAGAAGGCAGCCATTCAATGATTCTCTCTCATCACTGATGTTTCTATCTCTCTCCCTTCCTCTCTGATTTCATTAAAAATATATTAAAAGAAATAAAATTTTAAAAGAATCTTGGGCTAGAAAAGGTATTTTTAAGTGCACAAATTATAAATATTTAGCTCAGTGAATAATCACAAAGAAGATATTGATGTAACTATCACCTGAGTCAAGAAAGAAAACATTACAACACCTCAAAATCTCCACTCTGAATTATCTTCTTTTCCTTCCTCCCTAAAGGTAAACCACTATTTTGACTTTTAACACAATAGATTAGCTATGTTTGGTTTTGAACTTTATATAAGGGGAATCATAGAACATGCTTTTTGGTAGCTGGCTTTTTAATTTGACTTTTGTGAGATTCTTCCATGTTACTCGATGTAACTGTAACTCGATCGTTTTCATTGCTGAATAGTATTCCATTGTAAGACTACACCATGATTTATTTATTTCTTCTACTACTGGAGGGCATTTGAGATTATTACAAACCAGTGGCCCAGTGCATGAATTTGTGCACATTGAAAGGAAATTAATTAGAAGAAATATTTTAATATCGCTATTCGTCCTTTCTCCATAATAGAAGTGTCAACCAAATTCATGATTGACAATGACAGATCAAAACACATGCATGTGATTGGTGCCAGTGAGAGCTTTATATCTTAATTAGACCTGCTTTCTGATTTAGCTGAACTTTTTCCAGCCCAGTGAAGCACCCCAACTTCTCTTTCAGGTAATTGTCAGCAACACGGCAGTAAATATCAACTCGAAGCACATTATTATTGTTGAATCAACTTCCAGGGAGAACAAAGGATAAAATATTTAACTGCAGCAGTGTTTGACTATATTGTGCGCAGTGAGAAAACCTGCAGTCATTTTCAAGGTCCACCATTTCTTACTTCTTTTCAGTCAGGTCAAGTTTCTAGCTTTCTAAATCTCCGTTTTTTTTTTGTCTAATGAAAAGAAAATAGGATTCCACTGAGTCTCCTATCTACCTATTCCAGGACTTCTGTGAGGATCAAATGAGATGAGGCACAGGAAAACGCTTCACAGACATTTGGTTAAAGTGTAAAATGTTTGCATCTGGCTATAAAGCAAGTCGTGTTCCTGGGCTGAAGAAACTCCAAAGAGGCTAGTTGCTAGGGAGAGGAAGCCAAGCGTTGCTACATGATGTCATTACCCAGCGCCCACAGCCACCATTTCCAGTCTGGGCTGGGCTGTGGGCCCCATTTTGCACCATGGGTTCTTGGCAGCATTGGCTACGATTTGGTGGGGTGTCGCTCCAGGATGGTGGCAGGGCCTGTGTCCCATTTGGGGGAAGCCGAGTGCTGCTTTGTGGGCACCAGGCCCACAGTGCTGTTTCTCTGTAAATGGCCAGTGCGCATCTGCCCCCTGGTGATCAGTGCATGTCATAGCGATTGGTTGAACAGATACTTAGCATATTAGCTATATATATATATATATATATATATATATATATATATATATATATATCCTACATTATAATAGAGAAACATGCAAATTGACCGCACCTCCGCTATGCCCATGATTGGGCCTGCCAGAGGCTGGGGGCGGGACTCTGAGTGGCCTATCTGGCCGTTGAGAAAACCAAGATGGCGGCGCCAAATCCTCTTAGTTCCGGGGGTCCTGCTGAGTGATGGCAACCCTAGAGGGGCGTGGTATGCACAGCCAGCAGCCTCCCGGGGGTCCCAGGTTCAATCGCAACCCGGGAGGGCGTGGCCGGGCACGGCCAGCAGCCTCCGCGGGGTCCCAGGTTCAATCGCGACCCGGGAGGGCGTGGCCGGGCACGGCCAGCAGCCTCGGTGGGGTCCTGGGACCCATCGCGAACCGGGGGGGGCGTGGCCGGGCACGGCCAGCAGCCTCCCGGGGGTCCCAGGTTCAATCGCGACCCGGGAGGGCGTGGCCGGGCACGGCCAGCAGCCTCCGCGGGGTCCCAGGTTCAATCGCGACCCGGGGGGGCGTGGCCGGGCACGGCCAGCAGCCTCGGTGGGGTCCTGGGACCCATCGCGACCCGGGGGGCGTGGCCGGGCACAGCCAGCAGCCTCCCGGGGGTCCCAGGTTCCATCGCGACCCGGGGGGGCGTGGCCGGGCACAGCCAGCAGCCTCCCGGGGGTCCCAGGTTCAATCGCGACCCGGGAGGGCGTGGCCGGGCACGGCCAGCAGCCTCCGCGGGGTCCCGGGACCCATCGCGACCCGGGGGGGCGTGGCCGGGCACGGCCAGCAGCCTCCCGGGGGTCCCAGGTTCAATCGCGACCCGGGAGGGCGTGGCCGGGCACGGCCAGCAGCCTCCCGGGGGTCCTGGGACCCATCGCGAACCGGGGGGGCGTGGCCGGGCACGGCCAGCAGCCTCCCGGGGGTCCCAGGTTCAATCGCGACCCGGGAGGGCGTGGCCGGGCACGGCCAGCAGCCTCCGCGGGGTCCCGGGACCCATCGCGACCCGGGGGGGCGTGGCCGGGCACGGCCAGCAGCCTCCCGGGGGTCCCAGGTTCAATCGCGACCCGGGAGGGCGAGGCCGGGCACGGCCAGCAGCCTCCGCGGGGTCCTGGGACCCATCGCGAACCGGGGGGGGCGTGGCCGGGCACGGCCAGCAGCCTCCCGGGGGTCCCAGGTTCAATCGCGACCCGGGAGGGCGTGGCCGGGCACGGCCAGCAGCCTCCCGGGGGTCCCAGGTTCAATCGCGACCCGGGAGGGCGTGGCCGGGCACGGCCAGCAGCCTCGGTGGGGTCCTGGGACCCATCGCGAACCGGGGGGGCGTGGCCGGGCACGGCCAGCAGCCTCCGCGGGGTCCCGGGACCCATCGCGACCCGGGGGGGTGTGGCCGGGCACAGCCAGCAGCCTCCCGGGGGTCCCAGGTTCAATCGCGACCCGGGGGGGCGTGGCCGGGCACGGCCAGCAGCCTCCCGGGGGTCCCAGGTTCAATTGCGACCCGGGGGGGCGTGGCCGGGCACAGCCAGCAGCCTCCCGGGGGTCCCAGGTTCAATCGCGACCCGGGAGGGCGTGGCCGGGCATGGCCAGCAGCCTCGGTGGGGTCCTGGGACCCATCGCGAACCGGGGGGGGGGTGTGGCCGGGCACAGCCAGCAGCCTCCCGGGGGTCCCAGGTTCAATCGCGACCCGGGGGGGCGTGGCCGGGCACGGCCAGCAGCCTCCCGGGGGTCCCAGGTTCAATCACGACCCGGGGGGGTGTGGCCGGGCACAGCCAGCAGCCTCCCGGGGGTCCCAGGTTCAATCGCGGCCGGGGGGGCGTGGCCGGGCACGGCCAGCAGCCTCCCGGGGGTCCCAGGTTCAATCGCGACCCGGGGGGCGTGGCCGGGCACGGCCAGCAGCCTCCCGGGGGTCCCGGGACCCATCGCGACGGGGGGGGGGGGGGGGGCGGGGGGTGTGGCCGGGCACGGCCAGCAGCCTCCCGGGGGTCCCGGGACCCATCGCGACCCGGGTGGCGTGGCCGGGCCCAGCCAGCCGCTCCCGGGGTGAGGTCCCTGGGCGATCGCCACCCTCGCCTAAATGGCTGGTGCTGAGAGGGATCAATGGGGCCAGTGGAAGGAGCAGGTGGTAGTTGACCACCGAGGCCATCTGCAGCAGCCGGATGCAGAGCTGCGGTCCACGTTCTCCAGGTTGGCCTCCGTGGGGCCCGTGTTGCACCCATAGTAGCCGAGTGGGCATGCTGGCATAGTAGCCCCAGCATGAGGCCAGCTTCCCAAGCCAGGCTGCGGAGGGAGGGAGGGCCTCTGGGCTGGGAGCACTCCCCCACCCCAGTGGACAGGGCACAGAGAGCAAGCAGCAGAGAGCTACTAGAGGTGGTGGGTGTGGTGGCCTGGCTTCCAAGAGGCTGGCTTCAGCTGCTGTGGCCTGCACTGAGGTGGCTGGTGGTGGGGGCAACTGCATGGGCGCATCCGAGGCTGGGGCACTGGGAGACGTGGGACTGCAGCCCAGAAAGCGAGGCTCCGGAGGACCTGGTCACCGACCCCGGGCATTAAAGCCGCCTCCTACAAGATGTATCCTAGCCTAGGTGTGTGGGAAGCAGATTCAGGAACCTCTCCCTTTGCGGCGTCAGAGCCCAGGTCTGCCAGCACCCCAGAGGAGACCCCCACCAGGATCGGGGGCGTGACCAGTCTCTAAACCAGGGTGGCCATTAGCCTAGGCCTGCCAGCACCCCAGAGAAGACCCCCACCAGGATCGGGGGCGTGACCGGCCTCCAAACCGCCAGTGACCCTAACCCAGGCCTGCCAGCCCCCCAGAGGAGATCCCCACCAGGATCGGGGGCGTGACCAGCCTCTAAACCTCCCGCAGCCCTAGCCCAGGCCTGCCAGCACCCCAGAGGAGACCCCTGCCAGGACTGGGGTCATGGCCAGCCTTCAAACTGTGGCGGCCCCTAGCCCAAGGAGGCCTCCTGGCCGAGGACGCCTGAGTCTGTTCTTGACCTAGGGCCGGGCTCTCCCCGCAAGGGACTCAGAAGCCGCCAGAGTCTAACTGCCAGTCTCTGGGAGTGCATCCACTGTCCACCAAAAAGTAGGGCCATCAAACCATTCAGTCTCAGTGCAGGCACAGGTCTGTGGCTGATGGGGTGGAGGCCAGACCAAAACAAAACAGCAGAAACACCCTGCCCACCTGGGCGGGTACTGCTGTAGTCCACGTGGCCTGGGCAGTGTAGAAAGCGCTACCTTCTCCCAGGTCCTGTGCTGGCACCGCCACCTCGCTCACCCTCAAGTCCCCCTGAGTCCTGACAGCAAAGTGTGTGGGGCATTCTGCAGGAGTTGTGCCGTTCTGGGTGCTTTTGCCCAAAGACACACTTTGGGATGAATTCAGAGCCACATCTCATTTCCCATGACACTGGAAGAATGTAAAAGGACCATGTAAAGGATTTTGACAAAAGCTTTCCACATCTCTGTTTATTCTTTTGAATCCATAAAACGACCTTAAAAAAAGCATCCGGGCCACCTAAGAAAGAATGCACTTTCTGGCCAGAGCACGCAGGATTCTTTTGCCCAACAGGTTAAAGGGAGCAGAGCTGGCACAGTGGGAATGGCCCTGGTGCCCTATGAGGAGACCGGGGGAATGGGGTTGCCGAAATTCCATAAGCCTCTTGCCACCTTCTCCTTTGCAAACCACACCATCCAGATCCACCAGGACTGGAGGCAACTGGGAATCACAGCCGTGATTTGGGACATGGTAAGCAAATCTTGAGGGGCCTCTGTAAACATCTGCAATTGATTATAAGACTGGTCTTTATTTAAAAAGAAATAAAAGAACAGCTTTGTTGAGAAATACCCATATACTGTACATGTCACCTAAAGTGTACAATGAACTGTTTTTTTAAAGTAAATTCAGAGTGGTACAACCATCACCATGCTCAATTTTTAAATATCTTCATGACCCATCCCCTCCAAAAAAAAACTTCTACCCATTGGAATCACTTTCCTGATCATCTTCCCCAAAATAGATTGCACTTTAAAGGTAGGTAAAGGAAAGTTGAGGGAAGTTAAAACACTGCACAAAGGATATTGTAAGATGACAAAGCCCAAAGTGAAGCTCATGTGTTTTCTTTAAAAAATATATATTTTTAAAATGTCAGAAAGGGAGAGGGAGAGAGAGATAGAAACATCAATGATAAGAATCACTGATCAGCCGAAACCGGTTTGGCTCAGTGGATAGAGCGTCGGTCTGCGGACTGGAAGGTCCCAGGTTCGATTCCGGTTAAGGGCATGTACATTGGTTGCGGGCACATACCCCGGTGGGGGGTGTGCAGGAAGCAGCTGGTCGATGTTTCTCTCTCATCGATGTTTCTAGCTCTCTATCCCTCTCCCTTCCTCTCTGTGAAAAATCAATAAAATATATTAAAAAAAAAAAAAAAGAATCACTGATCAGCTGCCGCCCACAGGCCCCCTACTGGGGATTGAGCCCAAAACCCAGGCATGTGTGCCCATGATCAGAATCAAACCTGGACTCTTCAGTCCACAGGCCGATGCTCTCTCCATTAAGCCAAACTGACCAGGGCCATGTGTTTTCTTCAAGTTCTGCGTGGTTGTAATGGTCCCCAAATCTATACTAATAAAAGGGTAATATGCTAATTAGAGTGGTTGTCTTCCGGACATCTTTCCAGACAAAGCCGCAGTGGCTACAAAGGCCAAGGCTCAGGCAGCCATAACCAGCTGCAGTGGCAGCAGCATTGGGGTTATGGGGGTGGTGCCTCCAGAGGGAGGCCAGACTGGGGGCCAAGGCACAGGCAGTTTGGGGTGATCAGGCTGATAGGGGAGGGCAAGGTAGGGGCAATCAGGCTGGCAGGAGATCAAGGTAGGGGCAAGCAGGCAGGCAGGCAGTGGGGTTAGGGACAATCACGCAGGCAGGCAGGTGAGTGGTTAGGAGCCAGCGGTTCCGGATTGTGAGAGGGATGTCCGACTGCTGGAAGTTGGACATCCCCTGAGGGGTCCCAGATTGAAGAGGGTGCAGATTGGGCTGAGGGGCACACCCCCCCACCCCCACCCCCAGTGCACGAATTTCGTGCACCGGGCCTCTATATATATATATACTAGAGGCCCGGTGCACGAAATTCGTGCATGGAGGGGGGTTGTCCCTCAGCCCAGCCTGTACCCTATCCAATCTGGGACATCCCTCTCACAATCCAGGACTGCTGGCTCCCAACTGCTTGCCTGCCTGTCTTCCTGATTGCCCCTAACTACTTCTGCCTGCCAGCCTGATCACCCCCTAACCACTTTGCTGCCAGCCTGTTTGCCCCCAACTTCCCTCCTCTGCTAGCCTGGTCACCCCTAACTGCCCTCTCCTGCAGGGTTGATCACCTCCAACTGCCCTCCCTTGCAGGCAGGGTGCCTCCCAACTGCCCTCTCCTGCTGGCCATCTTGTGGTGGCCATCTTGTGTCCACATGGGGGCAGGATCTTTGACCACATGGGGGCAGCTATATTGTGTGTTGCAGTGATGATCAATCTGCATATTACTCTTTTATTAGATAGGATAGAGGCCTGGCACAGGGGTGGGGGCCAGCTGGTTTGCCCTGAAGGGTGTCCCTGATCAGGGTGGGGTTCCCTTGGGGTATGGGGCAGCCTGAACGAGGGGCCTGTGGTGGTTTGCAGGCGGGCCATGCCCCCTGGCAATGCAAGCGGAGGCCCTGGTATCTGGAATTTATTTACCTTCTACAATTGAAACTTTGTAGCCTGGAGCAGAGCCAAGCCTGGGGCTCCCTCCGCGGCTGGCAGCCATTTCTGTTGGGATTATAATTGAAACTTTGTAGCCTAAAGCAGAGGCCTGGGCCTGGCCAGGGTGTGCAGAAAGCTTTGCTTCCCCTGTTGCCCGGGGCAACCCTGGCCTGCTCTCTCAAGCTCCGTTCTGCTGCCATTTCTGTTTGACTTTGTTTACCTTCTATAATTGAAACTTTGTAGCTTGAGTGGAGGCTTAGGCCTGGCAAGGGCAGGCAGAAAGCTTGGCTTCCTCTGTTACCTAGGAAACCTTGCTCTCTGTGGCTGTAGCCATCTTGGTTGGGTTAATTTGCATACTCGCTCTGATTGGATGGTGGGCATGGCTTGTGGGCATGGCTTGTGGGTGTGTCGGAGGTATGGTCAATTTGCATATTTGTCTATTATTAGGTAGGATATATTCACTCTAGCATTATCTTACCTTATAATAGACAAATATGCAAATTGACCGCACCTTCGCTACACCCAAGCCCCGCCCACCAACCAAGCCCCGCCCACCAACCACACCCACCAGGAAACCATTGCAGGGATGTTGGGTTCGGCTGAGCCCAAGGCCACCACCCGGGGCCAAGCCCCGACCCTGAAAGAAGGCAGAAGGCGGTGGCCACAGCCAAGGCCTGGGTCCCTGGTGCCGGCAGAAAACTGGTGCAGGCAGCCAGCCAGGTGAATGAAGGTCTATTGCACGAATCTTCGTGCAAACGGGCTACTAGTATATATATATAATGCTAGAGTGAATATTCTTTATACAACTCTTGGTATAAATGTGAATACACTTTCCTGAGTATACCTGGTAACTTAGAAGTGGATTTGTTGGCTCACAAGATATATGTGTTATTTTAGAAGATATGTCAAATTATTTTTCAAAGTGGTTGTACCAGTGTGCACTCTCACTGTGAGTAGATGAGTTTCATTGCTTTAACATCTTTATTTTAATATTATATTTAAAAATTTAAGCCATTTGGTGTTATATTTCTCACAAAAGAAAAATTCTGAGATGCCCCCAACTAAATTATAGCAGGCCGGAGGCTGAGAGGAAGAGACAAAGAGGTTAATCAGTTAACAGCCATGGGGCTGAAACCAAGAAAAGACTACTAATATTCCTGAATGTATGTTGAAACTTTGTGGGTTTTATAAAAATATATATTTTTATTCATTTCAGAGAGGAAGGGAGAGGGAGAGAGAGATAGATACATCAATGATTAGAGAGAACCAGTGATTGACTGCCTCCTGCATGCCTCCTACTGGGGACCAACCCTGCAACCCAGGCATGTGCCCTTGACCGAATCAAAACCGGGACCCTCCAGTTCGCAGGCCGATGCTGTATCCACTGAGCCAAATCTGTTAGGGCTAAGTTGAAACTTTGAATCAACTTCCAGGAGGCTATCTCAGTGATTATCTAGAAAGAATAGCAGACCACCAGACGCTACCACATACTGCTTATGTATGAACTTTCCAAAATGTTGCCCACAACCAATCCAGAAGCATCAAGTAATTCTTTCTTATGGACTATTCACCCATTCTAGAACTACTCCCTCTTAACCTTCTCCATGCCCCCTTATCTATAGCCATATAAATTATTTCAAAACAACTTATATTTTTCTTCTTCAAACATTGTATAAAAGAGCCAATTAACCCCAGGGTGGGGGACATGTTCGTCTCCTCCATCTAGCTCTGCTGCTGGTGATTTAGACTGCATGCCCAGGACTTGTTTTGTTTTGTTTTTTTCTGACTAGCATATGGATCAACAAACTTTCTTCAGAATAGCTTTTAGCCTTGAAGGTTTTTGTTTAACATCTTATAGTTTTAATTTGCTTTTCCCATCTATAGACAACTGGTCATCTACTTCCTATCTCCATAGCTTTGTCTAGTCTAGACATTTCATATAAATGGAATCATACAACATATGGTCTTCTGTGACTGACTTCTTTCATTTGAATATTTGGGTTGTTTCTGCTTTGGGACTATTATAAATAATGCTGCCATGAATATTCAAGTCCCTTATGAGATACATGATTTGAAAATATTTTCTTCCATTCTCTAGATTATTTTAACTTTCTTTTTTTTAAATTTAATAAATCTTTATTGTTCAGTTTATTATAGTTGTTCCTCTTTTTTCCCTCCATAGCTCCCTTCCACCTGGTTCCCACCCCACCCCATGCCCTTACCCACCCCACCCCCTGCACTGTCCTCATCCATAGGTGTACGATTTTTGTCCAATCTCTTCCTGCACCCCCACCCTCCTTTCCCCCTGAGAATTGTCAGTCCACTCCCTTTCCATGCCCCTGAATCTATTATATTCACCAGTTTATTTTGTTCATCAGATTTTTTATTCACTTGATTTTTAGACTCACTTGTTGATAGATATATATTTGTTGTCACTTTGTTGTTCATAATTTTTATGTTTACTTTTTTCTTCTTCTTCCTCTTCTTAAAGAATACCCTTCAGCATTTCATATAATACTGGTTTGGTGGTGATGAACTCCTTTAGCTTTTTCTTATCTGTGAAGCTCTTTCTTTGACCTTCAATTCTAAATGATAGCTTTGCTGGGTAGAGGAATCTTGGTTGTAGGTTCTTGCTATTCATCACTTTGAATATTTCTTGCCATTCCCGTCTGGTCTGCATAGTTTCTGTTGAGAAATCAGCTGACAGTCATATGGGTACTCCCTTATAGGTAACTAACTGTTTTTCTCTTGCTGCTTTTAATATTCTCTCTTTGTCTTTTGCCCTTGGCATTTTAATTATGATGTGTCTTGGTGTGGTCCTCTTTGGATTCCTCTTGTTTTGGGTTCTCTGTGCTTCCTGGACTTGTAAGTCTATTTCCATCAGGTAGGGGAAGTTTTCTGTTATTATTTCTTCAAATAGGTTTTCAATATCTTGCTCTCTCTCTTCTTCTGGCACCCCCATAACTCGGATATTGGTACACTTGAATTTGTCCCAGAGGCTCCTTACACTATCTTCATATTTTTTAACTCTTTTTTCTTTTTGCTTTTCCTGTTGGGTGTTTTTTGCTTCTTTAGATTTCAAATCTTTGACTTGATTCTTGGGATCCTCTAGTCTGCTGTTGGATCTCTGTATATTATTCTTTATTTCAGTCAGTGTATGCTTAATTTCTGATTGGTCCTTCTTCATATCCTTGAGGGTCTCACTAAGTTCCTCGGAGGTTTCTAGAAGATTCTTGAGTAACCTTATAACTGTGGTTTTGAACTCTATATCCAGCAGTTTGCTTTCCTCCATTTCTTTCATTTGTGACATGTTTCTTTGTCTCCGCATTTTGGCTGCTTCCCTGTGTTGATAGAGTGGCCTTGTGTGCTAGGTCTCCTATAGGGCCCAGTGGCTCAGCCTCCCCAATTACCTGATGTGAACACTCTTGGTGCACCCCTTTGTGGGCTGTGTGCACAGTCTTATTGTAGTTAAGCCTTGATTGCTGTTGGTATCACTGGGAGGAATTGACCTCCAGGTCAATTGGCTATGAGGACTAGCTGTATTGACAATGGAAGAAATGCTGTGCTGGAGACACCCTTATGGGGCAGGACTTGCTTCAGTGGGGTTTTGGTGCTCACTGAGTCTGCCCCTTGAGTGTGTCGCTTATGGATGTGAAGAGTTGTAATATGGTATGGTCTCACACTGATCACTGGGTACACTGGCTCTTGGATCTCCAAGGAGATGCAAAGTCAGCCACTGCCTGATGCCACTCAACAGGAGCTACAGAGAGATCTGCAGATTCCTCCTCTTTGTTTGGGGTTTGGAAGTACCCAGATGAGGCCCAGCTGTGAAGCAATGCAGGCTGCCACTGCAGGGCCTTAGGCTTTCTTTTGGATGCTTTGGAGCTCTCTGACCCAGCTGCAGTTTGTTATGTTTTAGGTTGCAAGAGGGACAGGACATTCATATGCAAAATCCGCTGTGCAAAGCTTGGGTGGGGTTGTAAATTGGGTGGGGCAGGGTCTCAGGGAATCACCAGGGCAGAGCAAACAGCAATGGCTACCAGTCCGCCTTGCCCCGGAGAGGTCCCTGGGTCTCTGTGTCCCGCGGCCCTGTGCAGGAACAATGATCACTGCGAGCACCTCTGAGAGAAAGCCGCCCTCACATTCCTGCCTAATGCCAGACAGTCTAGTTTTTCCCCGTATGAATCTGGGTCCCCAGAGTCTCACCCGGAACTGGAGTTCAGAGCAATCAGGAGCTTGTATCTCCCTCCCGATTGAAAAAAACAACAGCGCACCCAGTTGCCAGCCTGGTTCATGCACCTCCATACCTCTGCACTTCTGCACCTCTGCACCTCCTACCAGTCTCAATGTGCTTTTTTTTCTTTCCTTCTAGTTGTAGAACTTCCACTCAACCAGGTTCCCATGGTTCTGAATGATATTTGTTTTGTCTTTTAGTTGGAGTTTTGATGTGGTTGTGAGAGGCAACAAGTACAGGTGTTCACCTATGCTGCCATCTTGGTTCTATTTTAACTTTCTTGATGGTGTTCTTTGAAGCACAAAAGTTTTAAATTTTGATGAGACTGAATGTATTTTTCTTTTGTTACTTGCACTTTTGGTATTATTTACCAATGTTGTTTTGATAAACAAAAATTCTTAATGTTGCTGTGTGCCCCTGGGTCCGGGTGAGGCTGGGTCCCGGGCCCGGGTGAGGCCATGCGCCCCTGGGTCCGGGAGAGGCCACTCGCCCCTGGGTCCGGGTGAGGCCACGCGCCCCTGGGTCCGGGTTAAGCTGGATCCCGGGTCCGGGTGAGGCTGTGTGCCCCTGGATCCGGGTGAGGCTGGGTCCCGGGTCCGGGTGAGACCACGCGCACCTGGGTCCGGGTGAGGCCACGTGCCCCTGGGTCCGGGTGAGGCCACGCACCCCTGGGTCCGGGTGAAGCTGGATACCGGGTCCAGGTGAGGCCGTGTGCCCCTGGATCCGGGTGAGGCTGGGTCCCGGGTCCGGGTGAGGCCATGCGCCCCTGGGTCCAGGTGAGGCCATGCGCCCCCTGGGTCCGGGTGAGGCCACGTGCCCCTGAGTCCGGGTGAAGCCGTGCCCCTGGGTCCAGCCGAGACCAAACCAGAGGGAGTCGGACCTGCATTACCACCATTTGTCCACCATCCAGAGCTGAGGGGTCAGTGCTGACATGTACACATAAGGAACTGGTGGACATTGATATTGGGTCTCAAAAGAACTGTTGGTCCAGAAAGAAACTCACTACAGACTGATACATTTGCCTGTCAGCATAACTATTATTGCTCGTCTCATATTCAGTTCTTATAAGTATATCTCTAGTGACACATGATCTCGCTCATCTAGGGGAAATGATGAACAACATAGACTGATGAACAAGAACAGAACCAGAAACAAGGAGGCATTGATTGGACTATCGGGCCTCAGAGAGAGGATAGGGGAGGGTGGGGGGAGGGGGGAGAGATCAACCAAAGGACTTGTGTGCATGCATATGAGCCTATCCAATGGTTAAGTTCAACAGGGGGTTGGGGCATCTGTGGGGAGGGGTGTGGGATGGGAATGGGGGGATGAGGACAAATATGTGACACCTTAATCAATAAAGAAATTTAAAAAAAATTCTTAATGTTTTTACTACTATCAATGGTGCCATAAAAAGTCTTATGCAATTCACCTTTGCATTTAAAGTAAAACTATCTATTCTATCTTTTAATGTCCATGATATAAAACCTTAAGTGATAATTTTTTTCAGAAAGTAGTATTAAAAAATAGTTTTTTCTCCACTGATAAGTTGACATGTATTCTCCATTTGGATATTTCCTTTTGTTTATTTAGAAAACTCAAAGATAATTTTTAAAACTTTAATTGAAAAATATGCATAAAGAAAAGAATATTATAAACATACAATTCAGTGGATTTTTGAAAACTGACACACCTGTGCAACCAGCAAGCAGGTCAAGAAATAAACATTACTAGCACTCCAGAGCCTTCCTCTTGCTCCCTCCATAACTGAGCTCCCACCACCACCCCCTAAACCTCTAGAGCAGTGGTTCTCAACCTTTCTAATGCCGCAACCCTTTAATACAGTTCCTCATGTTGTGGTGACCCCCCAACCATAAAATTATTTTCATTGCTACTTCATAACTGTAAGTTTGCTACTGTTAATGAATTGTAATGTAAATATCTGTGTTTTCTGATGGTCTTAGGCGACCCTGCTAGTGGTTCTCAACCTGTGGGTTGCGACAGGTTGAGAACTTCTGCTGTAGAGCCTAGGGACTTGCTCATGTTTTTCCACCCCGATGATACAGTTGAAGCTCCAAGGAACCCTTAAAATCACATTTATATATAGTCTCCTGAGCACTGTAGGGGTTTAGTCCAGGAAGTATTTACAGTTGATATTGAAAAACCTCATTCAGGTGATACTATAAGACTTTAAGGAATGGAAAGAGTGAAGATGAGGATGAGTCTAATCTTTCTTGAAAGTGTGAAGATCTTCAGGCCTTTTATTATAATAGAAAATAATGTGAAACCTGGGTAGTCAGAGAGATCTCAGAAGGCAACAACAATAACATGCTTGAGAACCATGACTCATACAGTGTGTTGGATTTCCTGAAGGCAGAGAGAACAAATATAGCAGGGTACATGAAGTAAGTAACTCAACTCTGATGTATCTGCCAGAGACCTGCATAAGGACCTATCTAAGAAGTTGTGATAAAGGGAGGAGGCCACAGGGAGGGACATATTTCAGCCATTTACCAGCATCTGGTTCTTTGGCTTCCCCTCCAGCCCATGGTGCAGACAGAGGTGGCAGGTGCCTCTATGCAGTTCCCCGTGTTGGGAGAGACAATCTGCCATGTACCCTAAGTGGCTTTTAGTATTGTATCTAAGAAATCTTTGCTTATTCCAAGGTCACAACATTTTTCTCTTAAGTTTTCTGTGAGAAAAATTTAGGACTAGGTTTTACAGTTAGGTCTATGATCTATTTTGAGTTAATTTCAGAATATGGTGCAAGATGTAGATCAAAGTTCATTTTTTCAAGTCACCTGAGGGTTAAGCCATTTTAGTTTTTTTCTTTCTAAAATAGGTGCCTTCTACTTATCTTTCTTATCTTCTTACACTGGCTAAAATCTCCAATGCTGAATAAAAGTGGTGAGAGCAAACATCTTTTTTTCTTTCTGATCTTAAAGGGAAAATAATCAGTCTTTTATCATTAAAAATGGTGTTAGTTAAAGGTTTTTCATAGATGTATTTTCTGAAGTTGAGAAAATTCTCTTCTATGCCTAGTTTGTTGATATTTTATCAGGAATGGATGTTGATTCATGTCAAATGCTTTTTCTCTATTCAGATAATCCTATGGTGTTTTTTTAAGTTGGTAAATATGGTGAATTATATTGGTTGAGATTTGAATGTCAAACCAACCTTGCATTCCTTTGTCATGGAGCATTATCCTTTTTATATTTGGCAGGACTCGGTTTGTTAAAATTTGGTTTAGAATTTTGAATTTATGTGAGGGATATTAGTTTATAGGTTTTTTTTGTTGTTGTTAGGTTTTCATGTTAGGATAATGCTGTCCTCATATAATGAGTTAGGAAATACTCCATTATTTTCAGTATTTTTAGAAGATTTTGAGTAAAACTGCCACAATACAGGCAGATTAACCAGGTGCCTCTGGCACATTCTCACAAGAATGCAGTCAACCGGCCAGCTATGGCTGCAGTCTTTCAAGACTTAACTGGGTGGTGGTGGGGCGGTGGGGGCGGCGGGCGGGGAGGAGAGAGAGAATCTGCTTCTAGGCTCATTCACTTCTAGGCCTCAGAAGATCTATTTTCAAGTTCACTGACATGGCTGTTAGGAAGCCTCAGGTCCTTGCTAACTGCAGACTGGAAACATCAGTTCCTTGCCCTGTGGGTCTCTCCATAGGGCAGCTCACAACGTGGCAGGTGGCTTCCCTCAGAGTGAATGACTCAAAGAGTGAGACAGATCCAAGATGAAAGATATAGTCCTTTTGTAACCTTGCCCCCAAAGTGACATCTCATTTATAAGCAAGTCAATAAGTTCAGGTCATACTCAAGGAAAGATGATTTCACAAGAATATAACTATCAGGAGGTAGAAATCATTGAAGAACATATTAGAGGCTGCCTACCATAGTTGTTCTTAACATTACCTTACTATCCTTCTAATACCTGTAGAATCTTAGGTGCTATCACTTATCCATTCCTTATTTGGGTACTTATATCTTCTCTCTTTTTCTCTTGATCACTTGAACTAGAGGTTGGTTAACTTTATCAATCTTCATAATGAACTTTGGTTTCACTGTTTTCCCCTGTTGTTTTTCTGTTTTTATTTGATCAACTTCTATTCTGATCTTTATTATTTTCTTTCTTTTGTTTACTTTGGGGACTATTTGCTTTTTTCTTGCTTTTTAAAGCAGAGTTTTCTTTTTTTCTGCCAGCAACTACTGCTTTAATGGCATCCAACAAATTTTGATACTTTATATTTTCATTTTCATTCCATTGAAAATGCTTTTCATTTCTCTTTTGATTTCTTCCTTGGCCATGAATTATTTTAAAGTGTTCTATTAGGTTTCCAAATATTTCAGGATTTTCTGAAGATCTTTCTGTAATTGATTTCTAATTTAATTCCAATGTTGTCAGAGAACATATTCTGTATGACTCGAATCCTTTTATATTTAATGAGACTTTTTCCATGTCCCAGAATATGATCTACCTTAGTAAACATTCCATGTATACTTGAAAAGAATGTGTCTTCTACAGATGTTGGGTATAGGATTATATAAATGTCAATCAGGTCAGGTTGATTAATAGTGTTATTCTATATCTTTACTGATTTTTCTCTTGTAGACTATATTTTTAAAATTTTATTAAAAAATGCAATATCTGCAACTGAACTCAAACATTACTGTGTTATTTTATTTGATTACAATATTTTCCTTTCCTCTGACACATACATGTGTGCATGCATACACATATAATCACAAATTTAGAGACCACAGAACTGGAATGAAATGAAGCATCTAATTGTGATACTGCACCTTTGAATAAATGTTATTATTTAAGAAAGAACTTTTGAAACTGGGTTATCTTATCTTCCCTTATCTGACCTTGTAAGCTACTTAATTGCAAAATGTGTTTTTATTCATGGTGCCTCTTACTATTTTTTTTATGGTTTCTTTTTTTTTCTTTATTGATTAAGGTATTTTATTCTTCATGCCAAGTCATGCTCCCACTGCAAGCCAGACAGGCAGCAAACACAGTTGTTCTACTACCACAGTGTTTCTATTTTAACCAGATATATAAATGATTTTAAAACCTTGCATTCTACAATTGCATATAAAAATAATGTGTTGGGGGGGGGATAGTATGGCCCTAACACTTGAAACATATTTAACTCTGTAACCAGAATGCTAATAAAAATAACAATTATTGTATTAAAATACTAGCACTCAATAAATTTCCACTATCATTTGTACCCAGGATCATAGCTGATTTTTGTAGCTTAAATCCTCGAGGGTATTTGCCTCCCACAAATGACATTATCATCCAAATTTGCTCTGGATCTGTGCTTTCTTCAACAATCAATTCTTTTTAAACACAAGGGAAATGTGTTTTCTGCTTCTTCATCTATTGCTATAGCTTCACCAAATAGCTTCATGTTGTAGGAAGGATACCCAATTCTTGAAGCCAGTAAACCAGCCTAATATTATTATATGGGAAAGCAGTATCCTCGTATTCTTAACTTAAGGCTTCCTTCTTTAACTGTAGAAAGCTTGCTCCTGAATTCTTTAAACCATTTATTTTTCTGGGGGAAAATTACATAAGAACCAATAATATTATTTTCTTATTTGCCAATCAGGTATTAATTTGCATTATAAAAATGTGTTACAGCTAAAAAGACTACTTCATAGTTCTCTAACCTTGAAATGTGTGACTTTCTTAGTCATTTTCTTGGCAGCAGCCACAACATGTTTACTAAGCACCTATTATATTCCAGAGTCTGTTCTAAATATTGGAGACAGTAGTGAGCATGAAAGACAAGGTCCCGGTGTTTACAGTCTTTATATTCTGGTGGGGGATACAGACAACAAAAAGGTAAATCAATAAATATGGTCATATCAGAGAGTTATACTTACTATGAAGTAAATAAAACAGTGATGGGCTATGGAATGAGATATGGGGACTGGGTAGCCATTGGGTAAAGAGGTTACTTTAGATAAGATAGTCAGGGAAGACTTCTCTGAAGAGGTGACATTTGAGCCAAGACCTACATGATGAGAAGTAACTAGTCATGAAAAGATATGGAGAAGACTGTTAGGTAGTGGGAATAGTAGGGGGCTGTAAGTCAAAGGCCTTGAGATGGGAGTAGGTTTAGTGTATTTGAGGAACAGAATGAAAGTGGCTGGAGCAGCGGTAGGGATATACTCAGGACAGGGTACCACATATCACTGCCATGTTGAGGTTGGCCCACAGACCAAGTCACTGCTACTTAATAATTCCATGTCCTCCATGCCTCAAGTGGCCAATGGCACCCCAAAATGCCCACTTGACAAATTCTACTGACTGATCCTCCTCTGAGTGCCAAACCAGGTAATGGAGCATGATACTCTTGATCACCACCAAGTTGAGGCTGGAGTGGGGCCAAACAAGTTTGGCTTCTCTGAGGGAGTTGTTGAAATCTGATGTGGGCTCCATCCAGGAAAAAAACAAAAACAAAACAAAACAAAAACCAGCTGTGTGGCAGGAAGGGAGGACTGGAGGCCGCCTGGGACAGCTGGGGCAGGATGAGGGTGCCTGGTGCTGGAGTGGAAGGGATAGAGGGGTTGGTCCCTGAGGAAAGGATCGAACAGCAGTGAAGGCAAGATTGTGCAAGTCCCTTCAGAAGGCAGTCATCATGTTTTCCTTTTGTCAGCCCTAGGAGCCACAGATACTTACCCTAATGAGCCAGTGATCTTCCAGCCAGTCAGAATTGTCTAGCAGGAAAACCAGGTATTTTTGCAAAAACCTTAATCCAACCAGATTGGTTCCAATTGTGCTGCCACAAACTTAGTATTGCTTCAGAAGATTTCTCTACATGCTCTCCATTTTTAATATAAACACCTCATCTTCTTAGAAGAGTTGCGACCTTCTTTATGAGGAGAGAATCTCTATGCTCTTTGGGGGAGGGGGGTTATTCTTGCAGTAGATAGCACAACTCTGGGCTAAATCTTTCTCCTCCAGACGGAATTCTACCCCAAGGCCAGGATCATTTGGGGGGGGGGGGAGAGTTCTTACATAGCTTAATGCCACAGAAGGAGACAAGATCTACTGATACCAGCTGGCAGTTTATAGTACCAAAAAGATACTAACATTCTGGGTTTCATGATCCAGGCAGTGGGAGATGAGAAACTAGGCATGGGCTGCTTACCTGTTCTTTCTGCAACGAATTGTGAAGCCAAGAAAGAAGACTATCAGAAGAAGTCCACAGCTGAGAAAAGTCCAAACAATACCCACAAGGGCAGGAGACAAAGAAGAAATGGTCTTACTGTGGGGGGAAGAGGTCTGAGAACAGAATAAAGAGAAGCTGTCAGGAATGAGGCTCCTCTGTAGATCAAACGTAAACTACCCCATAAACCAAAGCCTGGAAATACAGGTCCTTCGATAACATTTCCTCCTCCTCCTCCACCCCCTCCCCACAACACATGTATTTCTGAGCAGCCCTGACGCCCCAGGGCTGCTTACTTACAATTGTTGTCTTGCAGAGATCATGAATGGGTCTCCGATCCAGCTCCTGGCCAGGTAAACTGTCACACAAGTCAGAGCAGTTTATTTCAGGCTCCATGTCATCACATGCCCCTCTTGGTGTGTGCGTCTTCAGTCTTGATCACCCGCTGGTAGGGTACCAGCAGATCTTTGTCTAAAACATAAGAGCATCTCAAATCTTGTCTTCAGAGGTACCATTTTGGGGGTGGCTCCTGGCTCAAAATCTGGGATGGACAACTCATTCAGGTGGAAGCGAAGGGTTATTCCACTAAGCTCCTTCCTCAGCCACCCTCCAGGCTCTCCGGGTGCCCTGTGGCCAGTGCATACCATGTGAGTCAGGAGTGGGCATCTTAGTAACCACAAAGTGATGATTCTGGCTTGCCACCAGATGGCAGTCACTGCTCCAAGTACTCTCACACAGGTCCCGAAGGAAAGCAATCAAACCTGTGAACAAATAAATTATACATTTATGTATATGTAAATGGTCTATTAGAGGTTTAAAATATTTTATATATTTTAACTAGATAGTTATATTTTTATTATATACAGTTATATACTTTATTACATATAACAAAGGTTTAAAATAGTATACTTAAATAAAATATATTGTAAACCTCTTTAATAAGCAATCATTTAAAAACAAAGACAAAGCACATCTGACAATTAGATATAAAGCTTTAGAGATAGAAAGCCCTAAGTCTTTCTTCAGATCCTTTTTATGGCCCAGCACTGTAAAAACTTTAGTTCAGAGATGTGAAGCACATCTTCCTTTTTTCCCTACTGAGAAATCCTCTGCCCTTCCAAGATCTTTCCACGCAACTCATGGCTTAAGTTCTGTCTGATCCTGGGGGGTGGGGGGCTCTGGTGCCCCCCGCTGTCTGCATGCAATGTCTGCCGGTCACTCTCGCTACTGTTCTCTGGGGGAATGGAGGGACTTTCTATGTCCACTCAGCTGGGGGCACAGGAGGATATCTGAGCCCTTTTGCCAATAGTTTTCTGCTTGTTTTTAAACTGTTAGACTACTAGAAGAAGTGGAATAGGCTACTTAGATAATAGGGGGAGAAACTGAGGACTTTAGGAATGTCCTCAGAGTGAGCAACTGGACAGAGGATGGCGTTACTTCCTTCAGAAGATGCTCACAATGTGAATACTGTGATAAAGAGAAGCTCTACCTTGCAGAACAAAAGTAGAAATACAGAAAGACTCAGTTTAGCCCCAGCAGAAAAGGTAGGTAGGTCCCTTTAAAGCAATCTATCACGTAATAGAGAAAACAGATTTGAAATTTTACCAGTGGAAATTTATAAGAGGATATCACTTCTGCTTTTAAAACAGCTTCTCACAACTTTCTCTTATTGTAGAGAAAAAGTGGAAGAGGAAAAAATATCAATTATTATTTCAATTGCCACAGAACACAGAATTTCTGTTTAAGCCAGAACAATAGTGACAGGTGTAGAATGCCATCTTTGGATTCTACGTGCTTAAGCATGAACAATATAGCACCAGGTGCTGCCTACTCATTGGCCTCTCCTATGGCCCTGAATTATTTACCAGGTTCATTATAATGAAATCCCAAGAGAACTAACAGCCACTATCTCCTGTCAAGATATTTAAATTCTTGTGCAGTCTAGTCAGATTACTGAATGCAAAATTAATAAGTAAATATAGAAACATTACTATTTGCATCCTAATGTCATTGATATTGTTGAAAAGACCTTTTGTTCTTTTTCTTCTATTTAAAGTTAGACATCTCCTATTGTGCCTTATAGCATAAGAGTAATATTGTAAGCTTTATTACTTGATGTACTACATGTACATCATGATGGATTTGAAGGTATATTTTTCCTATATTTCCCTTTTTAAATTTTTTAAATGTTTTTTATTGATTTCAGAGAGAGGAAGGGAGGGGGAAAGAGAGATAGAAACAACAATGATAAAAAAGAATCATTGATTGGCTGCCTCCTGCACGCCCCCTACTGGGGATTGAGCCTGCAACCTGGGTGCGTGCCCTGACCAGGAATCAAACTGTGACCTCCTGGTTCATGGGTCAATGCTCAACCACTGAGCAGCACTGGCTGGACTTCCCTTTTAATCATACTGGCAAATAAATACACTTATATTTGAACCATTATCAAGTCCATATTTATGTATCCTTAAATCAGATTGAAGTATATATCAGTGTGTGTGTGTGTGTGTGTGTGTGTGTGTGTGTGTGTGTGTGTCCGTGTGTATGTGTGTGTGTGTAGAACTTCATTTTGTCCTCACTGCAACAGTGTCATGCCAGGTAAACAACATCAATCCCTTGTTTTCAAATAAAGAAACTTAAGAGCAGAGAAGTGAGGAAACTTGCCCCAAATCTGTAAAGGCAGGACTTGAATCCAGGAGTTTACAATCCAAAACCAATGTCCTCCTGGCACACACCCTTCAGTGGGCAGACACTCTGGACTGACTTCTTCTGAGAAGACATCAAATGGTCTGGTGGGTGTTTTCATGTTTAGTTCACAACTATGGGCTCCCTGCAGTGTGGCACACAATAGTCTGTCTAAACCAGTATTTCTCAACTGGAGTGACTTTTTATCCCCAGAGAACATCTGGCAATGTCTGGAGATATTGTGGTTGTCAAAACTGAGAGGAGCCCTGGCCATTGTGTTAAGTGGTTAGAGCGTTGGCCTGTGCACTGAAGGGTCTGAGGTTTGATTCCCCATCAAGGGCACATCCCTATGCTGCAGGGTCATTCCCTGGCCCATGTCAGGGTGTGTGCGGGAGGCAACCAATCTGTGTCTCTCTCATATCGACGTTTCTCTCCCCTGCCCCTCGCCTTCCTCTCTCTCTAATAATAATAATAATAATAATAATAACAATAATAATAATAATAAATCATTGGAAAAAAAATATCCTCAGGTGAGGATTAACAAAACAAAAAACAACAACACACAAATTGAGAGGAGGGTGCTTCTGACATCTAGTAGGTGGAGGCCAGGGAAACTGCTGAACATCCTTCAATTAACAGGATGGTCCAAAGAACAAAGAATTCTCAGGCCCCGAATGTCAATAATACTAAGGTTGAGAAACCCTGATCAACACTGGATCCTGGAGAGCTGACAATTTTAAGCCCAAATCATCCTTGAGAGATTCTGTGAATACGATGGGGTTATCCATCTAGACATAAATTCCCTAGGGGATAAGTTTCTGAGTACATTGGAAAGGCCCCCTTGGACAGACTGAACTCACTGGAATGGGACTTTGCATTCCAGGTTCCCCTCCAGTCCATGGATATCCAGTGTAGAGACCTTACATATCACGATCCTGGGCTCCCCCATGGGTAGGCAATCAACTTCAATGTTAGCACACATTCAAAGAGATTCACACATGAGGAGCTGGTGAAACAGTGAATAGCTCAGTATTGAGAAGAGAGAGTTGGATGATTCAAAAAAAGAAGAAAATCAATCTTTAAGAATTAAAAATAAATTTAAATAAATGAACCAAACTATATCAAGTTGATGGTATAACCACACAGAGAAAAATTATTTTAAGTAACAATAACTTGATTATATATTCTAAGGACAAAAAATACCCACAAAAAATCTTAAACTGCATTAAGTGGGTAATGTTCCTAGTTTATATATATGAATACACACATATAAGTATCTATTAGACAAAGCAAATAAGTAATTATGTCATTGGGAACTAAGATTTTCAAAGTCAGAGAAAAGAGATACACACATAAAATAAAATAAGTTTTAAAAAAGCTCAACATTTAATATCAGTGGGGAATAACAGTATGAACTCAGAATTTTTAAAAAAACATTCATATTTCCCAGTCTGTTAGCTGAGGCTTGGAAATAATTATAACCCAGTAACAATAAAGATGTTCAGATCATTGTCTTTAAAGCCACTTTTCACTAAAATAAATCTGCTTTCTTTAGCAAAATGGACAATTTATGGAGCTGGAAATAAACAACATGAACCTGGGACGTCTTGTCATATCCTATATAATAAAGAGGTAATATGCAAATTGACCATCACACCCTCACACACAAGATGGCCACCCCCATGTTGTCACAAGATAGCCGCCCCCATGTCATCACAAGATGGCCACCACAAGATGGCCAGCAGGGGAGGCAGTTAGGGGTGATCAGGCCAGTAGGGGAGGGCAGTTGGGGGCGACCAGGCTGGCAGGGGAGGGCAGTTAGGGGCAACCAGGCTGCCAGAGGAGGGCAGTTAGGGGTGACCGGGCTGGCAGGGGAGGGCAGTTGGGAATGATCGGGCCGGCAGGGGAGGGTAGTGGGGGACGATTGGGCTGGCAGGGGAGGGCAGTTGGGGGAAATCAGGCTGGCAGAGGAGTGGTTAGGGGGTGGTCAGGCTGGCAGGCAAAAGCAGTTAGGGGCAATCAGGCAGGCAGGCAGCGAGTGGTTAGGAGCCAGAAGTCCTGGATTGTGAGAGGGATGTCCGACTGCTGGTTTAGGCCAGAGGACATCCCCTGAGGGTCCCAGATTGGAGAGTGTGCAGGCTGGGCTGAAGGACACACACACCCCCATGCATGAATTTCATGCACCGGGCCTCTAGTGAGAAAATAAGAGTATCAAGAAAAAAAGTTCTGGACAACGATTAAAGATGGCGACCGGCAGGAAGGTAGGGAGAGAGAGAGTGTGAGTGCGGAACCCATAGAGAAGAGTGTAGACGTGTGTGGTGTGTGTGTGTGTGAGCTAGGGTCAGTTAGATTCTGCACGTCTTCCAAGGGGCTGCCTAACCGGGCAGTCCTAGACAGCGGAGCCCCGCGCACAAAGCGGACACATCTCCGCGGCTGTTGCGGACGCGGAGACCACACCATCTTGAGAAACAGAGCTGCCTGAGACTCGGATCCTGGCTTCTGACACAAACCAGGACCCTGCAGCCACTGGGGACAGAGAACTTCTATCACAGCTTCAGACCAACAGACAACAAGAATCCAGAGGTCCCGGCAGAATTCCGTGAGTCAAAGAGCGTGCAGACAGCGCCATTTTAACTGATAGATCCGCCTCTCGCCCAAGCCGCAGAGCTTTGCGCAGGGACTCGCTCCCCCTCAGGGAATTTGGCGCGCGGGGGGGACAGAAGCAGCTCCCTGTTGGGGAAATCTGTCAGTGCGCACAGAGGGCACCCCTTCGGAGAATTTGGGGGAATTTGGCTTGCGGGTCACAGCTCTCCCTTCAGGGAATCTTAGTGCTTGCACAGAGGGGCTTTCCCTTTGGGGAATTTGGCGTGCAGGACAGACTCCGCCCCCCTTCCGGGACTCCGGTAGAGTGCACGGAGCCAGCTCACCTTCAGGAAATCAAGAGTGTGCGCCCTAGCCGGTTTGGCTCAGTAGAGAGAGCACACACAGGTCGCAGCTCCACTTCAGGGAATTTGGCACGCCGGACACAGCTGCCTGGGATCCCTGACTCACAGCGCATTCACACTAAGAGCCAGCGACCCCTATTGTTGGTGCATGCACACATAGGGACCCTGAGTCTCAACGAGAAACCGCACAAGGCAACAGAGACTCTGACACTCTAGTCTTGGTGCAGACACAGGGAAACTCTGACTCGTGGCACATGCTAAGGATCTCATTTTCGGCACATACCAACAGTGTGGTGCAGACAGGGCCCCTGAATCTAAGTGTGCACACGAGACCACACGGAACACTGGGGACACTGACCCTGGGCAAGTCTGGTTCCCACCAATCAAAGGCAGCCACACGTCCTAGTGTCAGAGCACTTCAGTGAAACTCGGGTGGCGTGAAGTCCCCACAGCACACGACCCAGGTCCACGCAAACGGAAGCTTGAGCTTTCTGGTGATAGCCAGAATGGGGAAACGAAATAACTCACAGAGGAAAGAAAATGTGGAGTCGCCAAGAAAGGAAATCAGTGAAACTGAAGCTTGCAACATGACCGAAAAGGAGTTTAGAGTAATGGTCGTGGAATTTATACATCGGATGGATGAGAAAATAAACAACTTATGCAAGAATCAGGAAGAAATGAAAAGTGATATAGCTACAATCAAAAACACCATGGAAAGTTTCAACAGTAGACTACAAGAAGCAGAGGACCGAATTAGTGAGTTAGAAGATCAGGTACAGAAACAAGCTCCATCTCAACAGCAATTGGAGAAAAAAATTAAAAAGCAGGAGGAAAGCCTAAGGGAGCTTCGGGACAACATGAAACGAAGTAACATGCGTATAATAGGGCTGCCAGAAGGACAAGAAGAGCAGCAGGGATTAGAAAATCTATTTGAAGAAATAATGACAGAAAACTTCCCGGATATGGGAAAGATAAAAGTTACGCAAGTACAGAGAGTCCCAAGCAGGATCAACCCCAAAAGACCCACACCAAGACATGTCATAATTTCAATGGCAAATATAAATGATAAAGAGAGAATCTTAAGGCGGCAAGAGAGAGACAGAGAGTTACCTACAAAGGAACACCCATCAGATTGTCAAATGATTACTCAACAGAAACACAACAAGCTAGAAGTGAATGGACAGAGGTATACAAAGTGTTGCAAAGCAAAGGACTGAATCCAAGAATACTATATCCAGCAAGACTATCAATCAAAATTGAAGGGGAAATCAGGAGCTTTGCAGATAAAAAAAGGCTTAAGGAGTTTATCACCACCAAACCAGCAATGCAAGAATTGCTAAAGGGAATACTGTAAAAAGAAGAAATAAACAGGTAAGAAGGAATATAGACACAAAAATAGATATGACCACAAACAAATACCTTTCAGTAATATCTTTAAATGTAAATGGACTAAATGCTCCAATCAAAAGATATCGAGTAGCTGAATGGATAAAAAAACACGACCCATATATATGCTGTCTACAAGAGACCCACCTCAGAACAAGAGACTCACACAGATTGAAAGTGAAGGGATGGAAAAATATCTTTCAGGCAAATGGAAATGAAAAAAAAGCTGGGGTAGCAATACTTATATCTGACAAAATAGACCTCAAAGTAAATGCCATAACAAGAGATAAAGAAGGCCACTTCATAATACTAAAGGGAGAAATCCAACAAGAAGAAATAATTCTGGTAAACATATATGCTCCCAATATAGGAGCACCCAAATACATAAAAAAACTCCTGGAAGATTTCAAGGGAGAGATTAATAGCAATACAATCATAGTAGGAGACTTTAATACCCCACTATCACCACTGGACAAATCCTCTAAACAAAAAATCAGCAAAGAAACAGCAATCCTAAATGAATCACTAGACCAGATGGAATTAATTGACATCTTTAGAACATTTCACCCCAAAGCCACAGAATATACATTCTTCTCAAGTGCACATGGGTCATTTTCAAAGATAGACCATATGCTGGGTCACAGGCAAAGTCTCTTCAAATTCAAGAAGATAGAAACTATATCAAGCGTCTTCTCAGATCACAGTGGCATAAAACTGGAAATCAACTACAATAAATACAATCCAAAGAAATCAAACACTTGGAGACTAAACAGCATGCTATTAAACCATGACTGGGTCACCAGAGAGATCAAGGAAGAAATAAAAAACATCATGGCAACAAATGACAATGAAAACACAACAATCCAAAATCTATGGGACACAGTGAAAGCAGTCTTGAGAGGGAAGTTCATAGCTCTACAAGCCTATTGCAAAAAACAAGAATCAATGGTAATAAATTACTTAACCCTACAACTCAAAGAGCTAGAAAAAGAGCAGCAAGAAAAGCCCAGTGTAACCAGAAGGAAGGAAATAACAAAGATCAGAGCGGAGATAAATGACATAGAGACCAAAGAAACAATACAAAAGATCAACAAAACCAAGAGCTGGTTCTTTGAAAGGATAAACAAGATTGATGGACCTCTAGCCAGGCTCACCAAGAAGCAAAGAGAGAGGACCCAAATAAACAAAATCAGAAATGAAAGAGGTGAAATAACAACAGACCCCGCTGAGATACAAAGGATTGTTACAAAATACTACGAACAACTCTATTCCAACAAACTGGACAACCTGGAGGAAATGGACATATTCCTAGAAAAATATAACCTTCCAAAAATCAATCAAGAAGAATCTAAAGAGCTCAATAGGCCAATAACCATGGACGAAATTGAAGCAGTCATCAAGAAGCTTCCGGCAAACAAAAGCCCGGGGCCTGATGGCTTCACAGGAGAGTTTTACCAAACATTCAAGGAAGAACTAAAATCTATCCTCCTCAGACTATTCCAAAAAATTCAAGAGGAAGGAACACTTCCAAGCTCCTTCTATGAAGCCAGCATCACCCTAATACCAAAACCAGATAAAGACAACACAATGAAAGAGAATTACAGACCAATATCCCTCATGAACATAGATGCCAAAATCCTCAACAAAATTCTAGCAAATCGGCTCCAGCAGTACATCAGAAAGATCATACACCATGACCAAGTAGGATTTATCCCAGGAATGCAAGGATGGTATAATATCCGCAAATCAATAAACGTGATACATCACATAAACAAATTGAGAGATAAAAATCACATAGTCATATCAATTGATGCAGAAAAAGCATTTGACAAAATCCAACACCCTTTCTTGATAAAAACTCTCAACAAGGTGGGAATAGAAGGCTCATACCTCAACATAATAAAAGCCATATATGAAAAACCCACAGCAAACATCATACTCAATGGACAAAAACTAAAAACATTTCCCCTAAGAACAGGAACAAGACAGGGATGCCCACTCTCACCACTCCTGTTTGACATAGTACTGGAAGTATTAGCCATTGCAATTAGACAAGAAGAAGAAATAAAAGGCATCCAAATTGGAAAAGAACAAGTAAAGCTGTCTTTATTTGCAGACGACATGATATTGTACATAAAAAATCCGAAAGACTCCGTCAAAAAACTAATAGACTTAATAAATGAATTTGGCAATGTAGCAGGATACAAAATTAATGCCAAAAAATCTATGGCCTTTCTATACACCAATAGTGAACTTACAGAAAGAGAGACTAAAAAAGCAATTCCATTTACCATCGCACCAAAAAAATTAAGATACCTAGGAATAAACTTAACTAAGGAGGTAAAAGACCTATACACGGAAAACTACAGGACACTGAAAAAAGAGATAGAGGAAGACGTAAACAGATGGAAGAACATACCATGTTCATGGATTGGTAGAATCAACATCATTAAAATGTCCATACTACCCAAAGCAATCTATAGATTCAATGCACTCCCCATTAAAATACCAATGGCATATTTCACAGACCTTGAAAGAACTCTCCAAAAATTCATCTGGAATAAAAAAAGACCCCGAATAGCCACAGCAATCCTGCGAAAGAAGAATAAAGTAGGAGGGATCTCAATACCAGATTTCAAGCTGTATTACAAAGCCACTGTTCTCAAAACAGCCTGGTACTGGCACAAGAACAGACATATAGATCAGTGGAACAGAATAGAGAATCCAGATATTGACCCAAACCACTATGCTCAATTAATATTTGACAAAGGAGGAATGAACATACAATGGAGTCAAGACAGTCTCTTCAATAAATGGTGTTGGGAAAATTGGACAGATACATGCAAAAAAATGAAGCTTGATCACCAACTTACGCCATACACAAAAATAAACTCAAAATGGATACAGGACTTAAACATAAGACGGGAAACCATAAAAATACTAGAGCAATCCACAGGTAGCAAAATCTCAGACATATGCCAAAAGAAATTCTTCACTGACACTGCCCCTAGGGCAATGGAAGCTAAAGAGAAAATTAACAAATGGGACTACATCAAAATAAAAAGCTTTTTCACAGCAAAAGAAACCATTAACAAAACAACAAGAAGGCCTACTGCATGGGAGAACATATTTGCAAATGGCATCACTGATAAAGGTTTGATCTCCAACATCTACATGCAGCTTATACAACTTAATAAAAGGAAGATAAATGATCCAATAAAGAAATGGGCAACAGACCTAAATAGAAGCTTTTCAAAAGAAGACAGAAGGAAGGCCAAGAGACACATGAAAACATGCTCAACGTCACTAATTATCCGAGAGATGCAAATCAAAACAACAATGCGGTACCATCTCACACCTGTCAGAATGGCTATCATCAACAAATCAACAAACGACAAGTGTTGGCGAGGATGCGGAGAAAAAGGAACCCTCGTGCACTGCTGGTGGGAATGCAGACTGGTGCAGCCACTGTGGAGAACAGTATGGAGCTTCCTCAAAAAACTGAAAATGGAACTCCCATTTGACCCAGTAATCCCACTCCTGGGAATATATCCGAAGAAACTAGAAACACCAATCAGAAAGGATATATGCACCCCTATGTTCATAGCAGCACAATTCACCATAGCTAAGATTTGGAAACAGCCTAGGTGCCCGTCAGCAGATGACTGGATCAGAAAACTGTGGTACATCTACACAATGGAATACTATGCTGCCATAAAAAAGAAGGAATTCTCATCATTTGCAGCAACCTGGATGGAATTGGAGAACATTATGTTAAGTGAAATAAGTCAGTCAATGAAAGAAAAATATCACATGATCTCACTCATTTATGGGTAATAAAGAACATTATAAACTTGAACAAAAAGATAGATACAGAGACAGTAAAGCATCAAACAGACTGTCAAATTACAGGGGGAAAGTTAGGGAGAGGTGGGGGAGATAAGAGATCAATCAAAGGACTTGTATGCATGCATATAAGCATAACCAATGGATGCAAAACTCTGGGGGGTGAGGGCATATATGGGAGTGGGGTGGGGGGTGGCAATGGTAAAATATGTACACATATAATACCTTAATAAAAAAAATTGGAAGAAAAAAAAAAAAAGAAAATAAGAGTATCAGAGCAGTGTCATGTCAAAATGATACAGGTGTCAACTGCCTCTCACCAGGTAATGACAGGATAATTTCAGCATCAAAAATAATAATAACTGTAGTACACTGGAACATACATGGCACATAGTAGGCACTCAATAAATGCTTATTGAATGAACGAGTGAATTTAGCATTGTAGGTATTAATAGGCTATTATTGAGGGTGTGATCTACAACACTGACTTAGTGGCTCCTCCAGGAGGACACATGGTATAATTTCTCTTCCTCTCAAATATCAGGAAACATACTATGTTTCTCTCTTTTCTTTCTTTCTTTCTTTCTTTCTTTCTTTCTTTCTTTCTTTCTTTCTTTCTTTCTTTCTTTTTCTTCCTTCCTTCCTTCCTTCCTTCCTTCCTTCCTTCCTTTCTTTCTTTCTTTCTTTCTTTCTTTCTTTCTTTCTTTCTTTCTTTCTTTCTTTCTTTCTTTCTTTTGCTTGCCAGGAAGATCTCCTTATGTCTTTTTCTTCCCACTACATATTTTATATTAAAAGCAGAAGGAAGGAGTACAGTTGGAATAATAGGGATGTTTCCACCCAATGTGAGCAAACAGATACATTATTTGAAGTCCCACAACCTCAGGTTACCCAGTAAGAAAGATAAGACAGAGCCACAGGCAAATGCATAAAAAAATGTATCTATTCAAACCACCACCACCAACAGCATTGTACTAGATGTTCACTAAGGTTCCTTCTGGCACCAATATTGTCTGAGGTAATAGTTCTCTGCTAACTATACTAATGTAGGCAGCAGATACATGGACAATTATAAACAACAGGGAATCTGAAATGCATTTTTAATTACCTTTGAATGCATTGTGTTATGTTCTGGTAGCAGATTTACAAATATCCTGAATATGGGTCACTTATACTAATAGTAAATTCACTTCTATTCTCTGTGCATACACTGCTTTTCATGGGGCAGCAAGCAGGTGCAAGCAGGGCAGAGGGGATTCAGTCTCCCTAAGACCATCTGCCTCAAAGATCCTCAGTCCAGAAGATGGCCCACAGTAGTAAATACTGTCTAAGAGAGCGTGGGCGTGAGAGTAGGGTGGGAAAATATTGCATATCTAGGAAGAGCTAGTTCAGCCAGGCAAAGAAGGTGAAGTTACAGATATGATAGAGTTGGAAGAAACCTCAGATATTATAAAGTCCAATCTCTTCATTTTATGGATCAGAAAATACTCCCACAGAGGTTGAGAGGCTCAGGATCACACAGTGAGTGTAGGAATAAAACCTGGGTCTCCCAAGTTCAGTGCTCTTTCTATAATACTTTAAAAGACCTTTAAAGGAAATTATGGTTGGTCTTTCACACATTTGGGAGAGGTGGGGCAGAGGCCTGGGCTTGGGAAAGCAGGCAGGATCATAAGGGTAACAGCTTAGAGCTTGGTTAGTAGTCTGTGGAGGAGGTCCCAGGGAGACAAGAAACACAATGGAAGGGGAAAGAATATTCTCTTGGGAGAGTTTAAGCTTTGGAACTTGTACATTTTCTCCCTAACAATGTAAAGTAGACTGAATTTATCTGTTTCTCAGAACTTCAGATTTGCCTTATAAAAGAGGGGGAGATGATAAAAGTTTTCTTTTAAAACCTTTGAAGTGCCTCCAATTGAGGTCTCTGCACACTTTCAAGGTTTCTGAATAACCATCCCAAGGACCTGAAGCAGCCCCCCCCCCCCCCGCCCTCCCCCCGCCCCCCAGGGATTCCTGCTCCAAACACATCCTTCGGGAACTTTAGAAGCAGAATGGAGTCATTGTTGTCCCTTGGCAGGGATGGGAGGTTGGTGGGGTGGGGGGAAGGAGAATAGACTTCATGCACTCCCTTAGGCTTTGAGATCTTTGGGTTTTATATGAATTCTTGAACTATACCACCATTCTTTCCTAATCCCCATGTTCCAAAGCCTCTCTCCTCCTACGCTTTCCAGCACACTGTTAGTGATCTTCCCACAATCTGGGGAACATTTTGCTCAACATTATGCAAGGTTGAACACAACCTCTTAGCTTCATATTGTAACTTTTCTTCTACTAAACCTGACTTCTCCCTTTGCTATACAGTGTTTAAACTTTTCTGGTTGCTTGGTAGAATTATACTGAATCAGACTGGCTATTGGATTGGGTCCCCCCTGGAATGTGAGAAGCAGTGTAAATAATAAGTTTAACCATAAACAGTAGTCAACTGAATACAGAGCCCATCCTGAATACAGGGCTAATTCAGCCCTCCATCCCCATACTTGGAATTTGGCTTCACCTCACATATCCTAGAACCATCAGGTGTAATGAGCGGCACTGAAAGGGACAAAGCTGAGGCTGAATGTAAATCTCAGAGACTTCATTTTCTGTGGCTTTGGTTAGTTACTTAACTTCTCCATTTCTTAGGTGTCTCCTCAATGAAGTCAAGATAATACTGCCCACATCTCATAGGTTTTGCTGGTGATTAAATCATAGTATGTATAGGATGTATGCAAATGTAATCTATATATACTAGATCATCAATAAGTATCAGCTTCTTTCATTTCTGTGCTATAGAAGGGTCATCTGTACAGGAGACTTGGAGCACATAACTGAGATTATCCATCTTGTTTCCTTAAATTTCCTAACAGAATCTCAAGTTCCGAGTCATTGATGTATCTTTCAACATGAAGAACAATGTTCTCTATACTATATTCAAAATCAGATTTTGTAAGAATAATAGATCCCCAATGGTAGAGACCGTGTTCATTAATTCAATAAATATTGATTGATCAACTACTATGTGCCAATCACTATGCTAAGAGCTAGAGATGCAGCAGGGAACAAGTCAACATGGCGTTGCCTAGTACCTAGCACAATGCCTGGCAAGTAGGTGATCAATACCTATTTGTTGAAGTGGACTCAGAGACATTTAGAAGACATATAGAATAGGAGTCCTAGACTCCTAGGAATGATCCTCAAGACTGCCTGGATACTCTTATCACTCAGGAGAAACTGGAGGTTTGATCCATGAAGTAGGGCTGGATCATCTTCCTCTGATAAACCGAGAGCATCTCCTGATTTCTGAGCCCTACACTGATGTGTTTTGCTGACTCTCAGGTGTAAGTTCACACAACCACACAAACTGGGCTGTCTACTTCCTTATAGACGGATCCTAGAGATCTGTTAGTATTCTACACTGTTGCTAGGGATTGGAGTTGGGAATTTAAAAACAAAACAAAACAGCAACATACCAAAACCCTTACCAACTTCCCAGAGTTGCATTGTTAGCTAAAAGCACTTAGGTACTATTATTCAAATTGATTTCCATAAAAACCAGTCACAAATGTCAATTAGTGCTCATTAATATGCAATAAAATTCTAATTTTAAAACTATTAAGAGCCAAGAATTAATTCCACTTGGCTGCCTTTCTTTGATGAGAACTGCTGTGAAGAGCTCTATGCTGTTATTCAGTGAAACAGTAAGGTGTCACGACAAATCAAGCTCCAGGCACCAGAAGGACCAGAGAGAATAATCATTTGAAGGTTTGAGAGGCTGGTTTGGACAATTCAAGTTCTATGCTGCTACAGCTGAGACCTCTGTCCTGTGGGGTACTCAGAACACAGGCTGAGTGAATTCACTAATACTAACATCTCTTTTACAAACAGATCCATGATGATACTGAGAAATCTTTTAAAGGACATTTGTGAGAGTGCCACACCATTCGGAAAAGGTAGATAAAACTTCAGTCTGTTCAGGAGACTGAAGGAAGCAGAGATCCAAGGCCCTTGGAATTACGGGGGCTCCTGGTCAGAATTTTTATAAGTGAACTTACATGCTGTGTCTCTAAATTCCAATTTTAGTTGGACATAGGATTTCTCTAAACTGTTGCTCACTGTTGCTGTGCAACCCAAGACACTTGTGTGAGAGCAATTCAGGCTCTTTGAGGATAAAGATGAAAAATATCAGCTATCAATATTGTCCTTACCAAACTGTCCTAAACTTGCTCTGGAAGCAAGGGGTAGAGAATAGGCTTTTCTAAGTATAGTTTACCACAGTGGCTATCAAACTTTACTGCACATTAGAATCACCTCCAGAGTTCTGATTCAGTAGGGCCTGAGAATTTGCATTTCTAGTAAGTCTCTAGGTGATGCTGCAGCTGCTGATCTAGGAATCATACCATGAGCACCCCAGTCCAGCTAAATGAAATATAGGGCTTTCATCAAAGTTGAAGACACACAAACCATTGGAATACTACTTTTTTTCCAAGCTGCTGTGATGAGGCTCATGCACATGCTTATAGGCCAGATCATTTGAATTATTCATTAGAAATTAATTTCAGAGAAATACTCTTGAGAAATTGGACACTGAAGAACATCACTCAATTTTTTTCCACTCTTAAAAACCATAATGCATAAGTATTGTTTTTTGGACATGAGATACTGATGGAAGTTATAGATCCTATCCTGAAAAACATATATACATATGTAATATTTGACATACAAAAACAAGAGGGGGGAATCACAGGCTACCCATCAACACCTCCCTATAAATCCAATCCCAAGTGAAGAGGTTCATTTCAAACCACAACTCAGCTTAAACCAGGGATTTAAATATTTTTTAATTAAGGTTTTCTCTTAAATCAAATCTTTCTTCATGGCTACCCACTAATAAAGAATGGTAAAGATGGTAAGATGATAAACACTATGACAAACTCTGTCACCAATTAAATCATTTTAATAGTCATTTTGGCAGAGAGATCCAAGATGGTGGCAGAATAGGTGGAAATTACACTCACCTCCTCCCACCAAACTGCAATTACAACTAAAATATAGAACAATCACCTGAATAACCAACTGAAGACTTGGTTATAAATCTTATAACCAAGGATTTACAGAAGAAGCCACATAGAGACTGGTGGGAGAAGTGCATACGCAAAAAGGCTTGGTCCTGCTCTCACAGGTGGTGGCTGAAAATCCGGAAGGCTGCACAAATTCTCCCTGAGGAATGAAGGGTCTCAACCCCACATAGGGCTCCAGAACTGGGAAGAGGCACCCCAATATCTGGCTGTGAAAATCAGCCCTGGATTCTGTCTGCCAGGGAGAGGTGGGAGTCTCTACCCTCTACCCAGGTACTCTCTTAAAGGGCCAACACACAAAATCTCATTTACAACCACTCACCCTCAGCTCTGGCCAAGGGAGGGAGGAACAGACTAGAGTCGTGTTAGGACAGACTGGGGTTTGTGGCTCTGGGGAGAGAGTTGACGGGACAGCTGCCAGGGTCCCTATGCTGAGTCCCTCTCCTACACAGCAGGCGTCATCTTTCTTGGGTGGAGCACTCCCCTACAAATGCACCTTCTCAACTTCCTATTTTATACCCTGTGGAGCTCATGCCCTGCAGAGGAGTCAGCTGCCTGGTCCTGGGGTATAGAGATCCAGGCAGACTCAGGGTGGGGAAGGTCAGTGATGGAGATTTGTGGCTCTTCTTCAGGGGCCATCTCTTCTCCTTCCTGTGAACCTGACCTGTTCCTTTCCCTCATGGGAGATCCACTAGCCCCATCCTTCCAAATCCTGGCAGCCCTGCCCTGCCAAGCTTGGGCTCTCCAGGAGGTCCAGGTAAAATCTGGGACAGACTAAGTTGTGTGGCTCTAGGACTGAGGCCATTTCTCCCTCACAAGCCAGTGCAGAACCCTCCCTTCACACAACCACATCTTGGTCTGTTAGGGTCCAATAAACTCTGCTGACCTCACCCTCATGAATCCCTGAGACCCTTCCCTACTACAAAGATCTGCAGGCACCCAGCAGGTGACAGCTAGCCTTGATGTACTCTGAGACTTTTACTAAGTGGCTTCAGTCTGAACCCAGCACTGACACCGACTTTGAGCCTGTATCAGTCTGGTGAACACTCACCCCTACCTGGTGAATCGCTGAGAATATACTTCATGCAACTCAAGTACCACCAGAGGCTCTTTCAGTGACTGAGACTAATAGGCAGTGGCAGATGGAGGCAGGTGGAGGCAGGCAGAAGTGGATATCTAGGTGCCTTTGGTCTTTTGCTGACCTGCCCCCAGGCTCGGTGCTGGTGGAAGCTGGACTTGGTGCATAGCTTGGTCCTTCCCACACACAATTAGTTCCAACAGAGGAGGCCACAAACTGTGGATTGCAGAGAGCATAGAGAGTCCCAAACAAGATGAACTGAAAGAAGCCCATACCAAGTCACATCATAATTAAAATAGCACAGGTTAAAGACAAAAAGAGAATCTTAAAAGCAGCAAGAGAAAGGCAGTTAGTTACCTACAAAAAAGCTCCCATAAGACTGTCAGCTGATTTCTCAACAGAAATATTTCAGGACATAAGAAACTGGCATGAAATATTCAAAGTGATAAAAAGCAAGACCTACTACCAAGACTACTTTACCAAGAAAGGCTAGCATTTAAAACTGAAGGAGAAAAGACAACAAAAAACTAAATAAGAAAGAAAAAAAGAACAGAGTCATAGGTGATTCTAACATCCCATTGACGTTGATGAATAGTACTTTCAGAAAGAAAATCAATAATGAAACAGTGGCCTAATGTGACACACTAGATCAGATGGATTTAATTGATGTCTTCAGAGCATTTCATCTTAAAGCAGCAGAATATAAATTCTTTTCTAGTACACATGGGACATATAGGCCACATGTTAGGACACAAAACACAGTTCAATAAGTTAAGAAGATTAAAAATACTAATATATCAAACACCTTCTCTGACCATAGTGGTATGAAACTTGAAATTAATCACAAAAAGAAAAACACAAAGACATGGAGGCTAAATAACATGTTACTAAACAATGAATGGGTTAACAATGAGATAATGAAGAAATCAAAAGACACTGTGAAATAACTTACAATGAGAACACTACAACCCCAAATCGATGGGACACAGCAAAAGCAGTTCTAACAGGAAAATTAATAGTATTACCTCGAACTATGAATTCGTAGTATTCATAGGCCTACCTCAAGAAACAAGAAGAGTCTCACATAAACAATCTAACCTTACAGTTAAAGGAACTAAAAGAGAACAGCAAACAAAGCCCAAAGTGAGTAGAGGGAAGAAAATAATAGAGTCTAAAAAATTATAAAAGATGAATAAAACCAAGAGCTGGTTCTTTGAAAAAAATAAACAAGATTGACAAATCTTTAATCAGACCCATCAAGAAAGAAAAAGAGAGAGGACCCACATAAAAAAAATCAGAAATGAAAGAGTAGAAGTAACAATTAACACCCCAGAAATACAAAGGATTATGAGGAAATATGCACAACTATATGTCAACAAATTGAACAATCTGGAAGAAATGCATAAATTCCAAGAAACATAAACTCTCCCAAAACGGAATCAAGAAGAAACAGAAATTCTGAACAGACAGATTACAACTGATGAAACTGAAGAGGTAACCAAAACCTCCCAACAAACAAAGTTCTAGACTGGATGGCTTCACAGGTTAATTTTACCAAACCTCTAAAGAACTAACACCTATCCTCCTCAAACTATTCAAAAAACAATTCAAGAGGAGGGAAGACTCCCAAGCTCCTTTTATGAGGTCAGCATTAGCCTAACTCCAAAACCAGATAACGACACTACAAAGAAAGAATATGATAGACTAATTCCCAGATAAACATAAATGCAAAAATCCTCAACAAAATAATAGCAAATAGAATCCAGCAATACATGAAGAAGATCATATGCCATGATCAAGTGGAATTTATTCCAGGGATGCAAAGTTGGTATACTATCTCAAATCAATTAATGTGATACATCACATGAATAAGTGAAGGATAAAAATCATACGATCATATCAACAGATACAGAGAAAGCTTTGACAAAATCCAGCACCTATCCTACCTAATAATAGACAAATATGCAAATTGACCGTACCTTCGCTATGCCCACGATTGGCCAGGAGGCGTGGGGGGGGCAGGACTCAGGGTGGCCGGGGTGGCTGATTGGGCTGGCGGGAGTTGAGCTTGCATCGCCAGCAGCAGCTCGAGCTCAGTGTCTGCGCCATGGCTGTGCTGCGGCACAGAAGGGGCCTTTGGGGCAGCAAGCCCACGTCCTGCTGTGGACCATCAAAAGCGGGGAGCGAAAGCAGGGGAGCTGGCTGTCTATCTGCTCCGGCACCAGGCCTTTCGAAAGCCTCCGCTTTCGAAAGGCCTGGTGCACCAGTGGACAGACAGCCAGCTCCCCCACGATCAAAAGCAGGGAGCTGTGTGTCCGCTCCAGCACCAGCGGACCCCCTGCCATCAAAAGCGGGGAGCAGGCTGCTAGCAGTGTCCACGGAGCGTGCTAGGCTTTGTGGGGCAGTAGATATGGCCTGGATGGCAGGTTAGGCCTAGGGGACCCTACATGTGCATGATTTAATCATGCACTGGGCCTCTAGTTTATAATAAACACTCTCAGCAAAGTGGGACTAGAGGGAACATATCTCAAGATAATAAAGGCCATATATGACAAACCCACAGCTAACATCATACTCAAGGAAGATAAACTAAAAGCATTTCCCTTAAGATCAGAAACAAGGCATGAATGTCTACTTTCAACACTCTTATTTAACATATTACTGAAAGTCCTAGACATAGCAATCAGACAAGAAGAAGAAGTAAAAAGCATCCAAATTGGAAAAGAAGTAAAACTGTCCTTATTTACAGATTACAAGATACTTTATATAGAGACCCTAAAGATTCCACCAAGAAACTACTGGAACTGATAAATGAATTCAGTAAAGTAGCAGGATACAAAATAAGTATCTAGAAATCAGTTGCATTTTTTATTCACCAATAATGAAGTATCAGAAAGGGAAATTAAGAAAAGAATCGCATTTAAAATTGCACCAAAAAAACCCCATACACCTAGAAATAAATTTAACTAGGAGGTAAAAGATATATATTCAGAAAATTATAAGCATTGAAGAAATTGAAAAAGCTACAGATAAATAGAAGCATATACTGTGCTCATGGATAGGAAGAATTAACATTTCTAAAATATCCATACTACCAAATGCAATCTATAGATAGTCAATAATACTGCAATAGTCAATAATACTATGTATGGTGCCAGTTGGGTACTGAAAACATTAGGGGCACACTTTGTAAGGTATATGATGGTCTAACCCATATGCTATACACCTAAAACAAATAAAAAATAATATTTAATGTAGCCCAGCTAGCGTGTCTCAGTGGTTGAGCATCAACTAGGAGGTCATGGTTCGATTCCCCAGTTGGTACATATGCCCGGGTTGTGGCTCTATCCCCAGTGGGGATTGTGCAGGAGGCAGCCAATCAGTGATTTTCTCTCATCATTGATCTCTCTCTCTCTCCCCCTCTCCCTTCCTCTCTGAAATAAACAAAAATATATTTTAAAAATAATAATAATATTGAATGTAAACTGCAATTGAAAAATATTTTTAATTAAAAATAAAGGGATTTTTAGAGTGTAAAAATATCTTCATAACCATCTTTAATGTTTATGCTTTAGCTCAATGTCTTTTAATTGGAATAGTATATTATTAAGATAATTACTGACATAAATGAGTTAAAAATCTAATATGCTACTGTTTGTCTTATTTTTCCAACCTGTTTTATGTTCCTTTTCTTGTATTTTTACTCTCATTATCCTACCTATTCACATTTTTAAAACAGCTCTATTGAGGTATAAATTATATGTGATAAACTACATATATTTAAAGTGTCAATATGATAAGTTTTAATATATGTATATACCTGTAAAATCATTCTTCCACTCAAAATAATGAACAGGTATTGATAGTCCTCTAACTTTATTCCTGCACATTTTCCCATGAATTTTAGAATGAGGTTATCAATTTCTATAAGAAGGTCACCTGGAATTTTGAAATTGCATTGAATCTGTAGATCAATTAGGGGAGAATTGACATCTTAATATTGAATCCTATAAGTCATCCTACATAATAAAAGCCTAGGTGGCGTCACGCCCTCATGCGATGCCCTCATGCGACGTCATCACAAGATGGCCGCCACAAGATGGCTGCGCACACAGCCGAGGCGGGGCCCAGTGGCTGCTCCACATGGTGAGGCCTGGGGGTCCCATGGCTCTGCACGGCAGGGAGGAGGCCAGTCCCGGCGGAGGAGGCAGGCTGCAGCAGGGGAGGGCAGTTGTGGGCAATCCCCATGCATGAATTAGGTGCACCGGGCCTCTAGTTGTCTATAAGCAAAATGCCAAAGACTAGGTAGCTTACAAACAAAATAAATTTATTTCTCACAATTCTGGAAGTAGGAAGTGCAAGATCATGGTGCCAGCATGGTTGAGTTCTTGTGAGAGCCCTCTTCCAGTTTTCAAATGGCTAACTCGTTGTACCCTCACATAATGGAAAGAGTGCTACTAAACTCTCTGGCCTCTTCTTATAAGGGCACTCACCCCATTCACGAGGGCACCAACCCTCATGACCTAGTACCTCCCACAGGCCCTGCCTCCAAACACCATCTCACTATAGACTAAATTTCAACATATGAATTTGGGGGTGGATGAAAACATTCACTTCATAGCACCCATGAACAATGTACATCTCTCCCTTTTTTTAGGTCTTTGTTAATTTCTCTCAGAAAGGTTTTATAGTTTTTAGTGTATGGGTCTTGCATAATTTTTAATCAAATTATCCCTAAGTATTTAATGTTTGTTATGCTAGTATAAATATTTTTACTTTCAATTTTGAATAATCAATATGCACAATTGATGTTTGTATATTGATACTATATTTTGAAACCTTGCTACACTCATTCATTAGTTCTAATAGCTTTTCTGTAGATTCCATTGAATATTCTATATAGATTATCAGCTGACTTTAAAATAAAGACTGTTTTACTTCTTCCTTTTCAAAATGGATGCATTTCATTTATTTTTCTTATCTTATTGCATTGGCTTGGACCTCCAGGACAATATTGAATAGAATTAGTGAGAGTGAACATCCTTGTCTTGTTCTTAATTTTAGGGGGCAAGTGTTTGGTCTTTCACTATTTTTTTAAAATATATATTTTTATTGATTTCAGAAAGGAAGGGAGAGAGATAGAAATATCAATGATGAGGGAGAATCATTGATTAGCTGCCTCCTACACATCCCCTACTGGGGATCAAGCCTGCAAACCAGGCATGTGCCCTTGACCAGAATCAAACCCAGGACCCTTCAGTCCACAGGCTGACACTCTATCCACTGAGCCAAACTGGCTAGGGCAAGGTCTTTCACTATTAAATATAATGTTAGATGCAAATTTTCCGTAGATTCCTGTTATCAGGTTAAGGACATTTTCTTTTATTACTATTTTTTTCTTTAAGGGATCTGGGCTTTTACATTATCTAATATTCTTGAATGAGTTTGGTAGTTTTTGTCTTTCAAGGAATTTGTTCATTTCATCTAATTTGATGGAATTACTATAATAAAGCTATTTATAATATCTGTTGAATTTGTAAGTATGTCATCTCTTTAATTCATGATATTAATATGTGTCTGCCCTGTTTTTTTTCTATATATTTCAATCCCTGAGTTTCCTAAGACCATGCTTTTATTAATACTTTCTGTATTAGTCAGGGTTCTCTAAAGAAATAAAACCAATAGGATGTGTGTTATACACTAGATAGATAAATAGATAGGGAAGGAGACAGATTGATTTATTATAAGGAATTGGTTCATGTGCTTATGGAGGCTAAGTCGCAACATTTGCAGCCAGTAAGCTTGAGATTTAGGAGAGCCAGTGATAGAGTATCTAAGTTCCATGAGCGCTGATGGTGTAAGTGCAGCCTGAAAGTCAAAAGGCTCAAGACCCAAGAAGAGCCAATGTTTCAGTCCGAGCCCAAAGGCATAAGTAACCAATGCCTCATTTCAAGTAGCTAGGGAGGAGGGTCTGCCCTGTTTCTTACCCAGATCAGTCTGGCTAGAGGTTTATTGATTTTATTGATATTCTTAATCAGTCAGAAACTGCTTTCATTAATCCTCTCTACTGTATTTTTGTTATCTGTTTTATTGATTTCTGCTGATATTCGGTATTCCTGTCTTCTGCTTGCTTTGGGTCTCGTTTGCTCTTTTTTTCCCTAGTTTCTTAGGATGGAAGCTCAGGATATTAATTTGAGACTTTTTTTCTTATAAGCCCTTAGGACTATAAATTTCCACCTAAGTACTGCTTTTGATACATAACTTTTCATTTTCAATCAGTCCAAAATAATTTCTCATTTCCCTTTTCATTTCCTCTTCAACTCATGAGCTACTGTGAAGTACAGTGTTTAGTTTCCAAATATTTGAATATTTCTGTTATTGATTCCTTCATTGATTCCTTTGTGGTCAATAACATTTTTTGTATGACTCGAATCCTTTTTAAATGTATTGAGAATTGTTTTATGGTTCAAAAAATGGTCTAAATTGATAAGTGTTACAGGTGCAATAAAAAGGAATGCATATTTTGTTGCTGTTGGGTTTGGTGCTCTAAAAAGATCAATGAGGTCAAGCTAATTGATTGTGTTGGTTTCTTCTTCTTCTATATCCTTAATTATTTTCTGTGTTATTATATCTATTACTGAGAAAAATCTAATAAAATTGTGGACTACAATTATGGATTTGTCTATTTCTCCCTGAGGTTATGTCATTTCTACTTTATGCATTTTGAACTTCTGTTATTAGGTGCACATATGTATAATATTGTTATGTCTTTCTGATAAATTGACTACTTTATCATTATTATCTTCTTTATCCATGGTAATATCCTTTGCTCTGCAATCTACCTTATCTAATATTGCTATTCAGCTATATTTTGATTATCAGTATTAGCATGATAAATCTTTTCCATCCTTTTCTTTTAATCTATTTGTATCTTTTTAAAAATCCCCACCCAAGGATATGTTTATTGATGAGAGAGAAAGATATGAGAGAGAAACATCTATCAGTTGCCTCTCATATGCACCCTGACCGGGGATTGAACCCAAAACCCAGTTATGTGACCTGACTGGAAATTGAACCTGCAACCTTTTTGGTGTATGGGACAATGCTCTAACCAACTGAGCCACCCAGCTGGGATATATGTATATGTATATGTATATGTATATGTATATGTATATATGTGTATATATACATACATATATATATACACACATATACACACACACACACACACACTACACACACACACACATATATATATATATATTTTTTTTTAATCTTAATATGTAAAGCGTGCTTCTTTTACATAGTATGTAGTTGGTTTTGCTTTTTTTCTCCTATCTGGCAATTCCTGCCTTTTAGCTGAAGTATTGAAATCATTTACATCTAAAGTAGTTATTGGTATATTTAGTTTTAAGTGTATTATATTGCTACTAGGGCCCAGTGCATGGATTCATGCACATTGAAAGGAAAGTAATTAGAAGAAAGATTCATGCAGTAATTACGTTACTGCAAAAAATTACATGTCAAATAGTATATATAATACTAGAGGCCCGGTGCACAGATTTGTGCACTGGTGGGGTCCCTCAACCTGGGCTGTGGGGATCAGGCCGAAACTGGCAGTCCGACATTCCCTGAGGGGCCCCGGATTGCGAGAGGGCACAGGCCAGGCCGAGGAACCCCATCGGTGCATGAATCCGTGCACCAGGCCTCTAGTATGCATATAAAATCTTTGGTTAATCTCTTCCCACCCTCCACCCTCCCCTCTTCCCTCTAGATTCATCAGTCTGTTCCATGTTTCCATGCCTGTGCATTGAGTGTCTTCCCCCTGGTGGTCAGTGTGCATCATAGCTATCGGTCAAATGGTCAAACAGTTGGACACTTAGCATATTAGCCTTTTATATATATAGATAGTATTTCTAGAGGCCTTCCTTCCCCCAGCTGCTGGCACCGGATTCCCTCTGGCAGCCAGGACCTGGGCTTCCCTCGCAGCCCCTGCTTCGTCCAAAAGAATGTCTGGTCTAATTAGCATATTATGTTTTTATTATTATAGATAAAATTAAAACACACGTGCAATTGGTGCCAGTGAGAACTTTATATGTATCGTGCGTGTGTGAGTCAACGTTTACTTTTAAATTGCCAGTGCCAGTCGGTTGGTCAGATGGTCAGATGGATGTACGGTCGGTCACTTAGCCTTTTATATGCACTGAGTAGCCAAATTATTATGATCTCTGAATGCATAATAATCTGGCCACTCAGTGTGTGTGTGTGTGTGTGTGTGTGTGTGTATTAGAGGCCCGGTGCATGAATTCGTGCATGGGTGGGGTCCAGCCAGCCTGGCCATGGGGAGGGGACATGGGCGGTTGGCCAGCCTGCCTGCTGGTCGAACTCCTGGTCGAGGGGACAATTTACATATTAGCCTTTTATTATATAGGATATACACTGAGTGGCCAGATTATTATGCGTTCAGAGATCATAATAATCTGGCCACTCAGTGTATATAGATATATTTGTAATTGAACTCATCTCTTATTTTCTCCCTTCTTTTCTCCCTTCTCTTAGGTGAATTAGGTATTTCTATCATTTCATTTTATCTCTTTGTTGACTTATTGCCTACCCTTAGTTGTGCTATTTTTATGTTTATAGATACATCTTTAACTTATCACAGTCTACTCTCAAGTGATATCATATCACTTCACATGTAATATAAGAACCTTATAAGAATGTACTTGCATGTCTTCACTCCCAGCCTTTGTGTTGTTATCATTGTCCATTTCCTTTACCTATGTTATAAATCCCACAATACATGTTTTCATTTTTCTTTAGATGGTCAATTATATTTAAAAGAGGCTTAAATAATAAGAAAAATCTTATATATTTTCTCATGTAGTTACCATGTCTGACGCAGCTCTCTTTAATACTCTGTCCTACAAACTCCAACTGCCTTGGCCTCCCTAGACTTGAAACTGTCTTCTTAACTCAGGGAGTTTGAATTCTTTCTTTTTGCACCATATTCTGAAAATTGTACCCTGGTATACCTGCTTTTCTTTTGTTTCACTGAATATCTGAAACCATGTATTAAAAATATAAAGGCTCTGGATCATTTTATTTTCCCCAGCGAATATGTTCTTTAGCTTCTGCTAAGGTGTTAGGATAAAAACAAGTAATTTAATCAAATCAGTGACTCATCTGATTAGGGGGTAGATTTCAATATGTTATAAGACCAAGTCTATTTCTGCACTCACTCCTCAGGTATAGTCCTTTCAGAGTCCCAGATGAAAGCTTAGGCTCTTTGTATTAGTCTGGGTCCTCCAGAGAAACAGCACTGATTTTTTTATATAAAGAGATTTATTATAAGGTTTTGGCTCATGTAATTATGGAGGCTAAGAAATCCCAAACTACAGACTCGAGAAAATGATGGTGTAGTTCAGAGGCCCAACAACCAGACAGCTGATGGAGTAGATGCCAGGCTGAGTCTGAAGGCCTGAGAACCAAGAGCGCCAAGGACAGGAGAAAGTCAAGGTCCCAGCTCAACACTCAGGCAGAGAGAATTTCAACCTCCCACTGCCTCTTTGTTCTGAGCAGGCCCTCAACAGATTGGATCATGAGCACCCACATTGGGAAGGGCCAACTGCTTTACTCAGCTCACCAATTCAAATCTCTTCCAGAAACAGCCTCACAGACACACCCCCAAATAATGTTTAACCAGATATCTGGATACCCTATGGCACACTCAACACATAAAATTAACCATCACAGTGTTTTTCAGCCCTTTTCACCTTGGTGGACTCTACACTCCAATTTCTCTCTCTCTCCATCACAATAAGACTGCAAGTGGCTCTGATTAGCTTCTTGGCTATTTAGCACCTGTTTTCTGTTTGGCTCTTTTACCTCTCGATCTGCGCTACTTATAAATTAGTGAATGACTTGGAAGGAAAATTGCTGAGATTATTGGGCTGATTCCTGTGTGCCTCTTTCTTTCCATGTTCATGGCCCCTCATGTCCTGGCCCGTTTAGTACCCTTGAATTCCTCTTCCCCTTCCCAGCCCTATCAGAATGTTCTGCTCAGTTTTTCGGACTCTTAGCAGCTACTCTTCACTTGGGGGAAATCTTAGCTTCTCCTCAGGTGCTACTTAAAAGATGGTAATTAACTGTCTCAAGGGAAAAAGTAACCTAGAATGTGGGACACTTGAGGTTCTGTTCTTTCTAAGGTCTTAGCTCTCAGTCCTAGCTATCTTAGTAAGTCTTTTATGCCTTCAAATAGATTTCTTTAAAATGTAGCTTTTCTAGATGTCCCCTAAGGGAGCAATGGTCTACTATTGGGTAGTCCATTATAGATAGAAGCATATGCTTAATGTCTTGTGATATATTTTAACCCTGAAATATTTTTACTGACAAATCAAGCTCTTTAAAGATAATCTTTAGTTTATAGACACAAATGGCAGTGCAAACAGTATGAGATATAGCTATCCTTACTATTAACTTATGACACCAATTAAGATACATTATAGAATCCCTAAGTTATAAAAGAGAAACCTATTATAGGGACTGGTTATTATTATTATTACTGGTCAGCGCATATTTGAAAATTAAAAGTTTATGTAAAAGTCTGTATTAACACAAAGGCTAATGCTCATTATGCACGTTTATACATGTTCAAACTATAAAGTTTCTCCTTAGAAATGAATTGCAATAACTTCTATTCTGGTTTTCTTTTCTTCCTTTAGTTTCCAATCTAGGACATGAAATCCATTTCAAAGCTACTGAGTGAAAACCGCAGCCTGTATTGTAGAATACAATAGCAAAATGTCTGCCCAGGACTTCATAATTTCTTTTCCTCTGCTTAGCTAATGTTTGTATTCTGAACACAGACTCGCAATGGCGTTTCTAGTGTGGCTTGGAGATCACAGATTTCCATTAAATGTCCACGAGCTCACAGGCCCGCTGGCCACACAGCAGCCTTCAGCTGAGGATTTTAAAATCTCATCTACTTCTTGCTGTTTTGTCGGTTCACTGTTCATATTTCACTTGCTTGTACTCACCAGCTTCCCTTAAGGCTTCTCTGACATGTTCTCCAGCCCTGGAGTGTTGGCGAGTCCCACTCCTCCGGTCTGGTGGACTAGACAGAAGTTTTACATTCAAACAAGAGCAAAGCTGAAAATGAAAGCCAAGTAGTCCTGGGAAGCTCACTAATACCAGGTTTGTTAAAATCATTTGTTTAAAGATGTTCGCATCTGTTGCTTGGCACTGATCCTCAAGCTCCAAGACCCCTACCTTCTTAGCTAATTATCCTCATGCCAAGTAATCAGTTGGAGTTGATTGAGTATATACTCATAAAAGTCCCCAAATCCCAAATCCCTCAAAATACAAGCAGAACACTGAGATGGAATTGAAGAACTTTTCTCAATCCAACTATTAAAGAAAGGGCATAACGGAAAACATAGCAGATATGGCTTTGTGAGAAAGCATTGTAACAGCCAGCCTGTTGTCCCTGACCCCCACCCCTCGCCCAGCCCCCGCAATGATCACACTGCTCCTGCTACAGATGAAGACCATGTATAATTCCACAGCATGGAATAAATGAGCAAGGGGAATTGTAAACAGTCTGGCCAACCAGAAGCAATAAAGACACAATGCTACCAAGATATGCAGGCCCTGTTCCCCACTGAGCTGATATAATCCACACATGGCAAGGATGAGTTCTCACTACAGGGCTCTGCTGCCTAAATATGCAGGCTCCCCTGGAGAAAGGCAGTGGGAGAGGGGAGAGAAGGACAAAAGGAGAGAGAGAAACAACTGCTGTAGGGGAGACCCATGGTAAGAATTAAAATTGTAAGTATTCCCTTTGACCCAGAAATGCCAATTTTGGGAATCTTCTTATGAAAGTAAAAACCAAAGTGTACAGGTAAATGTAGAATGTTTATTGTGGCATTCTTTTTATTTCTAAGAAACCTGGAAGAAAACCTGAAATATCTATAAATACAGAAATAATGTGGAAAATTAAGAAACATCCTACAAAGGAATATAAGGTAACTACTAAAAATAATAAATTGAACAATTATAGGTGTATATATATTTAGAACAATGTACATAATATAATAAATCAAGTGAAACAAACCCACATCTGAAACCTATATGTTCATGTTGACCAATGTCACCCCAATAAATAAAAAATTCTATATAATAAAAGGCTAATATGCAAATCAACTGAATGGTGGAATGACTGGTCACTATGATGCGCACTGACCACCAGGGGTCAGACATTCAAAGCAGGAGCTGCCTGCTGGTGGTCAGTGCACTCCCTCAAGGGGAGTGCCGCTCAGCAAGAAGCCAGGCTCATGGCTGGCAAGCGCAGGGGTGGTGGTGGGAGCCTCTCCTGTTTCCATGGCAGCACTAAGGATGTCCGACTGATGGCCCCCATGGGGAGTGGGCTTAAGCCATCAGTCAGACATCCCCTGAGGGCTCCCAGACTGTGAGAGGGCGCAGGCCAGGCTGAGGGACCCTCTCACCCAAGTGCACAAATTTCATGCATCAGACCTCTAGTAAACAAATAAAATGAAACAAATAATAGAGTTTGTTACATATGAAATAAAAAATAACTACCTATTGCCCTAGCTGATTTTGCTCAGTGGATAGAGCATTGGCCTGCAGACTGAAGGGTCCCAGGTTCAATTCCCATCAAGGGCACATGCCCAGGTTGCGGGCTCGATCTCCAGTAGGGGGCATGCAGGAGGCAGACGATCAATGGTTCTCAATATTATTGATGTTTCTATCTCTCCCTCCCTCTCCCTTCCTCTCTAAAATCAATAAAAATATATTTAAAAAAATACCTACATATGTCTGTTTCAACACAGAAAAGGAGTGAAGGAATTCACACTGAAATTTGATAGTGGTCTTGTCAGGAAGATGGAAGGAACAGAAGGTCGAGATTAATAACATTTTTCTTTGGACTTGCTACAATGAGTGTGTATTATTTTCATAATTTAAAAATGTCATAAATTTAAGATATAAAAAGGATTTGAAACTTTAATAATTACAACTAACATTACAAGTAATGCCAGGCCCCAGAGCTCAGTGGGTGTGCAGTTCTCTGGCATTTGCTTTAAATTGATCCTGGTGGGTAAAGATAAATAGCAACTTCTGCTCTGGAAGAGAGGTCTTACCTTGGGTCCCTCAACAGAAGGCAATTAAAGCACAGACTTGACAGTACCTCTGGAAAAGGCTGGTGGTTGTGAAATGAAAACTACACTTGCCTCTCCATAGCCTCAGCCACAGAGCTTCCCAAGGGGCCTCCGAAGCCAGTGAGCCGCCAGCAGAGGCATGGATAAAACTAGAACAGGCTTTTGTCTGGGAAAATCCCATTACTCCAACTACTGACAGCCTTTGTTGGCTCCTGTTCCACGCTTCAGAGATAAGATGCACAAGGCTGGCCCAGCTATTGCAGGAGTAAACATCAAATGCTGTAGGAAAGATGCTGCTGTACAGGTTTGACGTGCTCTGTGTTAGTATTTTGGTGGGAGACTCGAGGACCACTGGAAGCTCGCTGTGGGCACTCCAGTTGTCCATGGATGGCATTTAGACCTTGGAGGTGTGACACTTGGCTCAGTATTTCAAATTTGTTTCATGCTAATAAAAGTTTCCAAATCTTCTGGAGGGCAAAAGATATATGATATTCAATAATAATAAAAATCATATGCATAAACTATCTGTCCAATTTTCCCAACACCATTTATTCAATAGACTATCTTTACCTCATTGTATGTTCTTGCCTCCTTTGTCAAATATTAATTGACCATAAGGGCATGGATTTATTTCTGGGCTCTCCCTTCTGTTCCATTGATCTATATGGAACTATACACCAGAATAAACTCAACATGGATTACAGACTTAAATGATAGCCTCAAAACCATAAAAATTCTAGAAGAAAATATAGTAAAATCTTGGACATTTCTGGTGGCTATCATTTTTCTGATATATCTCCTCAGGCAAGAGAAACAAAAGAAAAAATAAACAAATGCAACTATATTAAACTAAAATGTTTTTGCACAGCAAAGGAAATTATCAACTAAATGAAAAGACAACCCATTGAATGGGAGAATATATTTGCCAATGATACATCTGATAAGAGGTTAATATCCAAAATTAATAATAAAGAACTTATAAAACTCAACACCAAAAAAAAACAACAACAACAACAACCACACACACAATCCAATTTAAAAATGGGCAAATGACCTGAATAAACACTTCTCCAAAGAGGACATACAGATGGCTCATAGGCATATGAAAAGAACCTCAACATCACTAATCATCAAAGAAATGCAAATTAAGACCACAATGAGATATCACCTCACACCTGTCAGACTGGCTATCATCAAAAAATCAGCAAACAACAAGTGTTGGCAAGGATGTGAAGAAAAGGGAACCTCATGCACTGTGGTGGGAATGCAGATTGGTACAGCCACTGTGGAAAGCAGTATGGAGTTACTTCAAAAAAATTAAAAATGGAACTGCCTTATGACCCAGCAATTCCACTTCTGGGTACATATCCAAAGAAACCCCAAACACTAATTTGAAAGAATATATGCACCCCTGTGTTCATTGGAGTGTTATTTATAATAGCCAAGCTATGGAAGCAACATAATCGTTCATCAGTAAATGAGAGAATAAAAAAGCTGTGCTATGTTTAAACAATGGAATACTATGCAGCTGTTAAAAAAGAAGGAACTCTTACCCTTTGTGACAGCATGAATGGATCTGGAGATTATTATGCTAAGCAAAATAAGCCAGTCAGAAAAAGAAGAGTACTATATAATTTTACTTATATGTGGAATCTAATGAACAAAATAAACTAACAAAGTAGAAACAGCCTCATAGATACAGAGGACAGACTGACAGTTATCAGAGGTGAGAGGGGTTGGGGAGCTAGGTGAAAAAGGTTAATGGATTAAGCAAAAACAACAACAACAAAAACCTGAATTCATAGACACAGACAACACTATGGTGATTACCAGAGGGGGAAGGGGGTGGGAGGAGGTAGGAGAGAGTAAAGGGGGGATAAATGGTGGTAAACACACAATACAATATATAGATCATGTATTATAGAATTATACACCTGAAACCTATATAATTTGATTAACCAATGTCACCCCAAGAAATTTAATAAAAATAAAAAGTAGGTTTTGATATCCTATATAATAAAAGGCTAATATGCAAATCAACCAAACAGCAAAATGACCGTGGCTATGACATGCACTGACCACCAGGGGACAGACACTCAACACAGGAGCTGCTCCCTGGTGGTCAGTGCGCTCCCACAGGGAGCGCCACTCAGCCAGAAGCCGGGCTCATGGCTGGCGAGCGCAGTGGTGGTGGTGGGGAGTGGGCCTAAGCCGTCAGTGGACATCCCCCGAGGGCTCCCGGACTGTGAGAGGGAGCAGGCCAGGCTGAGGGACCCACCCCCCCCCCCAAGTGCACGAGTTTCATGCACTGGGCCTCCAGTCTAAAAATGATATGCAAAAACTAGCACTTTGTGAAGAATTTACATTTTTTATCATTAATTCATCTTCCAACATATTTTTCTTCCTGTACAATCCTACTCTCCTTGACCCATTCCTCTTCTCTATCCCAAATTAACCTCTTTAATAGATGTTTTACTTAACGTTTTCTTGTTTATCACAGAAACACTTGCTATAGCAATCATGGAAAATATAGATAAGTTTAATGAAGGAGGAAAGTAGTGATTTGTAATCTAATCCTACTGCTGGTAATATTTTGAAATAGCTTCTTCTTGTCTTTACATTTACCTTTTTTTTTTTTTATTGATTTGAGAAAGAGAGAGAGAAAGAGAGAGAGAGAGATTGGTTGTCTCCCAGATAAACAGGGATCAAACCACAACCTGGGTATATGCCCTGACCGGGGAATCGAAGCTGCAACATTTTGGTGTATGGAACAACACGCCAACCAACTAAGTTACCTGGCCAGGACATATACTTACCTTTATAAGTAGGTCTGTATTTGTGTAGCTAGATGAATGTCTCAGATATATACTTAATATTATGAATGAATATGAGAAAGTGTATGGAAGTGAACGGGGTTTGTACAGCATATTACTGCTATCATCTGCATGGATCTAATGTGGCTACATGTTCTGGTGTGTCAAGCCTGTATTAGCATTCCTCAGACTGACAGTGACAGCAGCCTTTATGTCTCCACCCTTCTTTTCTCCTCCAGCTGCCTTGAAAGTCAGCAATATTTGCAGATAAAGATTCCCCTGGGCAGTTATTTGATCTTCTTTCATCCAGTTTTTCACTTGCAGATAATTGGGTACCTAGGATCCCAGTTGGTCAAAACTCTCTATTCTTTGCTGTCTTTTGCTGCTTCATCTTTACTTGATTTTCTGGATTTATCCTTACAATATCCAAAAGCAGGCAGCCATCACCAGAATCATCGAAGTGTCCATTTGGAAAAGGTGCTCAATTAAGCATGCATTCTGTTCACCTGTTCGGAGGAAATACTACAGCCCCTGGGAGATTCCACTTCACACAGGAAATTAGGAATATCTTAGATTAGAACCAAGAAGGACCATGGTGGTCTGGAGTCTTGTCAGATCAGCACTTTGGGCCTTCACCACACCTTCCATCCAGACCACCCCTGACTATTTCCCTCATTAGGGCATTCACTTCCAGGTCTCCCCAGTTACCCTTAGGAAATCAGGACGGAGAGCTGCCAGGGCTGACTGATAGTTTGACTTTCCAGCCTAGACAGATGGCAATGGGAAGGTCCAGAACATTCTTTCCTGGGTGCCCACGGTCACTCTGGAATAGGTACCCACAGCAGTAAGAGAGTAATTCCAACCAGCAAAGCCCAGGGCAGAATAATGAAGCTTCTCATGGAGGCCCTCCCATACCCTTTCCTGTCCTCACAGCAAGAAATCCCTTCTTCCCATCAGAACTCCAGGGCTTTCTGGCTAATCCATACACATGCAAAGCTCCTCACTGCAGCACTGAAGACTGACTTCCCAGAGCCATCACTCGCACAATGATCTCTTCCGTATTGCAAACTTCATGAAGCAGAGACGGCTGACAGGCTTACCAGCCCTCCCCACTGCCTCCCCATTTTCATTAGGAGTCAAAAAGTAAACATCCTGGGGGGCACTTTTGAATAGGAACCTACAATCTGAAAGGAGAACATATGTGGGAAGGGAGCTGGGGAGTCCTATCTATGTTATCAGTCAGTGTGGCCTTAACCCTCTGTAGTCACTGCCCAGTAGCTTAGTCAAAGGCGGTCTGAGTTCTACAGGGATGGCCTGCCAGCCTCATCTCTTAGTCCTCTGTTGTTTAGCAACCCACGTCTAAAGTCTACTGACCCAGTTTGGGGTTCGGGTGTCAGAGGAGTATTTAGACTCTCTTAACTCCCTCCACCGAGGCGAAGTGGCCGTGACAGAGATTGGAGGATGGAGCATACTGCCTATGAATTCAGTGTGACTTGGGGCATTCCGAGTGACATACATCGTTATGGGGTGCAAGAAGGTGACTGGTAAGATCTGTTTCTGGCCAATTCCAGGAATATAATGAATGGGTCTAACCCTCCTCTTAATTACCTCCTTTAGAGTAGACTGTACGATGTTTCTAGACTACACTGGACACAGGAGAATATTCTGAAAGCGCCTTGGACATAAGCAGACCTCAAGGCCTTGCCTGAGCTGGATGCACCTCCCAAGAATTGCTCAAAATCTGACCCAATTTCTGGTCAAAAGTTACGTGGTTCCCTACAACAAACAGACCAAAGTTCGTTCACACTGTTGTGTCCTTGACAAGTTGGCCTTTATCTCATATTGCAAACCTGCCCTCCCCTGGACCTCCTCACCTCTTCACCTTATTCAAGCCACCCCAGCACTTTGACTATGACTCAAATATCTGCTCAAGTTATTCTGTCTTTCACGAAATGCCCTTCCACACTACGGCTGCCAAAGAGCCACACCTCCTGCAGAACTTGACTCAAAAGGAACCTCTACCTTTGAGGAAAATAACAGTTCCTCTTGAAATAGTTAGCTCTCTACCCGCCCCCCCCCCCCCCCACACCTAGAAACCCTGGCTAGCCTCCAATCCCTTCCCCATATTTTCATAGCAGGTGTGATAACTTAATCATAGCACTCAGCATAGTTGTCTTATATAGACCTTGTCTATATCAGTGTCAAAAAAAAAAATGGTGTCTTTTACAAGACTGATTCTGTCATTCTTCTATTTGGAATGAATGCATCCCGCTTAATTAGTCTCTCTTCCCTCTAAACAGTGATGGGCAACCTTTTGAGCTTGGTGTGTCAAACTTCGCCAAAAAACTGAGCATAACTCGGGTAGTGTGTCACTTTGAGGAAAAAACATTATTTCGCAAATGTTTCATCCTCAGGAGCAGCAAATGTTTCATCCTCGGTATGTCATCAGAAATGGCTACGCGTGTCAGTGCTGACACGTGTGTCATAGGTTCGCCATCACTGCCCTAACAAGTTCGTCCCCACTGTCCCCTCTGGATTCACACCTTCAGGAACACAATATACTAGTAAACAGGCCCCCCCCCCTTTTTTTTCAATCCATTTCCAACAGCATATACAGTCTTCCTCCTGATCCAGACACTGTGAATGCACATTCTTCCGTGTGCTCATTCTTCCCTGTCCCTAGAAAGCAAGGTACTCTGCAAGGTGCAGTTCAAAAACATGGGATGTTCTTAGGCCACATCACCTCCCTCTGTCTGGGTACCTCATGGTTATGACCAGTATCTCAGAAAACACCTTGAGAAGTCTCGCTGGAAACCAGTGCCCCATGGAAACACGTAAATATTTTATCAGTCTCTGAACAAGACTCTCACTCATAAATATTTAAACTCAATAGCATAATGCTCAGTAGCTGATAAGAGTCAACTTGTATGGGGGGCGGGGAGCTGAGAGGAGGAGGGGAATACAGCAGCAATGGCAGCAGGCATGCTACAGTCTCTTTTATGGATCTAAAAACACTGAAAGTGCACCTGAGGGCTCTCCAATTTGCAGGGACACTCGTTGTCTAGAGTGGGAGGCAGGCCAGCACCCACAGAGCTGTCTGGGAAAGGCACTCGCTGGGATTCAGGCAGGCTGCCACATCAGTCACAGCCCCCATAACCTTGCCGTACTTCTCTCAGCACTGGGGCACATAGCAGCTTTTCAAATAAAGTACATAGGACTCAACATGAGGCAGATCCCAGAAGAATGCTCAGGGCAGGCCCCAAATGGAAACAACACAAGTTTCCATCAATAAGAAAATGGATAAACACATGGTGGATATTCATCTTGGAATGAAAAAAATAAAAAATGAACTGATATACTCAATAACATGGATGAATCTCACAGACATTATGTTGAGCAAAAAGAAGCCAGACACAAAGTACGTACCATGTGTAAATTCATTTCTATGATGTTCAGGAATGTAAAACTAATCTATGATGACAGGAATCATAACAAAAGTTGCTTCTGGATGATGGGAGGGACCAGGAAGGGGCATAGGGAAATTTCTGAGATTGAAATTTTTAATATCTTGTTTGGGATGTGAATTTGTCAAAACTGGCCCAGCTTCTAGCAAAGGATTCAGCTTAGAAGCGCTGTGAAGATAAAAGAGGCCACTGATCTCCAGGATCATCATTTACCTATAAAATATTGATTGACTTGAATTACCTAAAAGGACTTCTAGCATTTTGCTAAGGGTTCTGCAACCCTTATGGGAGTCGATGCCTTATTTGTGTCATTTATCTAATTAATTCAACAATTATTTATTAATTGCTTACAATGTGCCAAACAGGAGCATAGCCATGAATACAACAAAATTTCTTGTCATTACAGAGCTTATATTCAAGTGGGGGATATATAGACAATTAACAAACAAACAAACAAACAAAAACATACATACTATAGAATGCCAAGTAATAAGTGCAATAAAGCAGGTCAGAGAACAGGGAGTGACAAAGGGCTATTCTGGATCAGGTGATCGGGGAGGCCTGATCGAAGAGGTCATATTTGAGAAGAGACCTGAATAAATTGAGGAAAGAAGCAAGTAACTAAGGGAACAGTATTCAGGCAGAGGGAAGAGTAAAGGAGTGGAGAGTGATAGCCTATGAGGTCAAACAGGCCAGATCATATAGGGCTTTGGTAAGCCCTGGATTTCATTCAAAGTGTGAAGGGAAGCTTTTGGAAAGTGTTAAGCAGGGGAGTGATATAATCCAACTGACGATTTAAGAATGAGAAAAAGAAGGCAATTAAGAGATTTGTCTAAGATTCTTAGGAAAGAGTCAGAAGAATAGGTCCCTATTTCCCCCCTCACTATCTTAGTATTCTTCACACATCTATTCCTTAGCCATCTTTGGACACAAGCTCTATCAGGGCCAGATCACATATGTCTGAGTTCCAAACTCTGATTTTAATTAACAAGGTTATGTCTTGAGAGAGTTGGTAGTTTATAAAAAGAGAAGTAGGTTACTTTTCTGTATGTCTACAATTTTTCATAATAAATTGTAGCTAAAGAGAGGTAGGGCTTTATCAGGCGAAAGTTATCAGCAACTAAATATGAATGCTGTGGTTCTCAACACCTTTGTGCAAAATAGAGGTTGGGATTTGTAACTAAAGGAAGAACATTCCTTTCAGCTTTCACATCCAACTTCTCTGCTCAAGACTGTCCATGTTCCATGTCTCTGTGCATGGCAGAGCCCTAGTGCTTCTTTCCTCTCTCCCTTTGCCCCCAATCACTTTTTGAAAACCTGTAAGGGAGTGGGATAAAATGTGAATGGGAGGGCACTTTCCAGAGAACTCCCCATACTCCCTCAACCCCATCTGGAAATGCCCGTCTGGTCAAACAACAGCAACAAAATCTTAAAACCCTCAGCCAGAAACAAACTGCTAAGCACCACCTATTGTCCTTCCCAGAGAATTTCTGTCCCTCGATCATTATTCTCCCACTCTTTAGGGAGCTTTCTAGGCTGGACGTCAGTGGTTCATCCCACCGCACCTCTGGGCCTCTCCTAGACCACAATTCTGCTTTCAGTAATTCTCTATCCCCAAGCTGCCGTAACTCTGCCTCTGACCAGGCTCAGCTCTAGACTTGATTGAGGAACAGGGGGACGCTAAAAGCTGGTGGTAGAAGAGAAGGGGGCGATACAGCCAGCACTTCAGAGACAGTAGTGGCCCTGAAGTGGAATTAGGCTGGCAAAATGGGGACCAGAGAGCCACTGCCACCCCCAAGAGATCCCTAACTCAAGCAAAACCTGCCAAGGAGCATTTTATTCTCCAGACGCAAACTGCCTTACACTATACACAACCACTTCCTCTGCCACTTCTCTGCACACACCCGGCTACTCCAGCTGCAGCAAAGGAAGAAGCTACTGTTTTGCAAGCCCTGCTCCTGCCCAGCCTTCAGGGAAGCCTTCTGTGCTGCATTTCGCCAGTGGTTCAGAAAACTTCATTTTCCTCTGCAGGCCTTGCTGCCTAATACATCTGTCTCAACCATTTTTTTCCATCTTTTAATCCTGAACATCTTTCACTTTTATGTAGGGATGCGATCATTTAATGCTATCCTCCGTATCCTGGTTTAAAGGACTCCACCAGGAAAGACATTTCATTATAGGGTAGGGCATAATTTACCTATTATTCATGCACGCACTTAGCTACACAACCAACAAAGGGAAGAGTAAGCGCACCATGCCATGACTTCACTCACCACAGACTTCAATTCTGAAATGTTAACAGCAGAACTCAATACTACAGAGAAACCTCAAGGTCTTTTTCCTCGGGAGTGCGTGCATACCTAGATACACACCATTCAAACATCGAGTTCTAACAGGTGGCCCCTAGTTTCTGAGAGAGCTAAGTTGGCAACTGGTGCTTGCCAGGGTGCAAGGATGCAGCAGCTCCCGGGCGATTCTCCTCAGCCCAGAACAAGGCAGTTCCACAGGCCACAGGGCAATAAAACTTTCTGCAGTCCGGACTTCACAGCCCCGGAGAGGGAGCCCCTCCTCTCTGCCCCCTGCACCTTGGGGTTAACGCGCCCCTGCAGGGCAGATTGGGGACAAGTTCAAGGGCGCGCTGCTCACCTCGCCAGGTCCCCGGCCGCCGAGAAGCGTCAAACTCACACTGCCCGGGTCTCTCGTGGGCTCGTGGGGCTGAAAGGGACCGGCAAGGGCGTGGGCAGGACCAGGGGCGGGAGCCGTGCCCATCGCCGCGCCCATCGCCGCGCCGGCAGCCGGGACGTGGAGGCGGAGAGACTGCGGCGCCGGGCCCTGCGGTCTGCGCGAGCGTGCGGTGCCCCGCGGGGAAGCCTCTGGCCCGTCCCTGGCGGGGCCGCGCCTCCCGCCTCTTCCCCGGGCTCCTCTCCGCTTGGCCCGTCCGGACCCCGCGCTCGGCCGGCCGGGGAGCGCTGGCACCGCCTGTGAGGCTCCGGGGGACGACGCGCCGGGCGCGCATCCGACCGCGCGCTCTTTCTCCGCGCTCCGCCGCCCGCCGGGTCCCCGGGGCAGCCCCGCCTCCGGGCGCCCTGCTCCGACCCAGCCCGGCCCGCGCCTCCCCGCGGCGTCCCTCCCCGGGCCTCTGGCCAGCGGCTGCCTCTGGAGCTGGCCCTGCGGTCCGGGAGCCTCAGGCTCGGCTCCCCAACAGGCCAGTAACAAAACTGGAAGGATTCCATGCCAGCATTCATTTTTTATTTCGGGGAGGGGAGGGGGGTGTAACCAATTAGCGTTTTTATTTTTATACTGTCTGGGTTTTCCAAATTGTTTACGCTGAGTTTGTACTTTTATAATCAGAAAGACGAGCGCGTTACCTTTCCCAGGAATGCTAACAGGCAGCCACAAACAGATGTCCACCCATTAAACGTGCGCCTGAACCTTGGTTTAAGACACCCTGCAGAAGTTAGATGGGGTGAGAGATCTGGACAGGGTCGTGGGAACCTATTTAGACTTGCGTATTTTCACTTATTTTACGCTGGTTGGGAAATCCCACTTTTTACTACTGTCTTGAGGAAACTCTTGGCCTGTGAGGGGGGGAAGGGAGGAAAGCCAGGTGGGGGCCGCTCACAGTCCAACAGGACAGTAGTAATATTAGATGTGTTAGGCAGAATGTTACCCAAAAGAATTGTTCTCACAGGTTCAACGGAGGGGGAAAATAAGAGGAAGAAAGAAGGACAGCCTGGGGTTGCCTCAAGGCAGTGAACAGAAAGCTAGCTTTTCCAAGAGCAAGAATTATGTCTACGACTCTTTGCAGAGCTCTCATTCTGTATAGGCAAACCCTTTCATTTGGAAAGCCGAGGGGGCGGATTTAATCCTCCTCCGTAGGGTTGCTCTCCTTCAGAAGGATTGTGGGTTCGTCTGTTCCTTAGGACAGCTGACTTCAGAGACCTGAAATGTTAACAACCCAACGCCATACTACAGAGACACTCAAGTCAAGATTCTGACTTCAGATCTTCAGTTCTGTGGCTCTGGATTTAGGATTTGTCCTTTGGATATCTGTGATCTTCTGATCCCTCAGAATTTCTCTACGGATTCTTAGCCCATTATTCACACCATTCCCTCTATATTCTGCAAGATAGTGGACTCTTTCATTTAGTGTGGTTCTCACCTCCCATCCCAGTGTTCTCTTTCTCAGATTGGAGTATCCCCAGCTTCAGTTGCAGGGCACAGAAAGTTTTCCATCTTCCACCAAGGCATGCCCTATTTACCTTAGAAGTGTTTCTGGAATCTTCCCCCTCTGCATTCCCACATTGCTGCTCTTGTTAGACTTTGATTACCCTCGGCAGAACCATTTTAATAGTTTCCTAACTGGTTTTCTTGTCTCTCCCCACCCCCAACACAGACCTACGAATGTCACTCCCCTGACAAAACCAACAAAACATTCCCTCTACCCCCTGCACATAGACCTGTGGAGCTCCCCTCGGCAATTAGAATACAGTCTGAACGACTTTCACAGTTGGGAAACAGCTTCCTGTCCAACTTCTGTCTGTTCAACACCTGTGTTCCAATTATACCGAGCCAGGCCAATTGCTGTTCTTCGAATACACCTTGGCTTTCTAATGCCCTTGTTTATTTTGCTCACTCTGTTCCCTTATCTTGGATTTCTCTTTATCCCAATCTTTACCTGTTGAATTGCTCCCAAGCCTGCAAGACCCAACTCAAATGTCTTCTTTAGTGAAATTCTTCCAGATCTTCCGAGTCAGATCTGTGAGATCAATTAATACCTCTTTCCCAGCACTCTGTGTTTCTGTTACTACACTCACTACGTTGGGTGTATGTTACAGCTGGCTGTGTCCTCTTATCTCCCATTAACTGTGAGAGCCTGCAAAGCAGGGTGTGTTTCTGACTGATGTTCATGCCCACTGGGCAAAGTGTAAGGAAGAAAGTAAATCCCCACACCTGAAATAGCCACTGTGAATGTTTTAGTAATATTTTCTCACATCTCTTTATGCACATGTCCATCCATATATGCACACATGCACTCATGCATGCTGTTTTCTTTGGGAACCCTCTTTTCTAGTCTTGTCTTATCTTACCTCATTTTACCCTTACTATTCTCCCTCACACTATTTAAAAAGTTAAGCATGTATATACGTGTGTGTGTGTGTCTGTGCACACACACACACACACACACTAGAGGCCCGGTGCACAAAATTTGTGCACTGGGGGGGGGGGTTTGTCCCTCAGCCCAGCCTGCACACTCTCCAATCTTGGACCCACAGATCAGGCCTAAACTGACACTAGAGGCCTGGTGCACGAAATTTGTTCCCAGGGAGGTGTGTCCCTCAGCCCAGCCTGCACCCTCTCCAATCTGGGACCCCTTGAGGGATGTCTGACTGGCTGTTAGAATTGGGCCTAAACAGACAGTAGGACATCCCTCTCACAATCCAGGACTGCTGGCTCCCAACTGCTCACCTGCCTGCTTTCCTGATTGCCCCTAACCGCTTCTGCATGCCAGCCTGATCACCCCCTAACCACTCCCCTGCCAGCCTGATTGATGCCTAACTGCTCCCCTGCCAGCCTAATTGCCCCTAACTGCCCTCTCCTGCAGGCCTGGTCACCCCTAACTGCCCTCCCCTGCAGACCTGGTCCCCCCAAACTGCTCTCCCCTGCAGGCCTGGTCCCCCCCAACTTCCCTCCTCTGCTGGCCTGGTCACCCCTAACTGCCCTCCCCTGTAGGTTTGATCACCCCCAAACTACCCTCCCTTGCAAGCCATCTTGTGGTGGCCATCTTGTGTCCACATGGGGGCAGCCATCTTGTGTCCACATGGGGACAGCCATCTTTGACCACATGGGGGCAGCCATCTTGTGTGTTGGAGTGATGGTCAATTTGCATATTACTCTTTTATTAGATAGGAGATGTATATATTTATATATATACATATATATATATAAGTGTGTGTATATATATATATGTATATATATTAGAGGCCCAATATATATATTAATATATATATATATTAGAGGCCTGGTGCACGAATTTGTGCACCAGTGGAGTCCCTCGGCCTGGCCTGCGGAACTGGGCCAAAACTGGCTCTCTGACATCCCCCAAGGGGTCCTGGGTTGCGAGAGGGTGCAGGCCAGGCCAAGGGATCCCACCGGTGCATGAACAGGGCCAGGGAGGGATACAGAAGGTTGGCCAGCTGGGGAGGGACTGCAGGAGGGCTCCAGGGTGTGTCCAGCCCATCTCACTCAGTCCAGATTGGCCAGACTCCAGCAGCAAGCTAACTTACTGGTTGGAGCGTCTGCCCCCTGGTGGTCAGTGAACATCATAGTGACTGGTTGACCAGTAGACTGTCTGCCTCCTGGTGGTCAGTACACATCATAGCAAGCAGTTGAGTGGCCTTAGCATATCATTAGCATATTATGTTTTGATTGGTTGAATGGCCAACTGATCAATTGGACACTTAGCATATTAGGCTTTTATTATATAGGATATATATGTGTATATGTGTATGTGTGTATATATATATATAATCCTTATTTATTTTGCAAAACGAGGTATCATAGTATATACACTTGTCTACTTCTTTTTTAATTTAATAATAAGTCATAAAAATACTTTCAATCTAACTGGTATTGCTCTAATTCATTCTTTTATTTTAGAGGCTGTATAATGTTTTGGATGTATCAAGAGTTTCCCTATTCATGACATTCAGATTATTTTCTTAAAATTGACACTGCCATTAATATTTGAGTAAACATCCTTATATGTGTATCCAAATGCCCTGGTACTTTAATTTCTGAGGGATTAATTCCTAGATATGAAATTGATCTATTTACAACATTAATAGATTGCCTTCTAAAAGGCTGTGTAACAATTTGCTCTGCATAATTTTAGCCATTCTGATAAGTAAATAGTGGTAGTTTGTTGTTCCTTTAATTTGTATTTCACTTACTACTAGTGAAGCTGCTCATGTTTTCTCTCTTTCTCTTTTGGCATTTCTGTTCTACAAATTGCCTATTTGGATACATAGTTAATTTTTCTTTTTGAATAAAAATTCTGGTTACCTTGGGAAAATGCCTGCTGTTGTCTTTCTCATGCAATTCTAGAGTTCTGCCAGTCATGAAACCTCATTCCTCTTACCACAATAGTGGGCATGACCCATACTAGGACAAATTCCTGTCCCAGGAACTTAAATCTTGAATTTTAGGTTAGCAGTGTCTTAAATAATTACCCTAATGCCAGCCCCTAAAATCCTTAAGATCTACCCTGTTTCTTTTACATATTTTCACACATTTTTTAAGTGATTGCTCTGGGTGCTATAGTTAACATCTAAACTTAAAATAATATCAACTTAATTTGTATAGCATATGAAATTTTTGCTTCAAAATAGCTCCATTCGATCCTCTGTCTTTTGTATACTAATATATATATATATATATATATATATATATATATATATATATATATAACTTGTATTATTTTATACATTATAAGCCTATCAATAATTTTATAATTGATTACTGTTTAATGCAGTTGTCTTTGAAATCAGATAGAAGAGTTACAAATGAAAAATACATTTATACTGTCATATATTTACCTATGTAGTTATGTTTCTTTATGTGGATTCCAGCTACTGTATAGCATCCTTTTATTTCAGCCTGAAGGACTCCCTTTACCATGTCTGCTAGCCACAAACTCTCTTTTCTGTTTTCTTGTAATTGAATTTCTCCATTTTTGAAGGACAGTTTAGTAGATATAGAATTCTTGGTTGATAGTTTTTTCCTTTCAGCACTTTGAATATGTCATCCCACTACCTTTTAACCTCCATAGTTTCTGATGGAAAGTCAGTTAATATTATTGAGGATTCCTTGTAAGTCTAACTTAAAGGCTCTGTCTTTGGGATTCTATAGTTTGACTATGATTTGTTCAGGTATGGATCTTGGTGCTTATTGTATTTAAAATGTTTGGAGCTTCTTATATGTGTAAATAAATGCTTTTCATCAAATTTGGGACATTTTTAGCCATTATTACTTCAAATATTATTTTTACTCTTTTCTCTCTGCTGTGTCCTTCTGAGACTCACATTGTATTTATGTTGGTACACTTGATGTTGTCACACAAATTGTTGAAGTTTTGTTCATTTTATTTTTTCTTCTTTCTGTTTTTTAGACTAGATTATCTTAATTGACCTATCTTGAAGTTTGTTGGTTCTTTCTTCTACATGTTAAAGCTCCTCTAGTAAATTTTTCATTTCAGTCATTGTAATTTTCAACTCCAGAATTTATATTTGGTCCATTTTTATAACTTCTGTCCCTTTATTGATATTCTGTATTTTGTGAGACAGTCTTCTCATTCTTTTTATGTATTTTTTACTTCTTTACATATGATTCCCCTTAATTATTTGAAGATATTTGTATTTCCTGACTTGAACACTTCATCTAGCAAGTCCAAAATCTAGGTTTCCTCAGAGACAATTTCTATTGACTACTTTTGTTTCTCCCTATGTAGCGGCCATTCTTTCCTATTTCTTTGTGTGTATCTCATAGATTTTTGTTGAAAAACAGGGAACTTTAAATTATATAATGTAACAACTCTGTAAATCAGATTTCCCCCAGCAACCTCAAGATTTGTTGTTTCTTTTTGTTATTTTTGTTGTTGTATCTGCTGTTATTGTTTGCTTGTTTAGTGACTTTCCTGGAATTATTTTATGAAGTCTGTGTTCTTTGTTTTATGAAGCACTGAAGTGTCTGCTAAGTTTGCTTAGTAGTCAGCTAATCATTGAACAGAAATTTCCTTAACTGCCTTGAACCAATAGGTTTCTTATCCTTTGCCAAGGAGGGATGTGTGTGTGTGTGTGTGTGTGTGTGTGTGTGTGTGTGTGTGTGTGTTGGGGCAATACTTCACATTCTGCTTTTCAAAGCCTCCAGATCAGAGAGAGTTGAGATATATCTGGGTATGAACAAAGCACTGCATGTACACCTTGCTTTCTATATCTCCAGGAACATTTTGGAGCTTTCATTTAAGTTTTTTGGTTTGTTTTTTTTTGTGTTTTTTTTTGTGTGTGTGTGTGTGTGTGTGTGTGTGTGTGTGTGTGTATTTTTGTTTTTTTTGTATGTGTTTTTTGAAAGCCTCTTGTTTGCCCCAACTGGTATTGCTGCCTCAGGCAGCTGTGATATTAAAAAATTGTCACTGATTGGTTTTGACAAACACCGTGGGGATAGAGGTTTTCTCAGTGACCAAGTTCTGAGGTCAAATAAAGATAAACCTCTTGAATAGGACTTTTTCTAGGGAGTTGTCAGATGGTCAAATAGTGACAATTCTCTTGAGACTTTTTTGGAGGCTCCAAATCCATTATGCTCCCTCCAGTGACTGCTCGATTACTATTTTCCACAGCTATTATAGTTATGAAGCTGTTGGTTTTTTAGACTACTGCAGAACTGGGGTAAAGCAGATATAAATAGGGCATGTTAAAATGCCACAAAGCTTGCAGCATTTTATTGAGATTTTATTGAGATTCGGCCACTTCATTTGAGTAAATGCTCCTCAAATTGCTACAGGCTTTTGATCAATTTCCACAGTTCTGAAAAAGTTGATTTTGATTTTTTTTTCCCCCTGGTGTTCTTGTTGCTTTTATAGAGGTGTGGATTTTGGAGATACTTGCTCTGCTATTCTGGAAGGTCCTTACTCTGCTATTTCCTTTCTAGTTAACTAAGTATTTTTATTGTTTTGTCACTATTTTGAGGGGAATATTTTCCCCATAGAGAGTTGACTTATATAGAAAAAACTCTTATACAGAGCCACCTTATCCAATTTATTTTCATTATGTTTTAATAGTTTTTTAAAAATGAAGATAATCATATTATTAAAAATAAATAATTTTCCAGTATTTATAACAATTACATTTTTCTCATTTTATTGCATTTTCCAGAATCTACAAAACAATGGTCAACAACAATGATGTGGAAAATTTCCTGTTTTATGACTGATTTTAACAGCAATGGCCTAATGGTTTCCATGTTTAGAATAATTTATGTTGCTTCTAATTAAATAATTTTATTACATTTAATTTTTTTCAACAATGAATGTTGAATTGAATTGAGCTCCTGGTTCACAAAGTTTTGTGAAGTTTTTAAATTTAGGTCTTAACATTACTCTGAGCTATTACTTGAAAGTAACTTGTGAAGTGTTTCATAACCTTCAATAACTTAGGCAGTCAGATTAATTATAAATTGAAATATTACTATAGGGAACTTGAAGAAGGCTAGAGAATATACCCATGCATGTTTTAACAGAAACTTTCTGAAGGTAAAATTTCTACCTGGATTGTTTGTGACATTAATGCCTCTAGTTAAGTGAGGTAGGAAATCCAAGGCATATGACAAAGAAGGGAATCCCTGTGTCAGACTGGCAAGTGTGATGTTCTGGGATAACGAGAGCTATTATTCTTGCTGTAGAGTCTCTCATGTATTATCTGAAACCCAGGACACTCAATTAATGGAATGGCGTTAACACTGGAACTCTTAATTCCTAAAGGTGCCCCCTTCTCATGAAAAAGGTAACCTCTATTCTTTACCCTCTTGGCTCCTCATCTTGATTCCCTTTTCATTTTGTTACATTTGGAATTTAAAATAAAATTCCAGAATGTTTGCCTTGAAATTGACCTAAAAGCCACTAGAATTCCCAGGCCTCCCACTCACTAACCAACTAGTGGCATCAGGCATGGAGACTCAGCACCCACATCAGAATCCTGAGATGCTCCCTGCCTGGTCTCAAAATGACCTCCAAAGGTTGGCTCCAACTTCTACTGGTACCTAGAAGGCTGCAGGTAGTTAATGAATGGTACATTTAAAAAATGGGCTACTGTCAGATGGCATTCATTCTTTTATTATTATATTTTCACAAAAATTTATCAAGTATAGGAGATACCAACCTCTTCCTCTCTATTTTCTTACCTTGCTCCAAAATACAATTTTTCTGCTTTCTCAGAAGTTTTAGGGGGAAAGCTGCAATCCTTTTTACTTTCACCTCCCACTTGTTTCTTATGGGAGGTAGAATGGTTTGTATGATTGCTATTTTAGAAAAAGAATTATTGCATTCATTTTGCCCAGTCCCTCCTGGACTTTCTTTTGGAATGATATTGCCCACAGGAGATGTGCATTCTTTTCTTCTTTGAATTGTAGATTAGCTGGAGCAGACCTTGCTTGTCGTTGTACAAGTTCTGCCTGTAATTAACTTCAATTTGGGAAGAGGGAGTGTGAAAGTGACTTTGACCTCTAATACAGGCTATGTTCTCCAATCTAGTATTGCCATAAAAAGTTGGTATTTGTATTATTATTTGATTCCTGGATTGGTATTTCTACAGTCTGGAACTCAGAGGCAATAAGGATGTGATTCTCATTCTCAAACTTCAATTTTTGGTGTTCTTCATTGTTAGGAAGTTAAAGAATTATACACATGGTCACTGACTTCAAGAAATTTGTAGCTTGCCCTAACTGGTTTGGCTCAGTGGATAGAGTGTTGGCCTGCGGACTCAAGGGTCCCAGGCTTGATTCTGGTCAAGGGCATGTACCTTGGTTGCGGGCACATACCCAGTAGGGAGTGTGCAGGAGGCAGCTGATAGATGTCTCTCTCTTATCGATGTTTCTGGCTCTCTATCCCTCTCCCTTCCTCTCTGTAAGAAATCAATAAAATATATTTTTTTAAAAAGAAATTTGTAGCTTTGTAGTGGAAATAATACACTTACATAGATGACAATTCAAATGAGGATATTGCCACAAATATTTTGAAATCATTTTTTGGCTTAAAGTCATTTCTTTCTTTCTTTATTGATTAAGATATTACATATGTGTCCTTATACCCTATTGCCCCCCAACCCCACTCATGTTCATGCCTTCACCCCCCCTGCTGTCTGTGTCCATTGGTTAGGCTTATATGCATGCATACAAGTCCTTTGGTTGATCTCTCCCTCTCCCCCCCCACCCTCCCCTACTTTCCCTCTGAGGTTTGAGCATCTGATCGATGCTTCTCTGTCTCTGGATCTGTTTTGGTTCATCAGTTTATGTTGTTCATTATAATCCACAAATGAGTGAGATCATGTGATATTTATCTTTCTCTGACTGACTTATTTCTCTTAGCATAATGCTCTCTCCTGCTCCATCCATTCTGTTGCAAATGGTAGGAGTTCTTTCCTTTTTACAGCAGCATAGTATTCCATTGTGTAGATGTACCACAGTTTTTTAATCCCCTCATCTGCTGATGAGACTTGGCTTAAGGTTTTATGACAGACTCTAAGGATACAGAAATATGTTATGGTTTCTGTTTTTTATGGACTATACAGTAAAATCTTCACAGAGAAAAGGGAACTTGACCTAGTCATTAAAGGGTAGCATCTCAAAGGGCAGAGATAGGAAGATATTCCAGGTAGAGGAAATAGCATGAGCATAAGCTTGGAAGGAGGAATCAAAGCAAACAATCCATATTGATAGAGCTGGATGGATCTTTCAGGAGAGCAATGGGAAATAACTAGACAGGTATATTGGAGCTAGATTGTGTGTTTTCTTCATTGCTGGCCTAATCAGAGGCAGTAGTGCCTGATGGTTAAGAGTCAGTGACCATGGGTAAAAAAAAAAGGGGGGGGGAGGGAGGGAGGGTTTTCAATAGAGGCTAAACTCCTTAAGAGAAGGAAAATATTCCCAAAATATATACTTCCCTCTGTAAACTTACTCAGTATTCAATTACTGACTGACAAAGACCTTAGAGATATTCTACTTTAACCTTTTCATTTTAAAAATGAAGAAAGAAGCTCATAGAGATAAAGTGAATATTCATATGAACACTAGGAGCATATCTGAAAAACTTAAAAATGATGTCAACATGTCCTGGCCAGTGTCTCAGTGGTTAGAGCATTGGCCCACATACCTGTAGGGTCACGGGTTTGATTCCTGGTCAAGGGCACGTAATTGGGTTGCAGATTCGATCCTGCATAGGGTGCATGCAGGAGGCAACCAATCAATGTATCTCTCTCACATCGAAGTCTCTCTCTCTTTCTCTCACCCTCCCTCCCTCCCTTCTTCTCTTCTTCCTTTCTACTCTATCTAAAATCAATGGAAATATACTCTCAGGTGAGGATTAACAAACAACAAAAATAATGTTAATATGGAAAATTCATTCCAAGAAATAAAAGCAGAAATAGCATCATCTTTGAGAAGGGCAGATGTACTCTAGAATTTCAATGGCACAAGAGGTAATGAACTGTTTCAGAAACACAAACTAAACAATATCTTACAAAGTGAGTGGGAAGATTCCTTGTCCTTACATGTGTGGACACTGGTCTTTGTGAACCAGAGGGACTGAGTCACAGTAATTAGTAGATTATTGTTAGGTTATATATTCTTTTCATGTTACAGTCATGCACCAAGATGACTCAAAGGTTACCTTTCAACCTTCAGCAAGCCTTTAAAAGGTAAGAGACATCTTTTGTTGGTGCCTGCTAAGCTGACGGGAGGTCATTGGAAAGGGTTACCATTATGAGTCTTAGTAGGGAACCTGCCTCCTAGGCCTCACTTGTCAGACAGTGAGTTCCCCGGGACAGGCAGGAACAAGATACAGAGGGGAACACCTGTGGGAAACAGAAGTAAACATTATATTAAGAATAATTAAATTAATAAAATGGACATTCTCCAACCCACTTCATCACTGAATATATAATGCAATGTGGCCAGAGGGAGAGTTTTAATGAGCACCAGACACCCCGAAACTAGGTGTCCAGAATCCAACACAGTTGATGCAAATTGCCAGTCCTTTGAGGTTGGGAAGCTTGCTGGTTGTCTAGACCTTCTTACTGTGAAAGTTGAGACGGGCTCAGTCTATAGTGCTCTTAAGCAAATGTCTTTTTTGCTTTTAAAAAAAAACAACAACCAGGTTTATTTATTCAAGTACTACTACTATACAATTCACCCATTTAAACTCAGCAGTTTTCAGTACTTTCGCAGATATCTGCAACCATCACCACAGTCAATTTTAAGGTAATTTTATTTCCTCAAGAAACCTCAGCTGGTGAGAATGAAATGTAGAACTACACATGATCCAGCAATTCCAATCTTGTGTATATACCACAACAAATTGAAAGCAGGGACTCAAACATATTTGTATACTTGTGTCTGTACCAGCATGATCTGCAGCAGGCAGAAAACAAAACAAAACAAAACAAAAAACAAACAAACAAAAAGGTGAAAGCAATCAAAGTGTCTATCACTGGATGAATGGAAAAACAAAATATGGTATATACATATAATGGAATATTAATTATCCAGTCTTAAAAAGGAATGAAAGTCTAACTCATGGATGAACCTTGAAAACATTATACTAAGTAAAATAAGCCAGTCACCAATGACAAATATTGTATAATTCCATTTATATGAGGGACCTAGAGTAGTCAAATTCATACTGAGAAAAGTAAGATGGTGGTTGCCTGGGGTTGGAAGGAGGGGTGGGAAAAATGGGAGTTATTTTTTAATGGGTGCAGAGTTCCAGTGGGGGAAGATGAAAAGTTCTGGAGAGGGATAGTGATGATGGTTGCACAAGAAATGTGAAAGTGCCTAGCTGGCGTGTTTTAGTGGTTGAGTGTTGACCTATGAACGAGAAGGTCATGGTTCAATTCCCGGTCAGGAAACAGGCCTAAGTTGGGCTCCATCCTCAGTGTGGGATGTGCAGGAGGCAGCTGATCAATGATTCTTTCTCATCATTGATGTTTCTATCTCTTTTTCCCTCTTCCTTCCTCTCTGAAATCAATAATAATGTATTTTTTTTAAAAATGTGAATGTGCTTAATGCTACAGAACTGTACACTTAATAATGGTTCAATTAGTAAATTTTGTTACATATATTTTACCATATTTAAAATATATATATTTTTATTGTCTGGAATCAAACCCGGGGCCCTTCAGTCCACAGGCTGATGCTCTATCCACTGAGCCAAACCAGTTAGGGCACCGTACTTTTCTTGAAAGAGGGGGTATCATTTTTAGGCCCTTGGGAGGAAAGATCCTTTCTTGCCTATCTCCAACACAACTGAAGGTCACAGTGCAGAAAGGGTGTGGACTGCGGAGGCAGACCGGCTTCTTGCCTCCACTTGCAAGCCGGGTGACCAACATACTCCTTGTTCTCTGTTTCCTCATCTGGAAAATGGAAATAATAAAGCAGCATGGCTCAGATATTGTGGCGCTTTCTTGAAATCTAACATTCTGTTAGACCACTGTAGAGTATATTCTCCAACATAAAATGGCATTAAACATAAATATATATATGTATGTGTATGTGTGTATATATATACTAGAGGCCCAGTGCATGAAATTCGTACACGGAGGGGGGGTGTCTCTCAGCCCAGCCTGCACCCTCTCCAATTTGGGACCCCTCACAATCCAGGACTGCTGGCTCCCAACTGCTCGCCTGCCTGCCTTCCTGATTGCCCCTAACCGCTTCTGCCTGCCAGCCTGATCACCCCCTAACCACTCCCCTGCCAGCCTGATTGATGCCTAACTGCTCCCCTAACTGCCGTCCTCTGCAGGCCTGGTCACCCCTAACTGCCCTCCCCTGCAGGCCTGGTCACTCCTAACTGCCCTCCCCTGCAGGCCTGGTCCCCCACAACTGCTCTCCACTGCAGGCCTTGGTCCCCCCCACCAACTGCTCTTTCCTGCAGGCCCAGTCACCCCCAACTTCCCTCCTCTGCCAGCCTGGTCACCCCTAACTGACCTCCCCTGCAGGCTTGATCACCCCCAAATGCCCTCCCTTGCTGGCCTGATCCCTCCCAACTGCCCTCCCTTGCTGGCCATCTTGTGGTGGCCATCTTGTGTCCACATGGGGGCAGGATCTTTGACCACATGGGGGCAGCCATCTTGTGTGTTGGAGTGATGGTCAATCTGCATATTACTCTTTTATTAAATAGGATAGAGGCCTAGTGCATGGGTGGGGGCCAGCTGGTTTGCCCTGAAAGGTGTCCCTGATCAGGTTGGGGGTTCCCTTGGGGTGTGGGGTGGCCTGGGTGAGGGGCCTGTGGTGGTTTTCAGGCCGGCCATGCCCCCCAGCAATCCAAGCGGAGGCCCTGGTATCTGGGATTTATTTATCTTCTACAATTGAAACTTTGTAGCCTGGAGTGGAGCTAAGCCTCCTGCTTGCTCCGTGACGGCAGCCATTTCTGTTGGATTTATGTATCTTCTATAATTGAAACTTTGTAGCCTTGAGTGGAGGCCTAGGCCAGCAAGGACAGGCAGAAAGCTTGGCTTCCTCCATTGCTGGGGAAATCCAAGCCTCCCTCCTGCTCTCTGTGGCCGCAGCCATCTTGGTTGGGTTTATTTGCATACTCGCTCCTGATTGGCTTGTGGGTGTGGCTTGTGGTATAGCGGAGGTATGGTCAATTTGCATATTACTCTTTTATTAGATAGGATATATATGTATATATATACATATATATGTATATATATATATATATATATATTTAAAATAAAAGGAAACTCCATATTCTTTAGCTATCACCCTTCTCCCCAGTACTCATTCCCCCTTCCTACTACCACCCTAAGCAACTGCTAATCTGCTAATCTACTTTCTTTACATGTAGATTACCCTATTCTGGGCTTTTATATAAATATAATCATATAATCTGTGATCTTTTGTGAATGGACTTCTTTGTCTTTTTTTCTTTGAACTAAGCTGCCTCTGCCTGTGAGAAGCTGCATTTTCACAGTGGGAACATAGGGGCTGTGGGCAACGCTGAGCAGAGCAAATGGAATTATTAGGAATGAAAACTAAATGAAAGTCCTGAAATGTAAAGCAATTTTAATTTTTCTTATTATGAAGTAATATATTTATTTTAAAAATCTCAAAGAATATTGAATAGCAAAAATAACAAAATAAAATACAGCTCTAATCTCACCACCCAGAAATAACAACTGTCAACATTTTGAGAAATATTCTTTCACACTTTTTGCTATGCATATTACATTCTCATATACACATATATTAAATGTGCTTTTTAAATCTTTTTTTTGGTTTATAGAAGATATAAATGCTTTCATATAGCTATCAAACCAGCATAGAAATATATAATTTAGAATGTATTTTATAACCCCTTCATACGTGTATATTTTCATCATGACATTTTTAATGTTAGCACACAGAAATTTATTTCATTTTTTAAAAAAGTTGCTTAGTAGCCTATATGATTGTGCCATTAATTTTTTTTTTGCATTCTCCCTTGATAAATTTAGTGTAACTTCTAAAATTTCACTGAAATGATATAATCAAGATATTTATACTTGTTTCTTTGTGCCAGTATTTCTTAAAAGTTGAGTTTTTGGGTCAAAGGGTATGGAAATACACTATTGTGTAACATGCCTTTAAAAATCAATAACCTATTAATATATTATGAACTTCTTTTCAAGTCATTCAACATTTAGTTGCCTAATTTTATAATCTATTAATGTATTAAAATTTATTTTCCCAATGTCTTACCATCAGACATTGAGTTATTTCTACATTTTTCTCTATTTTAAAAAACTTTTTGATAAACATTACTTTAGCTAAATCATTGCATGCATGTTTAAAATGTCAAGATAGAGAATTGCTCATTCAATGTGCTCATACACATTAAAAATAACTTTCATGTTTTTTTTTCTTATTACAGAAATAATACCTGTTCATCCTAGATTAGAAAATACAGATAGGCAAGAAAATTAATACATAACCTCACCACCCAGAGGTAACCCTTGGTAATGTTGTGGAGGTAACAGCTGGTAACTACTTTGTTTGCATACTTTTTTTTTACATGAATGCAGATATAGAGAACATTCTGCTTTGAACTATCTATAATGGGCATCTATTCATTTATCTCTACTGTTATTTTTTTATTGATTTTTTTTTTATATACAGAGAGGAAGGGAGAAGGAGAGGGATTGAGAGTTAGAAACATCAATGAGAGAGAAACATCGATTCAGCTGCCTCCTGCACACTCCCTACTGGGGATGTGCCCGAAACTAAGGTACATGCCCTTGACCGGAATCGAACCTGGGACCCTTCAGTCTGCAGGCCAATGCTCTATCCACTGAGACAAACCAGTTAGGGCTCTACTGTCATTTTTAATATCTAAAATTATTATATCTTGTACACATATAATACCTCAATAAAAAAAAAAAAAAAACTGGGGAGTAGACAGTGTATGTTAGGTATTTTTGTGACTAAATAAATTTTAAAAAACTAAAAAAAAATTTATTATATCTTATAAATGCAGATTTTACTGATACAATCCTCATTGCTGGGCATTTAGGTTGTTAATGTACATATTTTGAAAACTTTACAGGTGGATGTAGTACATATAGGGGAAATCATCTGTCAAAGAGCCCTGAACAAAAGGCGCCTGCCTCTTTATGAACCCGGGGGCCAGGAGGAGGGAGAGAGGAGGAAGGGTGAGTAGTAGAAAAGTACTGAGTGAAAGTAGAGAAGGGCCTCCACCAAGACCCCCAATAAGGAGGGATCTGAGTGGAGGCATCTAGGTTAGGAATGTAGAAATGTGTATGAGCTGGGCTGGTTGGTGTGAGGAGAAGGAGGGCTAAGTCCTTGACTGCAACTCCCTCCATGAAATTGTAATGCATTAGCAGTGCAAGTCTGGTGTGGGAAGGGGTGCTTCTTCCCATGAGGCCTGCCAGACAAAACCTTATAATTTCTTACTAGAGGCCTGGTGCACGAAATTTGTGCACGGGGGGTGGGGGTGTCCCTCAGCTCAGCCTGCCCCTTCTCCAATCTGGGACCCCTTGAGGGATGTCCGACCGCCCGTTTAGGCCCGATCCCAGTGGATGGACATCCCTCAGGTGGTCGGACATCCCTCTCACAATCCAAGACTGCTGGCTCCCAACTGCCCCTCCCCTGCAGGCCTTGGTCCTCCCCAACTGCCCTCCCTTGCTTGTCTGGTCTCCCCCAACTGCCCTCCTCTGCCGGCCTGGTCACCCCCAACTGCCCTCCTCTGTTGGCCTGGTCACCCCTAACTTCCCACAACTTCCCTTCCCTGCAGGCCATCTTGTGGTGGCCATCTTGTGGTGGCCATCTTGTGTCCACATGGGGGCAGCCATCTTTGACCACATGGGGGCGGCCATCTTGTGTCTTGGTGTGATGGTCAATTTTCCTATTACTCTTTTATTAGATAGGATGACCAAGTCTGAAATATTACACATAGGATATTGGCCTGGAGCTGGACTCTTCAATAAATAATGACAAATTTCCTAAACTTGTACAGTGCCCCTTTCCACCCAAGTATGTGAGAGTGCCAGTAGAAATAGAAGTTTGTCAGTGACCCAGTAGAGAGAACTGAAATGATTTCCTTTGAGGTGTATAGACTGACATCTGAGTTCAGGACAAAGAGTCCCAGCATGGCTGGGCAACTGAATGAGCCCAGAGAACCCTAAGCAGGATCTGATGTACTGGGCCCCCCACTTTTGTGAGATGAGACTGCATCATCTCCATTATCCACTCAGCTGAGGGCTCTACTATTAGAGTGAAACCTAAACACATATTGTGTGAATGTTTAGCGGTACTCAATGACCTCAGAAAGATATGATAAATCCTCTGAATTTTTATTTTTCCCTAAGAAATAATCTATTTTGGTTCATCCCTCTTTGATTTCCTCTAAATCTTTTTTCAACTTACACTGTTTCATTGAGGAATGGATTCTCTCAGTCCCTTACCTACTGTGTATACTGCTTGCTTATTAAATTTTCCTGCTTCACAATTTACATACTTGGTGATTTAATGGAGAGTCTGCACTCTCTGGTTACCTCATCCACACTCTTCATTATTTCATAAACTTTTATCACGTCTCCTTTTAGAACTATTGCAAGGAATGTTATGAAGGACTTAGGCAAACCAGGAATTTCCATATGCTGTATGTGGTATTACTTTTCGGGGTGTAATTTGTAAATAGCTAAATGCATATAACAAGAAATTGAGAGGGACATTTTCTGTTTCTAAATTGCATTTAAACCCAAAGGTGATCCACAAGATACTAGGTAAAAAAATAAAAATAAATAAACTAGTCCTAACCAGTTTGGCTCAGTGGATAGAGCGTCAGCCTGCGGACTGAAAGGTCCCAGGTTTGATTCCAGGTCAAGGGCATGTACCATGGTTGTGGGCACATACCCAGTAGGAGGTGTGCAGGAGGCAGCTGATCGATGTGTTGCTCTCATCAATGTTTCTAACTCTCTCTCCCTCTCTCTTTCTCTCTGTAAAAAATCAATAAAATATATTTTAAAAAACAAACTAGTTATGTATACATTTCCAGGGGAGCCATCATCTGGTCACCTTGAAGGAAACAAAACTGGCACTGCTACTAGCAAGACCACCCAACCAAAATGCCGAGTTAATTTAAGAAGACGGGGAGGAACAGGGGGAATGCTCAGCGGTGGTCCAGTGAGGAAAGACAACAGTGGCCACTCTGAGAGGCTTTTCTCTTCTCCTTTGGGGGAGAGAATGAGGGATGCTTTCCTGTCCTTGAATCCAAGTGAATGGGGTGCCAAGAGAATCATTAACAAAGATTAGGGCTGCCAGCAAGAAAGGGAGAGAGACATTTCCTTTCCTAAGAGAGGTCTGCTCAGGCATGGACAGGTTTATCTTCTCCTGTGCCTACCTGACATGGGGGAAATTGTTGGATAAAGTACACAGTGGCTAGCTTTCCATGACCTTGGGTGGCAAGGACACTTAGTTGTCCTATGGATTGAGAGGATCCTACAGAAGGTGCCTGGGCTTCAATTATCTTGCAGTACTCCATCCAAGAAGGCTACCCATTCAAGGAGCAGCAACTGTGAAGTGAAGGACCCCAGCTGTCCAATGGTGGGAACTAAGGTGCAGAGTGGAAGAGGCTGAGTCAGAACTGCACCATCCACGTGGGGGAACTGCAACAGAGAGGGAGGCCTCGGGAAGAACTCAAAATCTTGATGCCTGCCAGCAAATAACATCAACCATCTGCCCGAATTAGCCAGAGAAGCAGCGTGGCCCACAAGAGATGTTTCCAGTCAAGATGTATGGCTTTCCCGTCATCTCCATTCCTCCTCCGTTTCTATCATTGAAGGAGCCCTTCCAAGTCTCTCCAGGGAAGGGGGAAGCTTTGAATCAGCTTTGACGTTTTAAATGGACTGGCCAGTTATGGAATTTGCTCAAGACATGCTTAAGAGCCCAAAGGGTATTTAACATCACATAGTTGAAAGCGATGGCCGGAAAAACAATACCACTTCACATTGCTTATTCTTTACCTAGAGAATCTTTAAAAATAAACCAGCTTCATGCACATCCGCTTTGATCCTACAATTCCCCAGTGAGGAACTGAGTCTTCAAATGTAGTAGCTAAAGTACCGCAAGTTATATATTCAAGGATAGTCATTGTAATACCATCTGTATTAGCAAAACAATAGTAACAACAAAATAATAGGAAGAAAAAACTAGAAACAACATGATGCTATTAATAGGATACTGGTTAATCACATAATTACCTCAGAATCACACAACAGAAAGACAGAGGGAGAGATGTATGCGTTGACTTAGAGACAGTTCCACGATGTTTTGTTATATGAAAAAAGCAAGGGGCAGCACAATGTGCATAATTCTTTAAAAATAAAAAACCTGCTTGTATAAGTATTTTTGAGTATTTACTGTGTATACTAATGTATGAATTTTAGAGCCATTTTCTTTGACATGAATGACAGGAAGATTTTCATTTGATACATTTAGGTGCTATTTGAATTTGTTACTTAGGGCATATGGTTATTTTTTTTTTTTTAATGTTAAAAGTAAAGTAGGTTGTACAACAACATGAATATACTTAATGCTCCTTGCCTGTACACTTAAAGCAGCTAAAAGGGCAAGTTTCGTGTTATGCATATGTTTCCACAATAAAACATTAAATAAATATATGTAAATTTATTTTAAGTAAAAGAAGTTCAAGACAAGAATGCAGAGTGAATGTGTGTGTGAGAAGGCTCCAAGGTGGCAGTAAAAACAAGTTTAAAACCTGGTCTTGTGACCCTCTCTGAAGGCTATTGCATAGGAAGCCTACGGGGGCTTTAATGGGGTTAGAAAGGAGCCAGGACATGCATATTTGTCTGGAATAAGTTGGGGAGGGGAACCTGGTAATTTTTTATTTCCATTCGAATTGTGATTAGACTCTGCACTGTTGTGTGAAATTAAAGCGCAGACAGATTTATTAGGTAGTGTGACCAGTTTTCTACCTGAGTAACCCAGGGTTTGACTTGCACAAAATCCTATACAAAACCCGGGCTGGATTCTTAGTGGATGACTCATGGACCCCATTCTATCAGAGCAGAAAAGGACATTGAGTATGCGCTCCTTTTACTTGAGGACATTGAGACCCAGGAGTGACAGATGCTAAGGGACTGAATTAGGAGTGTAATTCAGGTCTATGGGCATCTGGGATCAAGTACTGTTTTTCTAAAAAGGTGACACCAGACTATTTTAGTAATGGCTTGACTATCTTCATTCAATTTTTCTTCCTGTAATTTGCCCAACTGAGCCTCAGAATTGAAGGTCTGGTGTTTGGTCATGATTTTTTCCTGATACATTGCCAGATTGTGCTTGCTAACACACTATCTAGAATGTTTGCTAACACACTATCTAGAGTCTAGATAATAAAAGGTTAATATGCAAATTGACCGAACAGTGGGACAACCAGTTGCTATGACGTGCACTGACCACCAGGGGACAGATGCTCAATGCAGGAGCTTCCCCCTGGTGGTCAGTGCACTCCCACAAGGGGAGCACTGTTCAGCCAGAAGCCGGGCTCACAGTCTGGCAAGCACAGCAGCAGTGCTGGGAGCCTCTCCCTCCTCTGTGGTAGCACTAAGACCCCTTGGGGGGATGTCCGCCTGCTGGCTTAGGCCCGCTAAGGCGGACATCCCCCCAAGGAGTCCCGGACTGCTTGAGGGTGCAGGCTGGACTGAGGGACACCGCCCACACACACACACAGTGCACGAATGTTGTGCACTGGGCCTCTAGCATTTCTTATGTGAGATTAGGCTATAGTTTTCTGTTTTTGTACTACTATTTTTCACCAATTCGGTGATACCTAATTTTTCATGTTTCAGTATCTTTTCAATCATGATGCAGCTGACAATTGCTGTCAGCCAGGCCTGAGTAGCACTGTAGCTGTCGTAGCCTGTGCCTGTTAAACTTGTCTGAAACCTTCCACTGACACCTGCAGAAGAGCAAGGAAGCTATGGCATCAAAATTTACTGTGTGAATGTCAGCGGTTTGGATAAAAAAATAACACACCCCTACAGACAATAATAGACCCTGCTTTCAGGAAAAGCAGTATTCTTAATGCTTTTGTGGCATATGAATGCACAAGAGTAATAGAAGATAATCTTTTAAAATAAGCCTTTGCAGGAAGGAATGAAATATTGGCCAGTTTATGCCCTCAAGTTTTCGGGGTGTATCTAGTAGAGCTTGCTGTGGCCATGTACTGGCTGGTGGGATTCAAAGGACTGATGCTACAAGAACAGGAGTCAGAGGTGAATCTGATCTTTTATTGGTTGGGGATCCTGGCACAGGGAAATCTCAATTCCTCAAATATGCAGCAAAGATTACACCAAGATCTGTGCTCACCACAGGAATTGGATCTACTTGTGCAGGTATTTTACATGACAATTTCATTTAATGTCACTACAGAAACTAATACAATTATTATTTTCTTTTTTTAATTATTTTATCTTTAAAAAAATATATTTTATTGATTTTTACGGAGAGGAAGGGAGAGAGATAGTTAGAAACATCAATGAGAGAGAAACATTGATCAGCTGCCTCCTGCACACCCCCTCCTGGGGATGTACCCACAACCAAGGTACATGTCCTTGACCAGAATCGAACCTGGGACCCTTCAGTCTGCAGGCTGACGCTCTATCCACTGAGCCAAACCAGTTAGGGCAATTGTTTTTTTCTTATTAAAAAGTACCTACAATATGATAAATTTTCAAGCTAATTTCTGAGTTACTGCCAAAAATGGAAGGAAATAACATTTCTTTTGTAGCTCTTAAGAAAATATTTTAAAACTCCATCACTTATTTTCCAAAAACTTATTCTATATATCTTTTTGCATCTCAGTTTTGATGATGCTATTCACTTTTCTCATTATCTAGTGATTACCTTCATACATAGTTATGCATGAAAAAGTATCTATTACCTGGCATTGTTTGAGGACCCAGTGAGAACATTGAAATAAATTAAGTAGGAGGGTAATAAAAATAAAATCAATGGGGAAAAATATCCTTGGATAAGGATTAAAAAATAAAATAAAAATAAAGTAACATCAGAATTAACTAAAGATCAACTAACACTAGCTGTGAACCCAAGTCATCCTGAGATCTTTTCCCATGCAAGGTTTTTAAGTACCATTCCGAGTTTCTTATACATTGGTCTATTCCTATTTTTCTTATTTCAGGATCCATTTTTGAAAATTGTATTTTTACTAGGAAATCACCCATTTTCTTTAGAATTCTAATTTCTTGCTATATATTCCTCTATCCTTTTAATTTCTACTTGCAGGTTTCTACAGAATCCATAATTATTTTCACTTTTGCTCAGTTTTTTCTTAATCAAGCCAGATTTTATTAATCTTTTTCAAAGGAGGGCATATATTTATTTGTACTTTTTGCTTCTTTTCTATTACATTCATTTTAGCTTTCATCTTAATCTCCTCTTCCTAATTTCTTTCAGTTTGTTACTTTTTTCTAACTTCTCAAGGTTAAAAACTAACTTTATTTTTGACATTATCTTCGTTAGTAATGAAAACATTTAAGTTATATACTTCCTTCTGAGTACAGTTTCCTCTGTGAAATTTGGGTTTTGGTAAAAAGTGTGTTTTTTTTCCATTGCTTTATAGATATTTTATAATTTTGTTTTGGTTTCCTTCTGTTTATGGTTTATGGTCTCCTTTACATTATTTTTAACTTTATTGGATTAAGATAGGAGAATGTGGCTTTTACAATCTGTTAAGGTTTATTCTCAGTGGTCAAATATGACTGATTTTTGTAAATATTCTATGGGTACCAAAAAATGTTTTATTATTATTATTTGTTTGAGAGATATTAGATTCTACTAGTATACATAGCTATTACATCAGTTTATTTATTGTATCATTTAACTCCTATGTCATCCCATATTTGTTATATACCAGATTTGTCCTATTCTGAAATAAAATATTAGTCTTCCACTATAATTGCATTTTATCAAATTTTTTTTATACTTACAATCTTTGCCTTAATATTTAACTGTTACATTGTTTTGGTATATATACTTACACATTCTCAGTGTATAATTATCTATCTTGTTATATTTTATCTGTAGATCTTTGTCCTTATATTGATCTATTTACTCTAAGTTTTATCGCTCACTACCAATTCCTTCCTTCTTTATCATATCACACTCTCTATTATAGTTAAGCTGTTGTTGGGCTAGAGCCTCTTCTGAAGTATTTTCTTTAATCGAAAAACAAAGGTGTTAGTGTCTGACTTCTTACAAATCTGCAAGTATCTTGCTTTTCTCATGACAACTGAATAATGTCTCAGCTGGTCACAGAACTCTTGTGTAGCAGTCCTTTTCTATCAGAGTCTGAAAAGACCATATGCTTTCACTTATATGTGGAATCTAATGAACAAACAAAATAGAAACAAACTTGTAGATTCAGAGAACAAACTGATGGGTGCCAGATGGGAGGGGGGTTGGAGGACTGGGTGAAAAAGGTGAAGGGGTTAAGAAGTACAGATTGCCAGTTATAAAAACAATCACCGCGATGTAAAGTACAACATAGGGAATATAGTCAATATTGTAATGACTATGCATGGTGTCAGATGGATACTAGACTTATCAGGGTGATCACTCTGTTAGTTATATAAATGTCTAATCAATATGTAGTACACCTGCTGGATGTTGGGCGCGATTTAACGCCAGTGGTCTTGATCTGGCATCTAGAAGGGTTCAGGAATCTGGACAAAAGGGCTGTGTGTAGATTAAATAAGAGTCCAAGATGAAACATAATTTTGAAAGGCATTTGGGGGGGCAGAGGAGCTTGGCTGAAGAAACCAAGTTCTCCTTGTCTCAGGACCTCTTGCTTTTTATTTTTTTTATTTTTTTAAATATATTTTATTGATTTTTTACAGAGAGGAAGGAGAGGGATAGAGAGTTAGAAACATCGATGAGAGAGAAATATCGATCAGCTGCCTCTTGCACACTCCCTACTGGGGATGTGCCCGAAACCAAGATACATGCCCTTGACCGGAATTGAACCCGGGACCCTTGAGTCCGCAGGCTGATGCTCTATCCACTGAGCCAAACCAGTTAGGGCGGACCTCTTGATTTTTATTAACACAAATTGTCCTAAGGCATGGTGGAGATATACACTTCAAAGGGTAGGGTTTCATACAGAAGCATTGTCAGATTGGGGAATTGCCTGTGGCTGTTCAGGTGTTTGGCCAAACAAAGAAGAGGAATCTGCAGATCTCTCCAAGCTCCTGCTGGGTGGCCTCAGGCAGAGGCTAAATTAGCACCTCCTTGGAGGCAATAACATGTAGATTAAGATGCCCTGAGCTGTCTCGCAGCAAACAATCAATTTAATGCATCCTTTTCAGGTTTGAGGAAATGCCTTTAGCCATTCCAGCAGATGATAACATACGTGACTCAGCCCTTGTTGAATCCCCAAGTTCCATCAACCTTTTGATGAAACTCTTGCAATTATGACATGCTGGAACTGGCTTCTGGCATACACCTGAAATGAATGTACTATTGTATATCAACTGTAATTGAAAAACAAAAAGTCTGCAGTTGTTATTCTACTAACTTCTAGCTGCTGGTGATGCAGATAAGAGGTCTGATTCTGTTTGTTTGTTTGTTTGTTTGTTTTAATAAAAATGCAACTATTCGAGGAGAAACCAAGATGGCGGCATAGGTAAACACCTAAACTGATGCCTTGCACAACAATTACAAAACTATAACTAAAAGACAAAACGGACATCATCCAGAACCACAGGAAGGCTGGCTGAGTGGAAATTCTACAACTAGAAGGAAAGAGAAAAGCACACTGAGACTCACAGGAGCTACGGAAGGCAGAGGTATGGAGGCACGCACGCAGAGAGAGCTGGCAACTGAGTATGCGGTTGGCTTTCTCAATCAGGAGGGAGACAAAAGCTCCTGACTGTTCTGAACTCCAGTTCTGGGCAAGACTCTGGGGACCCAGACTCATACAGGGAGAAACTGGACTGTCTCGCAGAGGGCGAAACTCGAGGGCGGCTTTCTCTCAGAGGTGCTTGCAGCAATTACCAAGGGACACTGAGACCCAGGAGCCTCTTAGGGCAGGGATGACGGGAAGCCATTGCTGTTTGCTTCGCCCTGAGATCCCACCCCACGAAGCTACTGCTGTTAAACCCAAACAAAGAAGAGGAATCTGCAGATCTCTCTGTAGCTCCTGCTGGCTGGCCTCAAGCAGAGGCCAAATTAGCACTTCCTTGGAGATTCAAGAGCCAGTGTACCCAGGGGTCAGAGTGGGACCATCCAGATTACAACTCCTCAGATCCATAGGGACACACTCAGGGGGCAGACTCAGTGAGCACCAAAGCCCCACTGAAGCAAGTATTATCTCATAAGGGTGTCTCCAGCACAGAAGTTCTCCCAGTGTAGACACAGCTGATCCTCACAGCCAATTGGCCTGGAGGTCAATTCCTCCCAGTGATACCAACAACAATCAAGGCTTAACTACAACAAGACTGTGCACACAGCCCACAAAGGAGTGCACCAAGAGTGTCTACCTCAGGTAACTGGGGAGGCTGAGCCACTGGGCCCTATAGGACACCAAGTACACAAAACCACTCTATCAACTCAGGGAAGCAACCAAAATGCAAAGACAAAGAAACAGGTCACAAGTGAAAGAAACGGAAGAAAGCAAATGACTGGATATAGAGTTCAAAACCACAGATATAAGGTTTTTCAAGAATTTTCTAGAAAAGGTCGATAAATTTAGTGAGACCCTTGAGGATATGAAAAAGGACCAACTAGAAATTAAGCATACAGTGACTGAAATAAAATATATTATACAGAGATCCAACAGCAGACTAGAGGATCGCAAGAATCAAGTCAAAGATTTGAAATACAAAGAAGCAAAAACACCCAACCGGAAAAGCAAAAAGAAAAAAGAATCCAAAAATATGAAGATAGAGTGTAAGGAGCCTCTGGGACAACTTCAAGGGTACCAACATCCGAATTATGGGGGTGCCAGAAGAAGAGAGAGGGCAAGATACTGAAAACCTATTTGAAGAAATAATGACTGAAAACTTCCCCCACCTGGTGAAAGAAATAGACTTACAAGTCAGGAAGCACACAGAACCCCAAACAAAAGAAATCCAAAGAGGACCACACCAAGACACATCATAATTAAAATGCCAAGGTCAAAAGACAAAGAGAGAATCATAAAAGCAGCAAGAGAAAAACAGTTAGTTACCTAGCACCCATACGACTGTCAGCTGATTTCTCAACAGAAACTATGCAGGCCAGATGGAAGTGGCAAGAAATATTCAAAGTGATGAATAGCAAGAACCTACAACCAAGATTACCCAGCAAAGCTATCATTCAGAATTGAAGGTCAGATAAAGAGCTTCACAGATAAGAAAAAGCTAAAGGAGTTCATCACCACCAAACCAGGATTATATGAAATGCTGAAGGATATTCTTTAAGAAGAGGGAGAAGAAGAAAAAGGTAAAGATAAAAATTATGAACAACAAATACATATCTATCAACAAGTGAATCTAAAAATCAAGTGAATAAAAAGTCTGATGAACAGAATAAACTGGTGAATATAATAGAATCAGGGGCATAGAAAGGGAGTGGACTGACAACCCTCGGGGAAAAAGGAGTGTGGGGGGTTCAGGAAGAGATTGGACAAAAATCGTACACCTATGGATGAGGACAGTGGGGGAGGGTAAGGGCAGAGGGTGGGGTGGGAACCAGAACCGGGTGGAGGGGTGCTATGTGGGGGGAAAAGAGGAACAATTGTAATAATCTGAACAATAAAGATTTATTTATTAAAAAGAGAGAGAGAGAGAGAGAGAGAAATAAAAAGATTTAAAAAAATGCAACTATTCGCCTGGCTGGCATGGCTCAGTGGTTGAGCATAGACCTATGAACCAGGAGGTCACGATTCGATTCCCAGTCAGGGCACATGCATGGGTTGTAGGCTCAATCCCCAGTGTGGGGCATGCAGGAGGCAACCGATCAATGATTCTTTCTCATCACTGATGTTTCTATCTATCTCTCCCTCGCCCTTCCTCTCTGATATCAAGGGGAATACATTTTTTTTTTAAATGCAATTATTCTTTCCATATGGAAACCTATAAATTTATTTTTCCTTAGAGTCCAGGACTCTTAATATGGTATGCTAACCCTCTTGGATCTATCTTCAAGTATCTTGTCCTTTCTTTTTTTTAATTTTCATGATTTCAATAGCTTTGTATCTTCGCTGTGTGCTTTGAGATAGTTTCTCCATTTGATCTTCAAGCCCACTAATTTAGGTTTCAACCATGATCATTCTCTCTTTTTGTTCATGCACAGAAATTAAATTGGAAAATCTTTTTCCCCCTTCTTTTCCTTCCCTTGCTCCCTTTCTTCCATTCTTTTTTCTTAGCTCCAGAGGTCTTTCTGTTTTCCCTGCACTTTTATCTATTCTTGGCATATGTTTTATCTATTCTGATTGACCTTCCTTTCTGCTTCTGAGCCCATTTGGATATGTGATTTCCTTTGTTGACTCAGTGGGGCTTGTGGAGTATCCTAGAGGCAGTAGTCATAGACATGGTGGAAGACAAGATGATCTCTTCTTTGGGCTCATTGTATGAAGATAAGCTGTCCACAAGACTTCTTTTGAAGCAGGGAGAAAGATACCCTGCTCCCCGGTTTTTGTAGATTCTCTCAGCCTCAGAGGCAGGGAGAACACAACCCACCATTCAGTTCCTTTCTGTCTTCTTGGGACCAGAGAAACACCACATTCAAGGAGGGTTGAAATCAACCTTTATTCTTAGCTCCCACAAGTTCCCTGAAAGCCAAGTTTTCCCTGAGTTTTTTGGTTTGTTCTTGCCCAGGGCATTTCCAATAATGCTTTCTCTTGTAGTCTTTGGTAGGGGGATCCTGGCACCCTTTCTATTCTCTAGGTCGTGTACAGAGCCCACAGTCTCACTTTCTTTCTTTTTTTAAAAATATATATTTTATTGATTTTTTACAGAGAGGAAGAGAGGGAGAGAGAGTTAGAAACATCGATGAGAGAGAAACATCGATCAGCTGCCTCCTGCACACCCTCTACTGGGGATGTGCCTGCAACCAAGGTACATGACCTTGACCTGAATCAAACCTGGGACCTTTCAGTCCGCAGGCCGACACTCTAGCCACTGAGCCAAACCAGTTAGGGCCATAGTCTCACTTTCATTCATATACACATAGGCTTTAGCTCCCATTTGACAAAAGTTTGGAGTTGCTAGTTGGAGAGGAGGCAACTGAATTCAAATTGCCATCTTCAGTGTTGTAGTTCACAACTACCTTACTAAGCCCTTGGGAGGTATGACTGACTACCCCTTTGTCCTCCATATCTAATCCTGTGACCTACACATCATTATTATAGTGAAGACTAAGAAAAAGAAGGAAGGGCCCTAGCTGGTTTGGCTCAGTGGATAGAGCATCGGCCCCCAGACTGAAGGGTCCCAGGTTCGATTCTGGTCAAGGGCATATGCCCAGGTTGCAGGCTCCAGTGTGGGGTGTGCAGGAGGAAGCCGATCAATGATTCTCGCTCATCATTGATGTTTCTATCTTTCTCTTCCTCTCTGAAATCAATAAAAATATGTTAAAAAAAGAAAAGAAACAGAAGGAAGGGAAAGAAAAAGAGAAAGGAGGGTGAGGAGAGTAAGAGAATTAGGAAGAAAAGGAAGGAAAGCAGGACACCGGTGCCAACAATCTTCAGTGAAACAGCTGTCCTTTGAAGATTAGTTCTTAGTACCAAGGAATTTCCTTAAATCAGCATCTGCATCTAACATGACCTTCTCACTTTCCCAACTGCCTACTTTTACAAGGGTGTGCACCCATGGGGCCTGTATTTCTAGATCTGTTAGTATATGAATGGTTGCCTAATTTTGTTTTAGTGCTCATGATTGCACAAAGAAAAGAGATTAGATGCTGGCTACCTGGGGCTGAAGGACACATATAGAAAAACCAGCTCTATCCCCATTTGGCTCAGTGGATAGAGCGCCAGCCTGCAGACTGAAGGGTCCCAGGTTTGATTCTGGTCAAGGGTGCATGCCCTGGATGTGGGCTCGATCCCCGGTAGGGGGCGTGCAGGAGGCAGCCAATCAATGATTCTCTCTCATCATTGATGTTTCTATCTCTCTCTCTTTCTCCCTTCCTCTCTGAAATCAATAAAAATATATTTTTAAAAAAAGAAAAACCACCCTCACTAGGGCAATAGGCTCATTAATGATAAGCAGATCCTTCCAAATCTTGTTTTAAAATATATTTTTATTGATTTCAGAGATGAAGGGAGAGAGAAAAAGAGATAGAAACACCAATGATGAGAGAGAATCATTGGTCGGCTGCTTCCTGCATGCTCCACAGTGGGGATTGAGTCCGCAACCCGGGCATGTGCCCTGACTGGGAATCGAACCACAACCTCCTGGTTCATAGGTTGACACTCAACCACTGAACCATGCCGGTTGGAGAAATCCTTCCAAATATTAATTTGAGAAATGAGACCTCTGCTTTATGTCAGATCAGCTACTTGACCTTTGCTCTAAGATGGCTTTGGCACTATATTTCTCAAAGCAGAAAAAATCCATCCAATAACAGAGCCTAGCTCTGCCTGCAGTGTCACTTAGCAGCTCATTTATTCCTCTCTGGGCCACATGCTCAGGTGAGAGTGACAGGCACAGTCTGCTCTCTGTACTCAATGATCAGGCTTGAACCTTTGGGTGTGCATAAGTGTATACTTGCATGGGGTATCTGTGTGTATATATGTATGTGGGATTGCATAAGGATTTGGGCTTGTGTGAATGTAAATATTTGACCCAGTTCAAGTTCCTTTCCTTAATAGTACCCTGAAGAGATTATGTTGCCTGAGAGTTCATAAGGATAACCAAAAGTAAGTAAAAGAGTGAATCTTCTCTTTGGGAGAAATTTACAACAATTAACATGTACATACATGTATGTGGAAATGTACAAATAATGTGCATATATAACTGCACGGTGGTTCAGGTATCAATTGCCAATCTCCTCACTGGGGCATCCATGAAACACTCAGCCAAGAGTGGCTGGGAAGCATCTTGTCCTTCTTTCCTCCTCCTGGACACATCAACTCCTGTATCTATACCAGTCTGTCTGCTTATTCGTGATAAATTTGAAAGCCTCACTGTCAAGAATTCTCTTTTCTCAGCTTATCACATCTTGAATTCCACTTCTTATATTATTTGATTTGTGTCTCAACTGTATAGAGCTGTGACCATATTGTTCTCTCATTTTTCTCTTCCTAATAGGTGTGGCACAAACACAAGGTAGAAACTGTGACTCCCGTGTGTATTGACTTTTATAGTGGCATAAGTTTGGGGTTGGGAGAAAGGACAAAGTACTGAGAGGAAGGGAGCAGTAACACTTTGAAGCCAAAGGTACAAAAACCATATAATGGGTAATGCATACGTGCATGTGTGTGTGTGCACATGCACACACATGCACTCTCTTACTAGTGTCACTGTGCCTCTGCTAACATCAATAATCTAAAAGTTGCCTCCATATCCAATCTGTCTAGCAAAATCACAAGAACCTTAAGAACTATTCTCTCTAGTGGCAATTGGTAAATTTCAGAATTGCTAAAGAAGTGAAAAATCTTCTTTGACGTATTTGAAAATAGAATAGGCCTCACCAATGGTTGAGTTGTCCTGTTACATAAAGTGGTGTGGTAATGACTTCTCAAACCCTTGCTGCTAAATATTTGATTCTGAGATCACTTAGAACCAGAGAAAAATCCCAACAGCAGGCCAGGGTGAAAATGTAATTATAGTTACACCACAGCAAAAGTCACAGGCATCTAGTAATCATCTGAGTCATTCTTATTCATTGGTCAATTACACACATGCCTTTCTTTTATGAGACGCTGTCCTCAGCAGAAATAAAAAGCAGATTGTTTCAAAGCCGCCATTGACGTGTCATCCACTATAACAAACCCTGGGAAGGATGTAAAGGGTAGAATTTTAATTGCAGATTTAGGGGCAAAGTTCTCACTCTTCCACTAACTCCGCCCCTGGCTGCACGTGCGTTAGCTTTGGAGGAATGATTAAAACATCTAAACAGAGTCTGCAGGAAGCCACCCATTGTCTTCACTATCAGAGAAGTGTAAACAAGGATCCCTGAACCCTGGTGACCCTTGAACCCCTGGCAAGAGCCAGAGCTATGCACCGACTGTTTAGTGCAGACAATGGGGGCTCAAGCTATTTCCTGACCAAATAGTCTCAGAGTAAATCTTTCTAATATTTACTGATCTTTAAGACAGTCTGTCTGTTACCACAAGTACCTGCCTAAGAGCTAGATGTGTATCCAAAATTGAATAAAAGTTTGGCGAGGCCTGGGCACCAGGGAAGTCCTTCCCCTTAAGTTGGGCTTGCCCACCTGGCCCCCAATATTTCCAAATGATTATTTCTTGTCTCGTCTCTTTCATTTGCATATGGCCCCTTCTCCAGATCCCGAACCCTGAACCACGCTGGACGTGGGTCATTCACAAGAGTTGACTAAAAAGGGTGTGGTGAGTGATGCAAGAACTTAGAAATATTTTAGAGCTACAAAAATAGAAAGGAGTTTTAAGCACAGATAATTGTAGACTCTTAACATTAGGAAGAGCTTTGGAAGTCATTGTCAAGGTTACAAAGCTTAAAATTAACAATAAGGATAAAAATTTAAAATTGTAGAAGCGTTCTAGCTGTAACATAAGCTTACTTTCCCAGAAGTTAAACTTATTTCACATATCTTTAGTTTAGCTTTTAAAACATTTGACAGAGCCATCCTTTCATGAATATTTCTGGTCAAATTGATCTGTTTGCTGCTTTTGTGTTCCATGATTCAGCAGATACACTTAGTTGCAATTGGCTTCAATATGGACAATCAGCTTGAATATATCATCTTACATCCTCAAAACACTTTCAGTTCAGAAAAAAAGTGACTGACAGGGAGATCACAAAGAACATTGAATTAGCAATCAGTGCCTGGTCTAAAGTAGGCATTCAATTAAAAACATTATTTTTTAAGTAGATGAATGGATTCTAACCCTAGCTCTGTCACTATGTATCTCAGAGAACTTGGGCAAGTCGTTTCATCCATCACTTTGGGCCCATTTCCTTACCTGTTAAAACCTTAGTCCACTGACTTCAAGTTACTGAGACCTTCCTTAAAGAATTATCACCCTTGTTGGGCAACTGTAGGGGGGAGCTTCTACAATTACTGGTGCTGACTCCACTTCTAGAGATCAGGTTTCAATTGGTCTGGGGATGGGGCCCAGGCATTTGAATATTTTCGAAGTTCCCATGGTGATTCTATTGCAGTAGGGTTGAGAACAGTTGTCCAGAAGTAACCTTTCTAGTCTCTTTTTCCTCCCTGTGAAAGACTAATTCATCTGCTTAGGTGGCTAAAATCTGATCATTGCTCCAGGTTTCTCTATTGGGCAATGCTCCAGGGTTTAAGATTTGACTTCACTTCCATTGGATCTGTAGTGCATCCTGGTCAGCCTTGTGGAATGCTTATTTAGAGGTACACAGCCTCTGCAGGGGAGTCTGTGACTTGGTTGGTTACATTCAATTTAAGAAGATAAGCAGCTCAATTCTGAAATGATAAAGCTGATATTTAGATTCCTTTCTCTAGTCTGTCAATTTCTTAATCGATTTCAAATTCAGAGGAGGAAAGAGTATGATAAACTACACCAACAAACTACTAAATCTAGTCCTGCCTCAGTGTCATGAGGATTAAATAAGGTAGGTTTTTTAATGTGCTTTGAAACAGTATTAAGCCCCCAACTTCAAAAATTTTTAATACACTGAGATGTATGCAGACAGCATCACTTTGATGCCAGTTGACCTATTATATCGCAGTACCAATACTGTTCCTGATTTCCTGTAACAGGACAGGAGTAAAGAAAGGGGCATACTATCATGCAAACAGCATTGAAGTAGGAATCCAGAGGCTTGGATTTAAGATTCAGCCATGTGAAGTCTTGGACAAGTCTCCTTGGGCTTAAATTTTTTCATCTCACAAACGAGTGACTCAATTTCAGACCTTTAAAGTTTATTTTAGCTCTAACATTATAGGGAATGCTGGCAGTGACTGATGTGATGGGACACACCCAAGTCTCACATATCCCCTGGAAAGTGTGGCTTCCTACGGAATTAGACAAGGCATTAAAGAAAAACATGTTCTTCTGACACTTGTTCTAAAGAGAACATCCCCAACTGGACAGAGTAGAGCAGTTTTATCCTCAAGAAAGCAAGGAGATCAGTTACACCCAATGTTTTTCTCTCTTGTGCCCTCAAATTTCTGGGCCTATCTTCACTAAGAAGCCTTCCTATACACTAACCAGGGAAGTGTTGAGCTTTATCCACTTCAGCAAATTTAAAACATTAGCTGTTTTTTGCAAAGAGTATGTCTTTCCTACCTACTCTCTTTTACCTCAACTCATAATCAATCACAAAATAGTCTTTCAAATTTTGTAATCCAGAAAAATGTCAGGTTTCCATAGTCACTAAATTAATGGCACTAAAGAACAATACTAAATACTATAATATTAACGCTGTTCAGTTGGTACTACACTACTTTGTATTAAAATTGTTGGATTCTGGACTAAATGCAAGAAGGTACTGGCCTTAGTTAGCAAAAGGACCACATTTCTAATTAGAGCATGCATCCCTAAATCTGTTAAGACTGTGGAAGCAGAAGGAACTTGAGTAGAAAGAGATCTGGTATAATTCATCTTTTATCCCTTGCATCTAGCATAGAGTAAATGTTACTATACACTTAAGGTATGTATTCGTGTACTGAGACAATTCAATAAACAGATGACCAATGATATAGCAAGTAATCCAGGCAAATACCAACATTATAAGGATTTTAGTTTTTTAAAAAAATAAATGCTTGTCAATTAAAACTAAAATACAATTACTTTCCCAAAAGTATAGAATCAAATTCCAACAACACACTTTGATACAATACAGCAAAATGTTTGATATGGCAAATTCACACAGAGGGTTAGTTAATGTAAGATCACATTCTTTTGTGTGTCCTGGGGGAATAAAGGAGGTAAAGAATTTAAGTAGCTTAAAATATTCTCTTTAGAGCATTTACCATTACAAGGTAATATAGAAATTTGATGCAATAAACTGTATCTTGTTCTGAAAATAAATTGTAATTATTGAATCATGTTGCTAAATTACATTTATTATCATTCAGTTTTTAATATCTATATATACCTATATAGATATTCCTAATTCACAAGATTTCAAATACAGAAAATTTAAAAATCAGATAAAAAGTAATGTGACTAAAAGTACATGAATTTTCAACATCCTTTGTTTATACGTTAAAGTCCCAAACTTTATAAAAAGTTAAAATACTGATTATTTAAAATATTTCTCCCATTGTTTTTGTTTCTCACGAATACAAAGTGGGCTTAGAAATACACCACCAATTGTAGGCACACAGGTCTCTCCATCATTGCTGTAAAGTGATTGCTGAGTTTAATATTCCTTTCCAATAATACATCAATGTCAACCATTTAAGTTAGTGAAAAGATTCTCTTAAAACATCAGTTACAGACAGAAATACTAACCAATTTAGTAATGTTTTTATAGTACTAGCAATAGAGATGTCAATCATATCCTATTTTCTTCCCTGGAGATTTGGATTAAAACAATTTTATCCAATTTATTCTCAACCAAAGGAAGAAATAAGTTCTGTTGAATGCAATTTCTCCAGGAACCATTTTCTGGTATGACAATATATAAAAAACTTCCATTAAACTAAATACATTTTAATATTTACAGAATTGAATACTATCTCTTGTGATAAAGTGAGACAGAGCAATACTAGGTAAGTCTAGTAGCACCCAAATCAGTATTACCCTGAAAATGTTCAATAATGTGTAACATGTGTTATTAGTGAACGGTTATTTTCTACATCATTCTTGGCAAATATGGACCAAGGACAGAAAAAAAGAAAGAAGATATATACATGCAAAAATATTAAAACATATACCCCCTCACCTTCAATCTAGTAGTATAGATAAGCCACTCACAAAATATAGTAGGCCTCACAGCAATAATATCTCTACATATTATTAATATGAAGTTGGTTAGGAACTGCTATCACCCCTTAGTGGTAGCAGATAAATTTTCTTTATAAAATAATATAAAAGAGAACATACCTTTGCACTGATTTTATTTATGGCTTTGACCTCCTGAGAGGATGCATGCCTGGGATTACCTCTCCAGAAGCCCTAGACTCATAGACATTAGGCCCTGTTTAGCGAAAGGAATCCCTCAGGATCACAGTTTTTCTCCCTCAAGTCAAGTGCAAAGGGTGACAAGACTATCATAAACAACTTATTAAATGACATAGTTCCCCCCAAAATTTGGATGTAGACTGGAGGATTTAAGGCACATACTTTTCTGAGCTGAAGACACTGCTACCTTTAAAAAGATCATGACTAATGAAAAAGCAAAATTGGCTGCTATTAAATTCATCACATTAATGTTACAGAGTATAGTGTTTAATACAGACAGTGAAGGTCAAGTGCTTCTTTACTATACAGAGGAAAGCAGAATCATGTATTGCAGATCATGCTGCCTAAAAACCTATACAGTAGCTTTTACTGTTGTTGAACTCTCAGCTCACTCTTAAAAGCTCACTATTTTGAACTAAATGGGTAGTAATAGTTAAATTACTATATATACAATTAAATGTTTTGGATAAGAAGGGGGTCATTAAAAATTAGGTATTTCTAAATGCAGCTTAATTTTATATACTCATACTATAATTGACATAGGTTAGCCTACAAAAGGTCTTATTTAGAATAACTTTTTATGTAAAATGCTTTAAAAGATCAAACTTTATTTGCAGAAATTATCTGTTTTGTGGGTGTTTTTTCCATAGTCCAAAGGTAAACATTAACCAAGACTGTACCACAAATTCCAGGTTAATGAGGTATTACTCCCTTTGGAAAGAGCAAGGTTGGCTATAGGAAAATCTTATTACTTGCTGGCCCTTCAATATGGAGGGATGTGGGCAATATCCCAATAGCAGAAACTAAAGAAATCAATGAGAAAGGCTTTCAGATGGTAGTCTGGCAACTTAATTTTAAAACAATTCACTATTAAAGAACTTTCTTTGCTCAGGGATATCCCTGGTAACTTCTATTTCCCTGCCCTTTATTGCTTTAAAAGATTTCTTTCATTTCACACTCCAGCAATGAGCTTTTTCCCTCTCTTTCTTGTTTAAAACCGATATTCACAATGTTTGTGTGGAATTGGTCTGCAGTGTTATACTGCACTAGTGTGAACTGTCTTTAACTTTTATTTACATCAATACAAAAATTTCTCAAATTTGAGTTACAATTTACAATGCAAGTCTTTTCTTTCAAATTTCATAGCCTAAAGTTCCAGGTATCAAGAATTTTAGAATAAGAGACTCCTCTGGCACACATTTAGAAGTAAAATATGAACGGTAACCCCCAGACCTATTTCCCCTAGTCAAATACAGGGAATACTGACAACCCTGACTAGCTTGTCCTTAGGTCAGCCATTCTCTGGCACCATGAAAGCAAAATATAGTATTAGCTAATTTTCCTAGTTCCTAAAATCCTAAGACTATTTCACCTCTCAGTTTCATAACACTGAGAACTGGATTCTAAGGATAGAGACTACTAAGAATGATCAATGTATCCATTTCAATTTTAAATATTAGCACTGAAGAATTTCATTCCAAACACTTAAATGCTTTGGCTAAATAGTTTTATCCATGTAAGTTTTGGTCACTAAAATTGTCCAAGTAAGAGATAAACATACTTATTTCATTATGAAAATTAGTGCATATTCTATACATCTCAAAAGATACAGTTAAAGTTTATTAACTATAGTTTAAACACAAATATGTGACTTAACTAAAGAGATATAGGCTATCATTTTAAATACAGAGTGAGCTATATGATTCGGGAGCTGATTATCTGGTTTCTAGAATATCAAGTCCCTTATATCTCACCTTCTGGTTTAATTTCTAGTCACCGAGAAAGGGAAGGTAGGGGGAAAAAACAGAAGGAAAATCTTGGGAATTATTAGCAGCTCTTATAAAAGGTTAAAAGGTAAAAAGCTCTTGTAAAAGATGTTTTAAAAAGATAAAACAACTATAATGTAGATTTCAGTAAAAGTCACCAAAGACAGCTGGACACTGATCTTAGGTTTTCAAATGCACATATAGAGAACCACAGCGAACATTTTGTTGATAGTATGCTGTATACATCTACATTAGACAGCAAGAGCTAGAAACTGGTTCTGGTTAGACCTATTTACGCATCTGTAAAAGCTCAATCAGTGCATCTTCTTTCTGGGAAGCTGGAAAGAGGTATGTTAGGTTGAACACCATATTTACATACCTATCCATTTTTTTCTTTTAACAAAGATTAACTCTTAGAAGATTACCCAAGCTGTTGCTCAGGTGAAGCTGGTAATGAATTTGAAAGTAAAGTGAGGCATTTAAGCCAGAAAAATTTGGTCCTATTCATTTGAGGATGTTACTATGAATACATTATTTATTTTCTATGAAAATATTTTCTATATCTAAACTAAGTCACTTACAAAACATTTTGAGCTTGCCACTTAGGTACTACCTAAGTCATCTTTACTATTCATAAGTTTATAGTATATAACTTGCTGTGGTTCAAGTGGAGAAGTAAACAAGACTTATTACTTCCATTGTAAGATATAATCACCCATGTATACTTTGCTAGGCAGTAGAAATATACTAGATCATGTCCACAGACATAGAAAGTTTCTGAATCGAAAGGAAAAAACAATCTTACTACATTATAACAAGGGGAAGGGATTTACTTTATAGCAGCGTTTCACAACTGCAGTCATGAAACTTTCATGTTGTTTCATGAATTAACATATAATAAACAGACAAACCCTAAACTATCCTACAGTATATTTTCTTCTAAAGTAAAAAAAATACTACATGTGACAAAAACCTAATACATATACATATCATTACTGTAAAACAATCTACTTTAAGAAATGATGTGCCCATTCATGAATGCCAGCCAAGTCAGAAGGGAGGCCACCTCCTGTTTGCAATGCATTTCTGATCACTTCTGATCTGTGTATTACTGTATAGGTAACATTTACCAAACATGCTATTATAGATTAATGACCTAAGATTGCTAGTATGTGTTGTGTATCTTATTTTATAATACCAACTTGTTACTGAACTGTTACTCAATTTTTATTGCATATTAAGCTGATTAATAAAAATTTGATCATTTCTAATAGCAAGTAATCTGTAAAAGCATTTTTCTTCTATACTTTAAGTTTTATCTAATACTTTTCTATCAATATAAAAAATATTAAAAAAATATTCCATGGTTAAACTGGTTTTGACAATTTTTCTATTGTGTACAAACATGACTGCTGCCCAAATTTTATTTGGTTTGTTGTGATGTTTTTCTAGTGCCTTTTTAAAAATCTAGAGAAAGTTATAGTTCAGTACACACAGGCAATAGTCATAACTGTTAAAATTTTTAAGTCATTTTCCCACTCCTTTATGCAAGATATAAAGAAGCTTACGTAAATCTCTATTCTGTCCAAAGAAATCTGAGAGATTTTTTTCAATCAAAAACTGAATGATCAAGAGAGTGGCCTCCCATTAAGTGTAAAAGTGATTTGCGAGGGGTTTACTTCATGTTTAAGCATAAAATGAAGGTAAAGTGGTCATGAGCTCAGGTGTCAGGTATATAATTGTTTACCTAGTTCTGTTAAAGCATATTTCAGCATTCTGCATAGTATGGCAGGCTATAGGCTACTCTGGCATCATCTCTTGCATAAACTTCCAAATCCTAGCTAGGATTTAAGGCACTAGAATAGTCATTGCTGGATTACCTAAGGGTAATAATAATAATATAAAATAAAGGAGCAGAACTGAAGAGTTTTAAAATTCCACATAAGGTTATATCCCTTACTTTACCAGATAGTGGGTCAGAAAGGTTTAGGGTCTATGTAACCATCTGTGAGCTTATCTGAATAGCTCTGTAATTTAGACATATGGGCAATATATGAAAAGAGTGGTAATTCTATTATTGTATAGTGTTCAACCTAAACCCAAGGACAACTCTGGTAATAATTACAGCTTTGATCATTTCTGTCTTCATCTCAATTGTTAACACTGATGGTTTATTATAGCACTGCTCTTCAGAATGTCCTAGTCTGCTGTGGGAGTTATACAAAACTTGAGTGAAGATTACAAACAATCAGCCAAATACAAAACGGCTATTCAGAGTGAATTACATTTAAAAAATCCAAACATGAAAATGGACTCATTCCTGCTAAATGGGTAGATGATACATAAAATCTTTTATTTATATCACCTCTGACTCTTTCATGGACATTCAAGATGAAGATAATGTTTCTAGTGAACCTCAAAGTCTACTTCCTTTTCTAACAACCTTTTCTCAGTCTTTTAGTGTTTCACTCCACTCTGCACTCTTCAACCAAGAAGAACTTTCTGCATTCTGTGTGCAGCAACACTAGCTTCGTCCTCCGAGTCAGATTCGCTCTGGGATGTGGAACTGCAAGGTGAAGAGCATTCTGGTGAACACAAGTAGTGCATCAGGGGGAGGCGGTACTTCCCACAGAAGTCCACAAATTTTATCTGTCTGACACAGCAGTCAAAGTAGACTCCTGCAGAGAAGGAGGAGAAAGTATAAAGTAATCATTACAAAGCAAAGAATTACAGTTTCTTTTGCAACCATTTCTCCAGCATTCTGAAGCAATGTCATGTACAGTCTTCTGTTTTGAATTTTAAGCAGAACTAGTAGATGTTTCTATAGCTGTTTATAGCTATTTATAGTAATTTGGCTGCAAAGGGGCAGCCAGAGTTACCTAAAAGGGAGATGGTATTAAAAGGACACTGTTTATTAAGCTTGTTTTCTCTGGGTGATTTGGTAGGCAATGCCTGATAGTACTACCCTACTGTCAAGAAACTTAAAAAGCTCACAAAACTTCAAAATTTGCAAAAGGAGACAACTTTTGGTATCCTTGTTCTTATGTTTTGAGAAGCAAAATGAAAAACAAAATGATACCTTACATTTCCACAGGTTTTAAATCTACACACTTCAAAGCTATTTCATGAATAGTCTCACAAGGTTTTCACACAATTATATATTGTTAGGTAGACTGAAACCAGTACTTTTTAATCCTCATCTAAGAATATTTTTCCATTTATTTTTAGAGTGGAAGAGAGAGGGAAAAACAGAGCGAAACACCAAAATTTGTTGCCTCCTGCACGGGCCCTGACCAGGGCCCAGGCTGGGAAGGAGCATGCCCTTGACCAGAATCAAACCTGGGAGCCTTTGGTCCGCAGGCCAACACTCTATCCACGGAGGCAAACTGGCTAGGGTTATTTAGCTCTTTTGATTCCTAATTTTGATTTCACAGTGCTCTTGAACTGTGGCCCTTCAACTAAGTAAAAATACATTTAGAGCTGAGAGAAAAGCAGAGGTTGCTGTATCTCAGGGTTCTAGCCACTCCTTGAAGATACCGCACATGTCTAACCCAGGCTATCACAATGATTGCAGTAAAACTGGAACATCTAAAACTCTGGGTCAAATTGCCTCTCTAGAGAGGACTCTCAACCTCTATAGCTTACCTAAATCTCCTCTGGCACCAACAACTCTGTGTGTGCCACATAAAGAACCAAAATAACAAGATGTGGTCCAAACAAAGAAATAAATTTCTATTTATTTTTCCTTAACACTCACCCATTAACTTCCTAATTTTTTTTTTATCCTATAGTAAGTATAACTCATCCTATATAATAAAAGGCTAATATACAAATCGACCAAACAGTTGGAACAACCGGTTGCTATGACATGCACCAACCACCAGGGGGCAGACGATCAACGCAGGAGCTGCCCCCTGGTGGTCGGTGCACTTCCACAGATGGAGGGCCACTCAGTCAGAAGCCAGGCGCAGCGGTGGTGGCAGGAGGCTCTCCCGTCTCTGCGGCAGCGCTAAGGACCCCGAGGTGTCCTGGACTGCGAGAGGGCACAGGCCGGGCTGAGGGACCCCCTTCCTCCAGTGCACAACTGTTGTGCACCAAGCCTCTAGTAGTTTAATAAAGGAAATTCAAGGTATATTACTTTGAACAATTTAGGAAAGTAGATATATGCAATAAACTGGTCAATCAGTATTTACATACCCACAAAATATGTTAGCTTCCTAAGGAAGTAACAAAATAAAGCATTATAGATTTACCATGAGCTAAATAATACAATATTATCTTGTCATTCATAAGATCTCAGACTACACAGATAAAATGTCTCATAAAATATACAATTACTTTTGCTTAGAGTTCAATAACTAATGAGTCTGAGAGGGGAAAATGTCAATGGTTCATTTTATATATTATCTCAAATTTTAAACTAATAATTTAAAATGCATTTTTGTTAAGTAGCAAATCAGTATACTGAAGAAGTAATTCAGAAACAAGAGAAAAAGTGAATTCTTATAGAGGTCCATTTCCAGAAAAGGATAGATTTAAAGAAGAGATTAGATAGAGACTACTGAGTCTGAAGGCCTGGTGTGAATGTTGTCCCTTGTCATTGTTAAAGCCAACTTAGGAAAGAGAACCAGAGAAAAGCGTAAGCACTTCTAATTTGGCACAGCACAGCAATCTATATACTTCTACCAGGTGTACCAGCTAATAATGCGGATTTTGTAATCTAAGAAAACACGATAATTTCAAGAGAAACATCAAAGGTGCTTTATTCAAAGTAATGTCCATCGCTAGCTACACATTTCCTCATCTTTCAGGTAATTTGTGGATACCATCCCAATAGAACTTTTCTTGTTTTGAGGCAAACCATTCCACTACTTCATACATTTTGAAGTGCTTCTCAGAAAGTGTGTGTGCCATGGATTGGAACAAGTGATAATCTGAAGGAGCAAGGTCTGGTGAATACAGCGGGTGGGTTAATACTTCCCAGGCAAGATCTTTTAATGTGTCTTTAACTGGTTTTGAAGTGTGTGATGGTGCATCATCATGAAGCAAAATTACTTTGCTGTGTCTTCTGTCCCATTCTGGTTCTTTCAAGATCAAAGCGTGGTTCAAATTGATTATTTGTTGTCGGTAGTGGTCAGTATTAACAGTTGCACCTGGTTTTAGAAGCTCAGAATACACACCTTCCTGATCCCACCAAACACAGAGCATTATCTTATTTACAAAGCAATTTGCAGTCAATGTTGATGGTTGACCTGGATCAACCCATGATTTTGTGCATTTGGGATTCTCAAAATAAATCCACTTTTCATCGCGTCACAATCCGATGCAAAAAAGATTTTCTTTCGTGCCGTTGCAGCAACATTTTACTGATGACTTTTCGGTTTTCCATTTGTCTTTCATTCAGTTGATGTGGCACCCATTTTCCTTCCTTTAAAATCTTTCCCATTGCTTGTATATGATCAGAAATTGTTTGCTGAACAACGTTTAATCTTTCTGCAAGTTGTTTGTGAGTTTGACACACATCTTCATCCAATAATGCTTGTAATTGTTGGTCTTCAAACTTTTTCGGTTGACCTGGACGTTCTTTGTCTTTCACATAGAAACTATCACTTTGAAAGCGTTTAAACCAGCATTCACAAGTATCTTGAGATGGAGTATGTTCACCATAAGCTTCCCGAAGTATACGATAACTTTCAGCAGCACTTTTCTTCAAAATAAAGAATTAAAACTTCCCGCAAATGCTTTTTTTGGCATCAAATTTGACATTTTTAAGTGTAAAAATATCTATGATGGTAACACCTTCAGAAAATTTGACATATGAAGTTTTGAAGCTTGCTGTTAATACAACAAAATAGCACACATATCAAATCGCATATATATCGACATATGTGTAACTCCATCTATTGAAAAAAATCCGCATTAGTAACTGGTACACCTAGTAAGAGTGGCTAGAAAGGCCCGAATATTGTTCTTTTTGAACCAATAGTGTCTTTTTTTCTCTTGATATTCTTTGAGGAACTTAAATGATTTTCTCCTATTTAATAAACCTTATAATGGTTTCAAGACATGATGGGACTTCCTAGAAAAATCTCTGATCATAATTATATATCATTTCCTCAGCACCTATATTTATCCGACAACAGTAGAAACCTTTCTGTACCCCCAACAAATTGAATTTTTTAAGTAGTAGTCTTTTATGAGGGAGCCAAAATAAAATGACCTGGTATCAGTCACCAACTCCCACCCACACCCCCTGGCACTCCACACCCTTCATAAACTGCTCTCAATGAATCTTTTATAAACTGTTTTCTCTCATTATTCCCCTAATTGTACAACTGAGCCAAATTATTACTCATTCAACATTCTGCTCCCTACTGATGTTTTATCTCCAATTTTATTCTTTCCTTCTGAAAAGTTTCTTATCCTCAATCTTACCCTATCAAAATCCAACTCATACGTCAAGAATCATCTCATCTTTTCCAGATGTAGTTAAATGTACTCTCTTTCTCTTTTGATTTCCAATACTACATTGAATTCCTACTTCACTCTGCCTTACATTATAGCATTTGTTTCTCTCCATATACTCTAAACCAAAGAAATTTTGAACCATAGATTTAAAAGAATATAAAATTCCAAGGTACATTCTGAAATTGGCACACGTTCTGCCCATTCATATATCTTGGATCATACTCTATAAAGGTACCTGATACTCAGAATGGTGATTCTAAGTAGCTAAACATTTTAGAGATTCTTTCTAGGCAATTAGGATTGTTATGCTTCTTTTTAAAAATATATATATATTTTTATTATTGATTTCAGAGAGGAAGAGAGAGGGTGAGATAAAACATCAATGATGAGAGAGAATCACTGATCGGCTGCCTCTTGCACAACCCCTACTGAGGATCAAGCCCGCAACCCGGGCACGTGCCCTTGGCCGGAATGGAACCTGGGACCCTTAAGTCCGCAGACCAATGCTCTATCCACCGAATCAAACTGACTTGGGCTATTATGCTCCTTTTATGTTTCCTCTCATTGTACAAATCTTATGACAGTTCCAAAACAGGATAAGACTTTCTGGGTATTTTCCTTGTGTATGAATCATAAAGGACTATGAAAAGAATAGAAAGAAAGGAAAGAAAAGAATCAAATCCAGAGAGGGTCTTAGTTTCTGGTAAAAGGGTGAAAGGATGAGGGAAACAGAAACAGAGACTAATTGCCTTTCTCTGAAAGAAGACAGCTAATGAAAACACTGAGATCATCAATTTTAAAAATAGCTAAATGAATGGAAAACAAGGACACTAAATTAGCTTACCTCCACACTTTGGGTTTGGGCAATTGCTGGCTAAACTCAAGTATCTAAGAAGATTCCCAGGAAGATCACAGGGAGTGTAGGAAATATTTCGAATTTTAATAGTCCGAGCAGCTAATTCCAGGAGAGTTGGAGGATCATAGGTTAAATCTCTAACAAAACGAACAACCAACGGATTTCCTCGCAAACTCAATTCTTCCAAATGAATAAGGTTGAGGATCTCTCGAGGCAGGTATGTCAGCAAGTTATTGTGAAGACTGAGGGATCGAAGCGAATGCAACCTGGAATGAGTGCAGTACAAAAATCAATGACAGTAAGCAAGATAACTACCAAGAAAGTTAAGTTCTTCACTTAACCTGATTTCCCCATAAGAATGTGCGATTAAGATTAGGTCAATGGAAATAAAACTTAAAAGTGCTGAAACTAGATCAGAGTATAGATTTGTAAATGTCACGATGGGCTTTTGCCCATGGACTCTCAGACAGTACAGAATACTTAAGAGAATATTCTGATGTACTAGATGAAATATAAATGCTAGATTTAAACATTTTGGGGGGATGTTTTATCATCCAGATAACCAAAAAAGGGAAAGATTCTAAATGCAGCAGGAATCAAGACCCTCCACATTATCCATTAGGATAGGAATGCTTCATATCAAATATAAAATTAACAAACTCCCTTAAAAACCTAGGAAATCTCTGTCAAATGAACACTCTATTTTTTATTACAATATACAAATATCGTTAGAAATAAACCACAGCCTTTAAAAAAAGTAACATTAAAAATAAGCAACCCCATTCACAGCAAACATTAACGGTGATTCTCATGTAACATCTAGTTCTTTCTACCTATAAAACATGTGGGTGAATGCCAAAACAGTAATTCCTAAGCATGTATCTCTATCTATAATAAAAGCCTAATACGCTAATTAGACCGGACAGCCGAATGACCTTCCGGACATCCTTCCAGACAAAGCCACGGTGGCGGGGGCCGAGACAGAGGCAGTTAGGGGCGATGAGCAGTTAGGGCGATGAGGCAGGCAGGCTAGTGGTTAGGAGCCAGCGGTCCCGGATTGCGAGAGGGTGCAGGCCGGACTGAAGCACCCCATCCCCCACCCCCTGTGCATGAATTTCATGCACCAGGCCTCTAGTGTATACATAAACTGCTTGAAACTACTCACTGTGAAAGCTGAGGAGGTACACTTTGGATTCTGTTGTCACATAATACTAAGTAATTTAGAGAAGGCAGATTTGCTAATTCTGGCGGGATTTCTTTGATGAAGTTTCCTCCAAGATATAAACACTCTAAACTGCAAAGATAAACAAAAATAAAAAGTAAATAAACCAAAGCTAGATAAGATACTCCATTTCCTTTATTACAATGAACACATTTCATTTATTCATTCAGCAAGTTTTACTTAGGATCTGCTATATGCCACACAGTCTCTAGAGAAGTAATGCAATCTTCAGGGAACTTATAAGTAAGCAGACAAGACACACCAATATTAGGCAATATTATCAATACTACCTACTGGTTTTATTTTTGTTTGCATTTATTTCATTGAATCCCAGCTCTACCACTTACCAGTGCAAGAATTTGGGCCAGTTATTTAATCTTGTTATGCTCCAGTTTCTTCTTTAAAATGGAATAATGTTATTATATATCATGTTAAGTGCCTAGCCAACAAATATGAACTAGACATCTACCATGCACCATTCTAGGGAATTTAGTGAAAATAAGACAAATTACTTGACCTTAAGTAGCTTACATTCTAGTGAGAAAGACAATAAATCAATGAATTTGTATATATTTTGTCAGATAGCTTTAAGTACTCTAAAGAAAAAGGGAGGTAACCAGATGTTGATGAGAGTGATCTTCTAGAGAGGGGGGTCATAAAGGGTTTCCTGTAGGAGATGACATTTGAACAAAGATCTGAATGAAACGACTGAGTAGAAATCCCTGAGGTAGAAAAACGCTTGTGTTATAAAAGAAGAACACAGCCAGTGTGGGTAGATCAGGGAGCCAAAGGTGGGGCAGTGACAGTCACAGAGGTCAGAGAAGTAGTCTAGGAAGGGCAGATCAGGTCCTTCAGACCTCAGTAAGGACTCTGAATTGTATGAAGTTGTGCTCTTTACAAGAGCTATGCTTACAATAGAAATACCTCAATATATAAAAAGTGAAGGGATGTACAAAGCAAATCTCTACCATTTCACATCTGGACTACTACAATAGCTTCCAGTCGTGTGCTTCCATTCTTCCCATGACACCCCCTTCTCACTTCAGCACCTATTTTCCACACAACAGCCAAGTTATCCTTCTAGAGCAGCAATTTCCAACGGGTCTGCTACAAGAATTTTAGAAACATGCAAAACCTGACCATTTTGTCAGGGGCACTGACCTCTTTTCCCTTAGACTGTCAAATAAAAAAATGACAACAGCCAACACAACAGTTGCCATCCCGTGTGAATGAATCAAAATTATAACTTTTTTTTTGTCAGAGTGGCAAGAAATATATTTTTTGGTGTGCTGCAAAATTTTAGTAATTAGTTTATATATGCCATGAGATAAAAAAGGTTGAAACTCACTGTTTTTGAGTAGAATTCAAGTACATCCTTTAGAAATTCTTTCAGCAAGAGCCCACCTTAGTTTTTATCTTTGAGTCTTTAGTCTCTGACATTTTTATCTCCCTCCCTCCTTGTTAAGTAATAAATAGGTTGGCTGGGCATTAAATTCTAGGTTGATAGTGACTTTTATTAGCACTAGAAAGTTATTGCTCCAATATCTAATTTTAGCCAGTATTAGTATATTGCTCCTTTGTAGGTAATCTGGTGTTCTTTTTTAATTAGGAGCTTTTAGAATCTTTTTTATTTAACCTGATTGTTCTGAAGTTTTATCATGATCAGTTTGAAGTACTCTTTTTAATTGTGGGAAATTTTAAACCAGTATTATTTCAAACATTCCTTTCCTACATGCTCTCTATTCTCTTTCTAGAATTTCTAGTAAATAGCAGGGGAACTTCAGAATCAATTCTCCATGTTTCTTAACATTTCCTTCATACTTTTGTGCTACAAGCTATCTTTCAGCCTATTAAGTTCATAATTACATTTTTTCATTTCTAGGAGTTCTAACTAGGATTTTCATAACTGTCAATTTTTAAACTTCTTATTCTTGCTTCATTGATGAAGTTCCCTCCTTTACCTCTCTGACATTAGAAATCACGCTTATTGTAAAGTCTTTTGTAGGTAGCCTTATTACATGTATTTTCTAGGTTTAATTTCTTCCATTTGTTGAATTTCTTATCTTTACTTCATTATCTCGCCTTCCTTAATGTGTGGTGATTCAAAATTTTGTCATTTTAAAAACATATTAATGATACTCTTTTTCTATTTCTGACTGTGTAAATCTCTTAGATTTATAATGCTTAAAAACAAACAAGTTTAATTCCAATGTTATTTTTTTGTCTTTCAAATATTGTCTGTATCAAAAATCAATTGTCTGTATACAAGACTAAATTCTCCTACATGTAAATGTTGAAGCACTGGTTTAAAAACTTCCTAGGCAAGATTTTTTGGGCTTAACAAAAATGGTCTAAGTTAATTAATGTTCAGTTATTCAGAAATCTCTGTTTTTCAATGATTAGAGCGAAGAGAACAGAAAAATTAGAATCAGAATAGAATATTTGGATTGCCCCCCCCTCAAACAGAAACTACACTGGAAAAATAATTACTTTAATGAGAAAACTATCTGGGAAAAATATTTGCTAACTTGGAAGTTTTTTTTAATATAAAGGATTAAACAGTTAAATAACAACTTGCATTATAGTCTACTGAAGGAGAAAAGAAAATGAAAAAAGGGGAGAGTGAATGAGAGCAAATTTAAATATTGTCTTTTCAATTTAAGTCAGGAAGCTAGAAAAATTAGTGTCTGGTGTCAGTTACTACTCAATGACTTTTTCTCTCAATATTTTGGAGTGGGTTGGGAGGCATACAGACAAAGGGTGCCAAACCTTAGTAGTTACTGTGACTTGACAGAGAAGGATCTGGTGTTCTAAAATACAACCATGCCAATGATTTCAAGATTATATCAATTCTCTTTTGCAACTGATGGGTGTCATTAATCAGATTACACAATCAGCATATTAAATGTACACTTTGAGGCTTATTTCTCACTTTGAAACTCAAATAATTCCCAAAGTTCTAGGGACATGAAGCCTTTAAATTACTTGTAAAATTAAATTTCCAAAACACACTCTATTGTTTCCAAACCTACTTTTCTGTAAAAACGAAGGAAAACTATTGTTGAATTTAAAACAAAACTGTAGTATTTAAAAGTTCTTATGTTCGTCAGCATTGCACCTCTGTTGATCAGGCTTGGAACAATTCTATTTTTTCAGTGTTGGACAGATACAGAAGACAGGAAAATCATTCACAAAATTTATAGAATTCTTCCTTTCCTTTCTGTTGACCATTAACAGATCATCCTTAGATTTGTTTCTTGAAAAGTATCCCAGTTCTCCAATCCTTAGTAATACTGAAGCAGGTGGCTTTTCTCTATCAAAGGCCAATGACCCATTGAAAAAAATATAGTAGGGTCCGTTAGTGCCAATCAACTTTAACCACAGATATAAGTAGAAAATGCTTTTCTTCTCCATCCAAATAAAAGCGACATTACTAGTAAATATAACGAAAGTATACAATAGTTCTATAATTACTGTTAAAGGGAGATGAAATTACAGTGAACATGTTTATAGACAAAAAGGCAGAAAACAAAGTCAAAGAAAGAAAGAACCATATATGTATGGATAAAGGAAGTAATTTTCTTGAGATAGCATCCTCATATTGAATTATTTTCAAACACTATCACTGACTACAGGCTTTTAAAGTGCATTATATGTTCAAAAATAGAAGCACAAATGGAGGAATCATCCCTTGGCACTTGCCCCAAACTAAGGCAATAAAAGAAAGAAATCAGAGGGAAGAAGTTGAGAACCAGAGAAAAACTCAGTATGTGATTCTAAAGGGGAGAAAAACATTTTTATTTAAACTTTATCACTTCCTATTTATCATCTGGTCCAGTCGCTTCTTTTGTAAGATACCAATTAGCTTCAAAACACTCTAGGTCAGTGGTCGGCAAAGTCATTAGTCAACAGAGCCAAATATCAACAGTACAAGGATTGAAATTTCTTTTGAGAGCCAAATTTTTTAAACTTAAACTTTTTCTAACGCCACTTCTTCAAAATAGACTCGCCCAGGCCATGGTATTTTGTGGAAGAGTCACACTCAAGGGGCCAAAGAGCTGCATGTGGCTCGAGAGCCGCAGTTTGCCAACCACTGCTCTAATACAATGTCCTCCTTTCAAAATTCTGACCTTCAGTCCTTCTTGCCTCTGGGCTTTCACCTGTGCTGTTCCTTCTATTTGGACTGATCCCTCCCCACCCTCTTCTAGTTAATTCATACTCTTCCTTCAAAAATTCAATTCAAATATTATTTGCTCAGAAACCAAACTACATCAGGCAGGCCCCTCTGTTATTTCATTTCAAGACACTCTGTATGTCTTCACAGAACTTACAACAATTGTAATTAAATAATGAGGTTTAATGTCTCTTGTAGTATGTTAGCTCCATGAGGGCAGCAGGATCATGTTTACCACGGTACCCCCAGCACCTGACACATGGTAGGTACTAAATAAATACCCGTGATGAGATGGGTATGAAGACATATCTTGTCCAAACGCCTCATTTTACAGATTAGGAGGCTGTAGTGAGGATATATTAAGTGATTTGCCTAAGGCTGGGACATCAAGAGTCCTTATTCTCAGGCCAATGTTCTTTTCACTACATTTAGCTCTAAGGTCCCTCCCATCTCTAACATTCTGTTACCTCAGAAAATTCAAATAAAAGCTGTGAAAATATTTTCAGACGAAAGACACTTTTTTCCACTTTGGACAACCCACTTGTTCTTGCACTATTTCTTACTCTCCTGCACAGCACATTTAAGGGACTTTTGCTACCTGTGTCTCTACTTCTTCCGTGCATTTAATTCAATATACATTAACTGAATAATGAGGCAGACCTGAATCATCAGATCAACTGTCATGTACACAAGGCATTATAATCAACAGGATAAATGCAATGGTGGGATGAGTGAGGTACACAGGAAGTACAGTATAGATCATAAATTAGTTGTGGTCCATGAAGCAGTAAAGAAAACAAAGATATCACCCTCCCGATGGGTTTTGAAGGATGAATAGGAATTTACAGGCAACTTTTCAGGCAAAAGGAAAAGGATATGTACAGAGTTACTGCATTCATTCTATGCATATTTATTGTATGCCCATCGGTGCTGGTAAAATGCATGGCTCATTGAATTCCATAAGGAGTACAGTAGTTCCCTTTTATTTGCAGTTTTGTTTTCCACAGTTTCAGTTACCTGTGGTCAACTGTGGTCCAAAATTATTCAATGGAAAATTCCAGAAATAAACAATTCATAAGTTTTAAATTATGCACTGTTCTGACTAGTGTGATGAAATCTAGTATCATCCTGTTCTACCCGGCCTGGGTTGTGAATCATCCCTTTGTCCAGCATATACACGCTGTATACACTACTCACTCATCTGTCACTTAGTAGCCATCTCAGTTAATCAGATCAACTGTCACGGTATCACAGTGCTTACGCTCAAGGGACATTTACTTAATAAGGGCTCCAAAGAGCAAGAGCAGCGATGCTGGCAATTCTGGTATGTCAAAGAAAAGCTTTAGAGTACTTCCTTTAAGTAAAAAGGTGAAAGTTCTCTACTTAGAGGAAAGAAAAAAAATCGTATGCTGAGTTTGCTAAAATCTAAGGTAAGGATAAATCTTCTATCTGTGGAATTGTGAAGGAAACAGAAATTTGAGATAGTTTTTCTGTCCCATCTCAAAATGCGTTAAGTTATGACCAAGTGCTTAATTAATACGGAAAAGGCATTAAATCCGTGGGTGGAAGACGTGAGCAAAGACTACATTCACGTTTATCTCAAGTATGTAGTTATAGTTGTTCTATTTTATTATGTTACTGTTGTTCATCTCTTACTGTGCCTAATTTACAAGTTAAACTTTATCACAGATACGTGCATATTGAAAAATACATAGTATAAACAGGGCTAGGTACTATCTGAGGTTTCAAGTATCCACCAGGGACCTGAAAACACGGCCTCCTACAATGGGGGACCGTGGTATTGCTGTTACTCGAGAACAGGGAGCAGTAAATGTCCTAGAAAAGCAAGGTTCAGATCAGAGTACACGGGATGTCTGGCTAAAAGGCACAAACTTTGATCTATAGCAGCGATTTGCAACCGATGTACCGCCAGAATTTTAAAAACATGCAATACCTGACTATTTGGTCAGGGGCACTGACCTCTTTTCCCTTGTTGTCAAATAAAGTAACAGCCAACACAACAATAACCGCCTGGTGTGAATGCATCAAAATTACACGTATTTTTTCCTTGTCAGATCAGCAAAAAAAAAAAACCAATACATTTTTTGGTGTCCCGCAGAATTTTGGTCATTAGTTTATGTGTGCCAGGAGAAGAACAAGGTTGAAAACCGCTGATCCAGGGGTCCTCAAACTTTTTAAACGGGGGGCCAGTTCCCTGTCCCTCAGACCGTAGGAGGGCCGGACTATAGTTTAAAAAAAAAACTATGAACAAATTCCTATGCACACTGCATATATCTTATTTTGAAGTAAAAAAAAACAAAACGGCAACAACACCCGCATGTGGCCCGCGGGCCGTAGTTTAGGGACGCCTGCCGGCTGGTCTATAGACGGGGGATACCGCCAAGGACTACAAAGCAAGAAAGTGACAACACTTACATTTGTTTGAGTGGCTACCGTCTGACTCACTCCCTCAGATCCAAGAAAGAGAGAACAACTGCCTGGAAGATCTGCTCGGGGGAGATACAACCGACCAAAGGCGGCCACACTCGGCCTCACCAGGTTCGCTGAGCGGGCGGGGCAGTGCTCGCCGCGGTGCGTTCAAGGGACAGAGGCGGCTACGGGACCACGAAGCCGCGCCTAGAGCAGGCCCGGCGCCCGCGGACGCCGCTCCCGGCCCCGGCCCCGGCCCCGGCCCCGGCCCCGGCCCCGGCCCCGGCACCGGCCCCGGCCCCGGCCCCGGCCCCGGCCCCGGCCCCGGCCCCGGCCCCTCCGGCGGCGACCCGCTCACCTCCGCAAGTTCTCGATCTCGGCCGGGATGGTCTGCAGCTGGTTGCCCCCCAGGCTGAGGGTCTGCAGCGCGCGCAGCTCCAGCACCGAGGCGGGCACCTCCTGGAAGCAGTTCCCGCTGAGGTTGAGCACCTGGAGGCTGCGCGCGAGCGGCGACCGCGCCAGCCCCTTGGGCAGCGCGCCGGGCCCGCCGAGCCGGTTGTTCTTGGCCAGCAGCGTGCGCAGGCAGCGCAGCGCCAGCAGCTCGGGCCCCAGCGCCGTCAGCGCGTTGCCGCTCACGTCCAGCAGCTGGAGGTGCGGGAAGCCGCTGCCCAGGGCCCGCGGCAGCGACGCCAGACGGTTGTGCGGCAGCAGCAGCCGCAGCAGCGCCTCCCGCGCGCCGCGCCGCTCCTCGCCCCGCGACTCCAGCTCGGACTCCAGCGTCTCGGGGGACACGCTGAGGCGGGACAAGTTCAGCTCGGCCTCCCCGGCCGTGGTCACGGCCGCCCCGGCCTCCTCCATCCCGCCCGCCGCGGGGCGCGCGGCCCCCGGAAGCCGGAGAGCGCCGCGCGCGACCCCCCAGGCCCGGAGCTGCGCGGCCCCGGAACCTGAAACAAGAGCTTCCTCGGAAGAGGCGGGCCCGGACCTTAATCCCGCGCGTCCCCGCCTAGTCACGCGACCCGGGCGCCGGGGGCACGCCGCTCCGGGGCCGGGCTGCGTCTCACGTGGCACGCGGCGTGCGGGGGGCGGAGGCAGAGACCTGTGGGCTGCCACGTTGCTTTCTCCGCCGCCGGGCAGGGTTTGGTCAGCCGCCCTTTGTAAGGTCCCCAGAAACAGGACTGGGCAGGCAGGGTGAGGGGTGGGAGAAGGAAGAAGAGCCCTCCTGGAGGGGCCACTCCCACTTAGTCAAGAGAAAAAGGTCAAATTCTTTGGTAACTTAAAAATTTTGGAGTTCTGCTAGGTTAAATAATAAATAGTAAATATCTAGGTATTTTGAAATAACAGGATGCTGAAGCATGAATTAATCTGAGTTCCTTATTATAGAGAATCTAGAGGATGTATTTGCATCTGTTGATGAATAAGTCCTGTATTTTGTTTGAAGTATCTCTTTAAAATGTGAATGTATTGCTAATCTGAGGAATGTTAATTATTTACTCGTCAGCTAAAAATTAATGTTTCCAAGGGTTAAGAGTTCTAACTGGGAAGACATTACATGGCTTTGGTGTAATAGAAGGCATGAGGCATGGATATGCATTTTGAAGGAAAATGAAAGTGGGTTCTAACAGCGGAATGGAGTCATCTAGTAAATCCTATTTTCCTTAAACCAAGGACACTTAATAGTAAATGATTTGTATTTTTTTCTCTCTAACCAGAAGATAAACAGCTTATATCAACCTACTCAGGGAGACAGATAGCTTAGAGGAAATTGCCCAAACTATTGTTGCTCCAGGGCGCCAGCGTGGAGACTAAAAATTACCTTAGTGTTATTGTTATGGTATTAACTAGAGGCTCAGTGCACAAAATTTCTGCACTTGGGGGGGGGGGGAGTTCCCCTCAGCCCAGCCTGCACCCCTCTGGGGATGTCCGACTGACGGCTTAGGCCCAGTTGGACATCCTTAGCGCTCGCCAGCCATGAGCTGAGCTTGTGGCCAAGCGGTGCTCCCCCTGTGGGAGTGCACTGACCACCAGGGGGCAGCTCCCGTGTTGAGCATCTGCTCCCTGGTAGTCAGTGCACTTCATAGCGACCGGTCGTTCTGCCATTTGGTCGATTTGCATATTAGCCTTTTATTATATAGGATTGTTGACTGTTAACTATACTGTACCCACCTATGTAAAAGAAGCATGTATCTGTCATTTTACTTTTTATCCAATCCCAGAGGTTCCCTTCCACCCTTTGCTCTCTCCCGCTTCCTTAATCTATCACCGATGGATTTCATGTAACCCACTTACATCTCCTCCTTTGACTGTAATTTATAAAGTAAGGTGAAAACTGCCATTCTCTGGAACATTATCTCAATACCTTGAGATTCTGCTTCCCAGCAACTGTTGACAGTTTGGCTCAAATAAATTCACAAAAATTCTTTACAGGTTTGAATGTTTCTTACATTAACAGAGTTAAGATTACAAATCAGTGAAATTAAAGGGGAAAGATGGAAATAGTCTCAAAAGTAGAAAAGGAAGCTACCTGATAGAAAGTTTTGAAGAAATGTTTAAATGAATGAGAATCCCTTTATTGCTCATTATAATTACAGCCACCACATGGGTCACAATTAAGCAGCATCCCTAATACTACAGTGGCTTTGAGCCTATGCAGTCAGGCTGGAGAATTCTGAAAGAATTCTTTCACTCTGGGAGGTGAAAGAGGTGGTAGCTTGTGGACCTTCACAATGATGGGGTCTGTCTTGTGGTTTGCAGGAGGAAATACCAGAAAAGCAGTGGGGCCACTGGCGAGTGTGAACGGAAAAGGAGACAATGTAATGCATTATCTAGGGAAAGGGTTGGATTTCAAGGGTTTGGGGTAGTACATGGCATATTTGTCCACTTACCCAAACTGTAACTGGGCAATCAATGGGTCCATGCTGCCTGTCACTACTTGAGTCAATTAAGCAGAGACAGGGGTGAATCACATGTGAGCATTTATTCCAATACTGCCAGCAGTATGGGAGAGCAGCAGGTCATCCACAGAAATCTGCTCTGCACCCCACCACAAGCCAGCTGCTTCTATTGGGTAGAGGGACAAAGATTACATGGGGAAGTGGGCAAAGGGTATGCCAAATGGGCAGTTTACAGGTAATATGGGCTGGAGATTTGCAAAGGCCTGTGGGCGTCTTCAAAGGACTAGTGATATGCAAAGGGCTGGGGGGTCTTCAAAGGGCTAGCAGTTCTGGTTTCTGCAACAAGGTTGTTAAACTTTCAGCTCCCTGGTGAGGAGGATGGGTTGTAGTTCCAGGTGAGCTCCCAGCCAGGTTAGACTGTGCCTTCTTTAACAAAACAATCACAGTTAACAGAGCACGATTAATATTTCTTACAATTATAGCTGGTCCCCAATATTCTATTTCTGCCCCTATCAAAACTATACCATTCAGCAACTCATGGGTCAAACTGACGGTATTATAGGATAATGTAACATTCTCCTGACTAGAATGTTATTGAATAAAGAAGGGAGATCAAATGAAGGGCACTTTTTCCTTCAGCCACCTTGTGTAGGTTGCCTTGCAAATACTTTTTTTTTTTTTTTTTGGCCAAAAAAAAAAAAAATACAGCCATTAGAAATACCAAGTTTCATGGAGCATCTTGGTGAGCTTTTGCTGCAACACTTAGGTAATAACACTAACACCGAGCAGTCCCTAGGGACTGCCACACAACAGTCCCTTTGAAAAGATGCTTGACTCCACCTCAGTTGCTTCTCACCTGGCTGATCAGAGGGACCAGCTGTGATACAGGTAAGCTCTTTCAATAAAGAGTCCATTTATTTGGGAGAAATTGTTGGCCATGAATGTGAACTGAAAAGCCAAATGACTGATAATGTGACTGAAGTGTTTAGATATCCACCCCAACTGTATCCGGTCCCTTTACACTTACGTGTCTACATAGAGCTAGTTCATTGACTTCTCATGGTTTTCCTGTAAAATGAGACGAGAAGGGCATAAGCCCGGGAGGCAATACCAGGATGCATTACTAGAATTTTCTGTTTCAGCATAGTTGATACTCATCTTTAGTAGTGTATGAATTTATTTTTTTCTGTTTATTTTGTGTGTGTTTTTTCCTGTTAAGTAATAAAACTTTGTAAGAATATTGCACCAGATTCTATTTAATTTAGTTAATTCAATAAACACTTATTGGGTGCCTATGAAATGTTGAATACCATGATGGACATATGAAAGACAAAGAGGACCTTAGCCCTGCCCTTTGGGACATTACCGTCTAGTATGGATAATAAGATTTTGCATACAGAAACTATAAAGCTAAGTAGACCAGGTCATAAAAATATTTTTTAATATATTTTATTGATTTTTTACAGAGAGGAAGAGAGAGGGATAGAGAGTTAGAAACATCGATGAGAGAGAAACATCGATCAGCTGCCTCTTGCACACCCCCTACTGGGGATGTGCCCGCAACCAAGGTACATGCCCTTGACTGGAATCGAACCTGGGACCTTGAGTCCGCAGGCCGACGCTCTATCCACTGAGCCAAACTGGTTTCGGCCATAAAAATATTTTTAATGATGGAGAAATGCTTACAAAATAGTGTCATGAGGAAAATTAACCTGGACACTAAACAGTATATACAAATTGAGTTCTCCTAAAAAGATTGAAAGAGAATATTCCAAAATGACAACAGTTCTCTGGGGACAGACTTAAAAGTGATTATAATATTCTTCTTTATTCTTTTCTATTTTTTCAAACTTAATTTTTTAAAAATGAATCTGTGTTACTATGCATCCCCTTTGGAATAGCAACTATATCTCTACAACAATACTTTAAGGATAACATTGGATATGTATACAAAGATGTAAATACAAGATTATTTTTGAATCTCACTTTATAATATCTAGAAATAAAATACCTTCTAAAAACCCACCCAAGAAAATGAGATAGATCCATTATGGAACATATGAATGATGTAAGTCTAAATTTATTGACATAGAAAACATCCACCACCTATTGCTCAGTATGTGTAGTATGGTCTCATTTTTGTGGAGGGAGGGAGAAAGAAAATGTTTATGTAAGTGTACACATAGTAGAAACTCTGGAAGTACATACCTCAGAGCATTGGGCACCAAGGATGGGTTTGATGGGCATAGTCTTCCCTGGAAGTAGAAAATGAAAGGAGTACATGGTATATAGTATATCTATGAACAATAATAAAACCTATTAAAATCAGTCTGCTTATTACCATCTCCAGAAATTCTAAACAACAACAACAATGAAGATGGCATATAAGTCTCAGCTGCCTGAATTGTCAATGGGTCCCCTATTCTTATGAATGTACATATGTAATAAATTTGATTATTCCATCCTGTTAATCTGTGTCATGTCAATTTGATTACTAGATCAGCCAGAATAACTTAGAGTAGAAGGAGAATTATTTTTCCTTCCCCACACCTATTTTTATCCATTTGGGAAGGATCACTCCATAAGTTCCCAGATACACCTGTATATCTTCTAGTCATACCTCCTCCACTGTTGACTTTTCCCCAGCAATGCCGGGAAAGGCCCGTGACAGTTGGCTTGTGAAGTTGTCACTGACCTCTCAAATATCATCTCAGAGCAGACTCATCCTAATTAATTTAAATGTGACTCTCCTAGAGAAATAGCTTTGTATATTAGATAAATAGAATTCCAGGTTCAAACACATCTGCATAGGATCAGCCTGAGTGAACTTGACTCAGTGGACATCCCATAAGGAATGCTGAGGTGCTGGAAGTCTCTGCTAAGGGACTTAGCACCTTTGCTAAGGATGTATCTGGTGGGTGTGGAGTCTGCAGGAGGTGTCTGGGGGGCCTTCCTCAGATCTAGGGGAGGGGGGTGGAGCTGGGCTATGCTAACCCACACTCTTTTTTTGGCTGAGGCAAATTTTCTACCTTTCTTTGTGTTCCTTACAGAATGTCTTTCTTTTTGTTGACTGTCAACATACTTCTGCTTGTTTATGATGCCGCTGAGTTGCTTTTCAAAAACGACTTTGTGGATATTTCTAAGACAGCTTTGGAGATAGTGAAGAAAATAGTGATTTGGAGATTTTTTTTTTAAGCAAGTGATTTAATCTCTTTAAACATCAGTCTTTTCATTTGTTTTATGGTGAGAACAATGCTGTATTTGTTTCACGGGAAATAGTAAAGAACAGATGGGAAAATAGACACAAATTGTAAAGCATTATTGTTTACTCTAATTTCATTTTTTAATGAGAAATGTCTCCCACACCCCCAATTTGGTTTGTCCCTTTGAGGCCATATCTGGATAACTACACTTATTTACACCTATGATTTGAACTCCCCCAACTAAAAAAAAAAAAATTTAAAAAATCTAGATTTTCCCCTCATCCCTGCACTTCAGGTGACTCTGACATGTGCTGATTTATAGTATAGTATCACAGGATATTTGAAATGAAATCTGTCCTGAATAATCTGGATGGGCAGTTAACACAGGGTGTTTTTTGTTTTTTTTTATAACTCTACTCAATTCTTCAAAAATGTTGGGAAGCACAGTACATACATGTTGAAATATTAACATAATTCAGCTAACTCCAAGTATATATACAACAATTTCTTTTTAAGAAGCATGTATCCAAAATCTGCAATATAACTACTCTGAAAAGTGATGAAACACATTTAGAGTTTTCAGGCACATGCTATCTCTCAGGGACCTATAGCAGTCCTGCTGGTCTCTTAAAGCTAACAGCAGCTTGAAGGCAACCCGTCTCAGGCTCCAGAGATTTACTCAGGAGTTAGTGCAAGACCTGGTCCACCCAGGTTACTGTAACTGGGTACTGTGTGCGTGTGTGTGCGTGCGTGTGTGTGTGTGTGTGTGTGTGTGTGTGTGTGTGTGGAGGGGAGCAGCAGGTCAAAGTAAGATGATAATTCACTCATGGTCAGGAACAACCCAAACAAATAAATTAAAGGAATGGGTGTGTGTGTGGGTGAGAAAGAGAAAGGTATATTTGTTCTAATAATATCTTACATTTTATCACAACTTTTGACAGCTTAATACTATGTGCTAGGTACTATAGCAGGTGCTTCAGAAATAGTGTCTTTCTACAGTTTTTGAAGTGTTTTCCCATATTACTAGCTTTTTGTTGAGTTTTTACCTCAGCTTGTTAGGCCTTGGGAAGCTAAAGACACATGGTCTAGAAATAATACAGCCTACCCAGCATGGCTCAGTGGTTGAGCATCGACCTATGAACCAGAAGGTCACGATTTGATTCCCAGTCAGGGCACATGCCCGGGTTATGGGCTTGATCCCCAGTGTGGGGTGTGCAGGAGACAGCTGATCAATGATTCTCTCTCTTCATTGATATTTCTACCTCTCTCTCCCTCTCTCTTCCTCTCTGAAATCAGTAAAAATATATTTAAAAGAGAAGAAAGAATACAGATTGAGACAAACAGAAGAGTTATTCAGGCTCAAGTAGGACCATCTGCAGACACATCAGAAGTTAGCTTTTATATTACCGATTATATCACCAGTAGTTTGTATTCCATGATTTGCTGGCTAGAACCTTTGGATTCCTGAGTCTTGAATTAAGGACCCTTCACGAGTAAGCTACATGTTCTTATGAGAAAGATTGGGAAAAGGGGCAGCTTACTAAGGTATACATCCATTTGGTTCACTCCTCTGTCCATCTGAAAAATGACTAAGCCATGCCTCTAGGATCCCAAAGTATTTCATAACAACCTGGGGCAGGTGTTCTCATCCTAATCTACACTAATAAAAGAGAAAGATGCAAATTGACTGTACCTTTGTGATGCCCACCAGCCAATCAGGAGTGAGTATGCAAATTAACCCAACAAAGATGGCGGGTTAATTTGCATACACAGGCACCAAGTGGCCGGGGGTGGGACGCAGGCATTCCGCACTGCCCCAGCCACTCCGGGCCTCTGGGAAGTGTGGGAAGGCGGAAAGGCGGCTCTGGGCCAGAGCGAAGGCGGTGCCAGCAGCCAGGGGAAGGAAGGCCCATTCTTGCACAAATCTTCGTGCATCGGGCCTCTAGTTATATATAAGGAACCTATAACTCAAAGAGATTAATGACTTGCCCAATGTGAAATGACTTAGGCATTGGGGGAACTTAGAATTAGAACTTGAATTTACACATCTTTAGACTAAGATTTATTTATACCTATAATCTATTGCTTCTTGATTATAACCACATTAGACAAATAGCAGCAATTTGAGCAAGACTTGAACTGAAACATAGGCTCCCTCATCTTGAGCCTTCAAAGTCCGACTGGAATATACCATTGTACTCCTTTTTTTTTTTTTTTTTAAATGGCGGCCACAAAGAAGCCAATCTTTTATTTATTTATTTTTAAAATATATTTTATTGATTTTTTTACAGAGAGGAAGGGAGAGGGATAGAGAGTTAGAAACATCGATGAGAGAGAAACATCAATCAGCTGCCTCCTGCACACCCCCCACTGGGGATGTGCCCGCAACCAAGGTACATGCCCTTGACCGGAATTGAACCTGGGACCCTTGAGTCCACAGGCCGATGCTCTATCCACTGAGCCAAACTGGTTAGGGCTCCTTTTCTTTTTAAGCATACAAACATACAAAGATATATGGGGATAACCATATCACAAATTGAAGCAAAATGTCTAGCAGTAGGGATACGTTAAATGCATTCTATTTACTTCATAATTTCTCTTCTGTGTTTTTCAAGATATTTTTCTTTTTCAACCATGGTTGACATTCTGCATTAGCTTCAGATGCACAGCAAAGTGGCCAGAAATCATGCACTCTACAGAATGTTCCCCTGATGTCCCACGCACCCACCCGTCCCCATACTCAGTTATCATGACATTATTGACCATATTCCCCATGCTGCAATCCACATCTCTGTAACTACCAATTTGTACTGCTAATTCCTTCACCTTTTTCACCGAGTCCCCTAACCCCTGCCCCTCTGACAATTGTCAGCCTGTTCTCTGTTTCTATTTTGTTTGTTTATTTTGTTCTTTAGATTCCACATATAAGTGAAATCATATACCATTGAATTCTTGCATCTCCACTTTGCCCACTGCAGATCTTGGGCCTTCTCACCTCTATAATAACGTGATCTCTTTCTATAGGTTTTGTTTGTTCTATTTCTCTGGAGAATCCTAATATATCAGGTAACACTTATTAAGTGTTTTCAATGAGCTAGATTTGTTCTAAAAGCTTTTCCTGAATTAATTCATCTAATCTTTTTTCTAACACTGAGGTAGGAACTAAGGGAAGAGCATTCTGAACCTAGCATAATGTGGGGACAGACAAAACACACACATAGCAAATCTCACCTTCCATGCCCATCTTTGGGCTCATTCTTTCAGTCTTCCAATGATTTTGTAAATGCCAAATTTCCATACTAAATTTCTATCTGCTTGAAACAGTTACAGTGATTTCCTTTACCTGTTATTAAGTCCTACCTGATACAGTAGGCACTGGTCTTATTTTATTATTTTTTAATTTAAAAAAATTTTAAAGTAAATTAGAGAGAGAAACATCAATGTGACAGAGAAACATCCATTGATTGCCTCCAATACTCACCCTGACCAGGAATCAAACCTGCAACCTGGGTATGTGCACTGACTTGGAATCAAATCTGCAACCTGTGGTGTATGGAATGATGCTCCAACTAACTGAACCACGCCTGCCTGGGCAGTATTCTCTGGTCTTTATAAGTGCTTTATTAAGTTCATTGCTTCTTTAACCTTTTCAGTGATGTTACCCTCTTGTGCCATTTCTCCTTTGTGGAGGGCACAGAAAATCTTAAGTTTTCTTGGGAAAGTGAAGACATCCCAGAGGATTACGAGGTAAAAATTATAAAGAATATTTCCACTTCTTTGGGTACTATGATTTTCTTTTAAGTTTTTTCTAAGTTGGTTTACCAATTTCACAATAACACAGAGCAACTAGAGAACCAAAACTCTTTGTATGAGGGAAGATTCTTCATGGATCAGGCTGAAATTTCTGAGGGGACTCTATCACTTTTACTAAGAAATGTGGGTTTCATGGATGAAGCTATCTACAAGTGCTCAGCCATCACAGCATATGGAAGAATGGAAAGTACAATTAAGCCAATAGTAGAAGGTGAGGAAATTTATTGGATGAACTTGATTTCAAGTTCTATTGATAGGGATAAATTGTAAGTTTTATCTTTCACTAGTCTCACTTTTTCTCTTCTATTCAAATTATTATAGGCTCTTCTCATTCCTATAATGAGGGTCAGGTATTTAAACTCTCAGTTTATCTTAGCTAAAAATATTGCTCTGAACCAATGTTGCTGTATCTGTGCCTATCATTTTAATAAGCAAACAAAATATAGGCAAAGAAAAACACTGGTCTTATCCCAAACTCACCAAACAAATTTTAACACTGAAATACCAAAATGTTAAGTAACAGTACTCCTACATGAGTACTCAGATCTGATGTATGGTTCAGTGAGAAGAGCCCTGCATTGGGAATCAGGAGGCCCAAGTTCTAATTCTGGATAACTCCTTTAGTTTTTCTAGGCTTCATTTCTTCACTATTAAAATGTAGGAATGGACCGGACCAGCGATCTCCATAGTGCATCAGGGATCCTCACCTTTCTAGGGATTACTTGGAGATCTCACAGGGTCCTGGAGGGAGGCATATGGCAGAATTCCTCCAGGGTAGGAGCTGAAAGAGTGGGAAGGTGATGGCGAGAATTATTTGTTATCTTCTGTATTTCTCAGCAGAGCATATGAGGTCAGTGGAAAGTTCGAAATGAATTCCCCAAAAGGGGAAGATTCCAAAAATAAATCCGTACAGCAGTAGTACCTGAGACCCAGAGGGCAGGAGCATACATGTCTCCTGATTTTCTCTCACTGTGCCTGGATCAAAAATGTAACTACAGTGAACCTCAAGACATGTTGCCTACATAAAAGTTAATGTAAAGACTCAGGGCAAGATTTCTGCTAGCCTGATCCTCCTGGGGCTGAAATAATAGAGGAACTAATTGTTTTTGTTGTTGTTTTTTTTCAACCAGACTCTGAAATGCCCCAGGTGTATTTGATAGGATTGATGATGAGGACATGGCCATGTGCATCTCCAAGGGCTGGTACCTATTGCCCGATGTGACCTGGTTGGACTGGGCAGAGAGGGACTTGAGCAACCAGAGTACCGTGGAGGTCCTGGAGGAGCAGATGAATGGCCTCCACAGGGTGCTCTCCATCCTGAAATACCCTGTCAAGTTGAATGAGAAATATGTCTGCCCACATAACAGAGTCAGATGTGAACAACCAGCCCTTCAGAATCATCTGCAAGTACCCGAGTGAGTGAGTGAAAGCAGGTTGTATTTCACCATAGAGAAGTTATCAGTCATTGATATTTACTGAATGCCAAATGAATCAGGTACTTCTGGGCTCTTTGGAGATTTAAAGAAACATCAGGAACATAAGCTTGTAGCTTGGGGCAAGAGAAGGTGGTTAAGTGGAGTCTCTTTGGGTTTGAAAAGAGACCACACTTCAGGGACTGACAACGCTTATCCTGATGGATGTGGCAGTTACTATTGATGAGACGTCTGTTCCCCTGCTAAGGACATCAACTTTATGATGTGACAGGCCATTTATCAGCCTCTCACCACATGCCTGGCACGTTATATATTTCATTTTAAGTCCTTGCCTCCACCTTGCAAGGTAATTGTTATTGTTGTTTCCCTCCTTTATGAGGAATCCAAGAAGTTAAATAGACTAAGGACATAGCTAATAAGCACAAGAGTTAGGATTCAAACCCATTCTTTCTGAATCCAAACTTCATGCACCTTGTTTTCTTGTGCCACACAGCATTTATATACCTAAGACCACAGACTGCGTGAATGGATCTAAGTCTGGAGAAGGGGAGTCCCTGTGTGATAAGTACTCAGACCAGAAATGAAGTTGCTGCCTCATTCGTGAATCCTGGGCAGTCTTAATGTTACTATCTAGCTACATTCTGGGGACCTTCCAGCTCCTTGATAGAGTCCTTGAGAGAAAATTTAATGGATAATTTTGGGTGTGTCAGTTCTGTTACGTTCAAACTGTTTCCCGTCCCACGAGGAAGGATACAAGGACTTGAAAAAGTATGTAAGAAAAGGATCATGTATTTATTGAATATATATGGTACGTTAGCGTGGACCTAGTTACCTTCACATACCACATTTAACCCCACAGTGATCTCTGAGGTAGATATTATTACTTCATTTAGCAGTGAAGGAAACAGGGAGAGAAGGTAAAGTTCTAAAGACCACAGAGCTGAAAGTATTAGATCCTAGGATTGAACGCTGGCCTAAATGTTAACAAAGGCCTGTGTACTTTCCACAATGACATAGTTGACTCAGGGGCAATAAGTTCCTTGGTATAGCATCCAGAGCCTCAGGCAGTGTCATTGAGGTATGCTGCCACAGGGCCCCCCCTGCCTCTCCTTTCAGGAGGAAGGTGATGGTGATAATGAAACTTGCACCATAAGCCAATTCCTTCTACTTTCCCGTGCCCATGACTTAGATCCTTTCCAAGGGCTCCTTGGAGGGTTAGATCTGGCAGAGACTTTACCCATCATCTTCTACTAACCACAGCATGTAGGAGTGTAGGAGTGAGGAAACAAGTCCAGAGAGGTGAGATGGTGGTCCAAGGTTGTACAGACTCTACCTGAGAAGTTTGAAGGAAGTCTGACTTCATGCAAAGGTTGATTGGTCACCTTTCAGGTTTGGTAAATATGGGCGTGGCAGTTAATCAAGCATTCAAGACCCTTTTGAGATACTGGATCTGCCAGTAACTTGCTGTGAATATTTTACAACTGTTAAAATTATTCACTAAAATTTTTAATGACATAGGGAAAGGCTCACAACATAATGTTAAATTAAAAAAGCAAGGTGTAAGCTTGTATGTGTCATATGAGCCCAAGTTGTTTAACTGTATGCATATTAAAAAGATAGGGTGTATAATAATAATAACTATTATTATTAACGACAATCACTAGTTATATCTGCATAATTGGATTAATTTTCTTCTTCTTTTTACTTGTCTGCCTTATGCAACATTCTATAATGCATATGCATTATTTTTATAATCCAAGAGAGCTATACTTTAAAAATCTGTTTAAACACCTTTACGAAATATAATTCACATGCCATAAAATTCATCCATTTGAAGTGTGCAATTTAATTGTTTTAATATATTCACAGAGTTGTGCAATCATTATCACTCTCTAATTTTAGAACATATTTATTACCCCAAAAAGAAATCCCATATACATTAGCAGTCACTCCATTCAGTCCTAGGCAAACACTAATCTGCTTTCTGGACAATAGATTTGCCTATTTGGACCTTTTATATAAATGGAATAATACAATATGTGGTAATTGGCTTCTTTCACTCAGAATTATATTTTCAAGGTTCATGTTATAGCATGTATCAACACTTCATTTATTTTTATTGCTAAATAATACATTCCACTGTATGGATATACCACATTTTATCCATTCATCAGTTGATGGAAATTTGGATTATTTTCACTTTTTTGGCTAGACTGAATGATACTGCTCTGAATATTGGTGTATAAGTTTTTGTGTGGACATGTTTTCAGTTTTCTTAGGTATATACTTAGGAGGAGAATTGCTTGGTCATATGCTAATTCTAATTTTTTAAACTTTTGCGGAACTAACAGCTTGTTTTCCAACGTGGCTGTACCATTTTACTTTCCCACCAAGAGTGTGTGTGTTTCATTTCTCAATATTATTGTCAGCATTCATTATTATCTGCCTTTTTAAATTTTAATCATCCTAGTGGATGTGAATGGTATCTCATTGTGTTTTTGATTTGCATTTTCCTGATGGTTAATGGAGTTGAGCCTCTTTCTATGTGCTTATTAGTGATTTGTATATCTTCTTTGGAGAAATATTCATTTAAATCACTTTCCTATTTAAAAAAATGGGCTATCTATTTTTTTTATTACTGAGTTGTAAGACTTTATATATTTTGGATTCCAGTCCCTTATCTATGATGTACAAATACTCTCTCTCCTTCCGTGGGTTATATTTTCACTTCTTGATGATGTCCTTTGAAGCAGAAAAGTTTTTTATATGCCTAATCCAAGATCACAAATGTTTACTCTTATATTTTCTTCTAAGAGATTTATGATTTTAGCTCCTACATTCAGGTCTATGATCCATTTTAAGTGAATCTTTGTATCTGATATGAGATAGGGGTCCAATGTCATTCTTTTGTGTATAGATATTCAGTCTTCTTAGGATCACTTTTTGAAAAGACTATTCTTTCCCCATCGAATTCTCTTGACATCCTTCCCCCCAAAAAAATACTGACTATAAATGTAGGGTTTATTTCTGGACTCTCAATTACATTCCTTTGAACTATTTAACCTTATGCCAGTACTACACTGTCTTGATTACTGTAGTTTTTTTTAGTAAGTTTTGATACAGGGAAATGTGGATCCTCCAGCTTTATTCTTTTATTTCAGGATTGTTTTGGCTATTTTTGTTTTGATATTTCCATATAAACTTTAGGATCAGCTTATCAATTTCTTCAAAAAGGCACCTGGGATTTTGATATGGAATGTGTTCAATTTATTGATCGATTTTGAGAGTACTACCATGTTAACAACATTGTCTTCCAATCTAGGGATGTATTTCCATTTATTTAGGGCTTCTTTAATTTCTTTCACTGATGTTTTGTAGGTTTCAATGTATAAGTCTTCTACTTATTTTGTTAAATTTATTCCTAAGTATTTTATTCTTTTTATGCTTTGTAGATAAAATTGTTTGCTTAATTTTATTTTTGAAATGTTTTTAGCTAGTACAAAGAAATACAATTGATTTTTGTACACTGATTTTGTATCTTGCAACCTTGTTGAATTTGTTAATTGTAATAGTGTTTTGTGGATTCTTTAGTATTTTCCATATCAAGATCATGTTATCTATGAAAGACAGTTTTACTTCTTCCTTTCCAATCTTGATTGCTTATATTTCATTTTCATGATTAACTGCCCTGACTAGAACCTTTAGTCCAATGCTAAGAGAAGATGTGAGGTTAAACATTCTTATTTTGTTCCTGTTCTTAAGGACAAAGCATTCAGTCTTTCATTGTTAAGTATGAGGTTAGCTGTGAGTTTATTGTAGTTGGACTTTAGCAGGTTGAAAGTATTGACTTCTATTGCTAGTTTGCTGAGTGTTATTATCATGAATGAATTTAGGGTTTTGCCAAATGCTTTTTCTGAATCTATTGAAATAATCATGCAGTCTTTGTCATTTATTAATATGGTATATCACACTGATTGATTTTTATATATTGAACTGACCTTGTGTATTCCTGGAATGTATCACACTTGATCATCTATAATAATAAAAGCGTAATATTCTAATTAAACTGGACAACCGAATGACCTTCTGGGCATCCTTCCAAATGAAGCTGCGGCAGTGGGGGCCAAGGCATAGGCAGTTAGGGGTGATCAGGCAGGCAGGCGAGCAGTTAGGGGCGATCAGGAAGGCAGGCGAGTGGTTAGGGCCCATAAGGCAGGCAGGTGAGGGGTTAGGGGTGATCAGGCAGGCAGGCAGAGTGGTTAGGGGTGATCAGGCGGCAGGCGAGGGGTTAGGGGCGATTAGGCAGGCAGGCGAGTGGTTAGAGGCAATCAGGCAGGCAGGCAAGTGGTTAGGAGTGATCAAGCAGGCAGGGGAGTAGTTAGGGGTGATCAGGTGGCAGTCGAGGGGTTAGGGGCAATCAGGTAGGCAGGCAGAGGGGTTAGGGGTGATCAGGCAGGCAGGCGAGTGGTTAGGGGCTATCAGGCAGGCAGGCAGAGGCAGGTAGGGGCGATCAGTCAGGCAGGTGAATGGTTAGGAGCCAGCAGTCCTGGATTGTGAGAGGGATGTCCTAGATTGTGAGCAGGTGCAGGCCTGGCTGAGGGGACCCCCGTTGCGCCCTGTGCATGAGTTTCATGCACCAGGCCCCTAGTGGTATGTAATCCTTTTTATATGTGACTGGATTCTGTTTGCAGGTATTTTGTTGAGGACTTTTGTATGCATATTCATGAGAGATATTGTCTGTAGCTTTCTCTCTTCATTATGGCTTTATCCAGTTTTGGTATCAGGATATTACTGGCCTCATGGAATACATTGAAATGTGTTCCCTTATTTTGTAATTTTTTTTGGAAGAGTATGTGAAGGATTGGTGTTAATTCTTCAACTTTTGGATTTGTTCATTTTATCTGTTGTTTTTCTATTCTCTATTTCATTTACTTCAACTCTCGTCTTTATTATTTCCTTTTTTTTTTCCTGCTTGCTTTAGGTTTAGTTTGATTTTCTTTTTCTAGTAACTTAAGGTACAAGATTAGGTTATTGATCTGAGATCTTTTTTTCCTTCTAGTTAAACAATTATTTTATTGCTTGAGTACATAGACATTTTATGCATCCATGGCAGAAGCTGTTGAAATCTCATATTTCCAATTGGATGGGTGGGGGGCAGGGGGAGGTAGGGGGAGAACTCATTTGTTCTTCTAATTTCAAGCCAACTGTTGCATACAGCTCTCAATCAGAATTAGAAAGAATTTAACAGCCTTATCTTTTCTATTCTTCTCAAGATGCTTTTGAACAGCAATAGCTTCTTAATTAAATGGTAGAAATCCTCAATGAGATCAGGAGCAGGTCCCTTGGACTTAAGAATTCTCAAGATTTTATTTCCTGTCACAAAATGTACTTGTGCAATGCCATGTGAGTATCTCATTATCACACCAAATTGTGAGAAAGTCAGGCCCTGCTTGGCCAGTTTATAGATCTGCTCCTTCACATTGTCAGATATCAACTTTAGCTAAGTGTGGTCACTGTGGTAATAGGGCAGAGCTGATTGGGACAAGCCTTTCCTGGGAACATGCATGCTACCCATGATGGCGGCGGACAGGTAGAGATATTTTTTAATATAGGCATTTATAGCAGTGAATATTCCTCTGAGTGCTGATTTAGCTGCATCCCATAAGTTTTGTTATGTTGTGTTTTCATTTCATTCATCTCAAAGTATTTCCTAATTTCCCTTGAGATATCTTTTTTGACCCATTATTTGGAACTGTGTTGTTTAATTTTCATATATATTATATTTCCTAAATTTTATTCTGTTATTGAGTTCTAATTTCATTCCATTTTAATAACCTTTAATAAACTTTGAAGTGTGAGCATTAGAAAGACTAGTGGTTCTACAAGAAGTAACCCTAAATCAGCAACATTGGCACCACCTGGCAGCTTGCTGGAAATGCAGATTTCCATGCCCCACATTTTTTATTCAAGACATACTGTATAAAAAATTCTGGAGGTAGGCTTAATCATCTGTGTTTTAACAAGGCTTCCAGGTGATTTTGACCCACTCAAATTCAAGAGCCACTGATATAGGGTGTTGGTCCTTTGGGGTGGTAAAGACATCCCAAGAAACTCTGGCCTATCCCTTTCCTATGAGGAAGGGGTGCCATCTCCTCAAAGTTATGAACAGCAGGGGAGGAAAGCAGAGCTTCTGACTCCTTGCTTTATCCCAGTAAAATAGGATTAACTAGACAGACTACAAGATTTAAATGTCCTATTTTGAGTTGTCTTTTCCTTTAAAGGAAAGAAGAGTGGGGTTACTTATTCTCCAGACTATGAAGCCTTTCCCACACACTGAGGAGTAGTTAGAGGTCTTTGACCATTGCAGTGGGCCACAGACTCTCTTTCAAGATGCTAGGATAAGTTATTAATGAGATGAGTTCAAGGAAATCCCTGTCTTATGTCCCACTAAATTTCAACACCTGAAAAGATCCTGGAAATGCCTAAAAGGCCCATATATTTTACTTTTATTCACGTCCTTTCATGTACTTATTCGTATAAGGTCCTTTGAGATCTGACATATGCCCATTTTTCTACCCTCAAAGCTGTATTTCAACACATGGCTATTGCTCATTGTTCTCAGCTTACTAACTCCTTGTGGTTCCTAGATTATGTTTATTTTTTTCATTTTGTCAAGCCTTTTTAGACATTCTTCTTATGCTTGGGATGCATTTCTTTCCTTGAATTGCCTGATGGACTCCTGTTCATCCTTCAAGATTTGGCTCAGACTCCTAGCCCTTTTTAATTCTCTTACTCTCATTTCCATTTGTTCAATATTTCATTCACTCATGAAATATTTGTTGGGCTATAACTCTGTACCATATTCTCTTTTAGGCATTGGGGATGTGACAAGAAATAAAACAAATCCCTACCCTCGTGGAGCTTATGTGCTAGTAGTGGGAAGAAATAGACAGGAAATAAACAGATCATTAAAATATGTAGTACGTTACTGAAATGAACCCATTTAATATGAAATACAAAAACAAGCAAAATTAGTCTATGCTGTTAGAAATCAGGATATTGGTTACTTTGGAGCAGGAAGGGGATAAAGGCTAGAAGAGAGCATGAGGGGATTCCAGAGGTGTTGGTAATATTCTGTTTTTGTTTTGTTTTGTTTTTATCTGGGTGCCAGTTTCATGGCTGTGTTCAGTTTGTGAAAATTTTGAGCTGGACACTTATATGAACTTGTCTGTATATATATTATATTTTAATATAAAGTAAAACATTTATGTAGTATATCAGATGGTGAAGTTGTATAGAGAAAAATAAAGCATGGCAGGCAGATTGGAAAGAGGGGGTTGGGGGATGGAGGGTTATAATTTTAAATAGGCTGCAATTTCCAGAGAAAGCCTCACCGAGTGTTTAAATTTTAACAAAGATTTGTAGAAAGTGAGGAAGCCAGGCCTTGAGGAACAGTAAGAAGATCAGTGGCTGAAATAAAGAGACTGTATAGGAGAGTGTAAGAGACAATATAGAAAGATAACAGGAGGCTGGATTGAATGGCACTTATAGGCCATTATAAGGGTTTGGCTTTTGCTAATACTATGGGAAGAGATGGAAAGCTGTTAGAGGGTTTTTAACAGAGGAGTGAAATGATCTGACTTATATTTTAAAAATATCTTCCCAGCTACTTTTGAGAAAAGACCCAAGAGAGGCCAAGTGTGGGAACAGGTTTAGGAGATTGTTACAATAATCCAGCTAAGAGAGGATGGAGACTTGGTTCAAGGTGGTATTAGTGAAAGTGATGAGAAGAAACTGGATTATGTACATATACTAGTATTTTAAGATAGAGCAAATAGGATTTGCTGAGAGATTAGATGATGAAGTGAAAGAAGGAGAGGGTCAGTGATGACCAAGGCTTTGCTGGAGCAACTGGAAGAATGGAGTCAACATTTATTCTGATCAGAAAGTCCTAGAGTTTGGTTTGGGATGTGTTAAGTTAGAGATGCCAACGTCGGATATGTGAGGGGCAATGTAGAGTAGATAGTTGGATATGAAATTAGAGTTTAGGTGAGAGGTCCAGGCTTGAAACATAAATATGGGTGTTATCAACCTATAGATGGCAACCTCAGAGGTTCAGACACTGAGTCCTGGGACCCTCCCACATTTGTAGGCCAGGAAGGTGAAGAGAAATCAGGAGAGGGGAAAGAGAAGGAGTGGACATTTAAATGGAAGGGAAGCTAGGAAAGCACCATGACCTGGAAACCAAATGAAGAAAATGTTTCAGGGAGGAAGTTGTGTGGTGACCTGTGTCAAAAGCTGCTGCTGATGGTTGAGACTAGATCATTTCAGGGGAGGAACATGGGCTACTTGTGGAATCTGAGAATAGATTACTGGACAGTTAACACAGAGGACAGTTTCTTTTTCAAAGGGGAGCAGTAGAAAAATGTGCATTAACTGAGAAAGTTACAGGGTTTTCTTTTTCTTTTTTCCTTTTATTTAGATGGGATAAATAATAGTGTTTGAATGTTGATAATGAACCAATGGAGAGTGTAAAGTTGATGTTGGGGAGAGGGCGAAAATTACTGAGTAATGCCTTTCACTAGGCAGAGGGCATGGGGTTGATGCACAGGCAGAAGGATTTACTGTAAATAAGATTATGTAAAAGGCGGTTACACAGAGTATATGGGCACAGATGCAGAAAGGTGAGTAGTGTGGTGCTTGTGGAAATTCTTTTCTGCTTGCTTCTAATTTTCTTAGTGAAACAGGAGGCAAGTTATCAGCTGAGTGTAAGGCTGGGATGGTGATGTGGAAGATTTGAGGAGAAAGAATGAAATAGCCACCTACGAGAGTAGATGAGAATAATTAAAGAAACATAACAGGGCCCTGGTTGGTGGTTCAGTTGGTTGGAGTGTCATCCTGTACACCAAAACATGCAGGTTCGATTCCTGATCAGGGCACATACCTAGGTTGCAGGTTTGATCCTCTGTTGGGGTGCATATGGGAGGCAGCCAATCTCTCTCTCTCTCTCTCTCTCTCCCTCTCCATTCCTCTTTCTCTAAAATCAACAGACATATCCTCTGGTAAAAATTAAAAAAGAAAGAAACATAACAGGCTTCCTGGGCAGTACTAAAGGCACTTTTGAGGTTTATGGTCATGAATTTAAAATGAAACCCCTCAGCATGATTGTGTGTTTTTTCTCCAGCCACATTCAGCTGCTCATGTGTGGACAGAGAATAGGAAGAGAGTCGTGTTAACCAGATGTGGAGGTTTTGCCATGCAAGTATGACAAAGGAAGACGGATGCATGCTAGACAGTGATGAGAATAATCAATCATGGGATCTAAGCTGGGTTAGGAAGGATGAAGGATGCCAAGGGAAGAAAGGACAGTGAAAAGGTGGTAGGATTATTTGTTTTTTTATCCTGATGGCAGCCAAAAAATTTTTGGAGTTGGGTACTAGAGATAGTGAGATGGAGGATAGAAGGTAGTATTTGGAGAGTATCAATGCCTGAAATTGAGATAATTTATTTTTACTTCCTGAACACATACATACTGTAAGAGCATGAAGGTTAGGAGAGGCCAGCCAGTATTTAAAAGATAAATATCACATGATCTCACTCACATGTGGGATATAATGATCAACATAAACTGATGAACAAAAATGGATCCAGAGACAAGGTAGCACTGAGCAGACCATCCAACCTCGGGGAGAAGGCAGGGGAGAGGGGGATTAGAGATCAACCAAAGGACTTGTATGCATGCATATTAGCATGACCAATGGACACAGACACTGGGGCGGTGGGGGTTTGCTCTCAGGGGTGGGAGCGGCGGGGGAGGGTGTTAATCAGGAAAAAATGAGACATGTAATACTTTAAAAAAATAAATAAAAAAAAAAATAATGAATTGCACCACAGCCTGTTAAAAACCTGTTAGTTGAAAAAAATAATAAGAGTGGTTGTGGACAAAATACCCTTCAAATTTTGTTTAAGATTTTCTTCTGTGAATGAAAATTCGAATAATCAGACTATGATTAATGAGATCAGTAATCTATAACAATGACATAACTGAGTTAGCCTTTTAATATTTGATAAGCATTTGAGTAATACCTTAAATCCAATCAAGGTATCCTGGCTATAATTTTAGAGAAGCAAGACTTCTACACATATGACTAAAATTGAGAAAGCATAAACCTCATCAGCCATAATGAGCTCTTTCAGAAGATAGATTATTGGGGTGGGGATTACATGTCTACAATAATCACTGGGACATGGAAGAGGAAAGCAAGTGTTGGTCATGTGTCTCCAGGACAGAGTAGAACAGAGGGTCTTAACCAGCCAGCATCAACCCACTTGGGAATATTTGTTCCTATGGACAATGCGTGTGTATCAGGTAAAAGCCATTAAGGTTTTCCGGGCAGACCCTGGCATACTCCCTGTGCCACCTGCCCAGGTTTATTTGGTTCTCATCATTTCCCTGCAGCCAGCCTCACCTGATGCCATTCCAGTCTCATAAGACCCACGAGGGCGTCAGGAGTCTAGTTTAACCTCTTCTCAATACAGGAATGCTCCCTGACTTCTTATCATTTCCTATGCCAGACCGCCATCCATCCTTCTTTTAAATAAACTTGTTCTATCCCTGAGTAAATTTTCTCTCCCAGCTGCAGTTCCAAGATTTTATTCAGAGAAAACTTTTCAGGCCTCTTTTAAGGTTCCTGAAACCCAGATCCACTTACATCAGGCAAATATGTTCTCATAACTTTATTTAGGGCGGAGGGGGGAGAAAGGAAACCAATACAACTGTTATTTTAATTTCTTTATTTATCAAGAATATCCAAAAAAAAAGAATCAGGAGTTACAAAAACAAGTTAAATGCAATATGGAAGCGTACTAAATACAAATACATTTCACAAACACATAGGCAACAGAAACCTGTTTTAATTGCTTCTTGAAATTTGACTATTTAAAAACAGAAGTGTAAAGGAAAGACATTCAGACTGGTTCACATGGACTTACAGGCAGGTGGAGGAGCCCTGCTTTCCAAAATCAGTGATGGAGTCCAGAGTCATGGCCTGTGAGGTCTCCATGGACACTGGTGGGGAGTACATGAGGAGTACGGGTCTATAATAACAGATGCTGTAATTATTATGTTTATAAAACAGTATACTCAGAGAAAGCCCAAGGAAGCTTGCAGACTAAGCCTTGTGCTTTTAGAGAGCTGGAGGAACTGAACCCAACTTAATCCTGTTAATTTGCTCCGTGTAAGACTCCCCAAACTAGGCTACTTAGCAGCTTTCCATGAATGGTCATCCGATCACACGATTCTGTGGTGCAGATAATAGCTTCCCTATTTACAGGAGGAATGCAGATTGCTCTGAGGAATTCAGTGTTGTAGGGCAGGTTAAGTCTTGGATGGCAACCATTGTCCTAACTGTAACAGGTGAGAAGACACTCTGGTTTCTTGCTTTGAACAAACTGGTATTCCTGCTCTCATTCCCATAGTGTCCCAGTGTTGGCGAAGTCGATCAAGCAGTGCTGCCGGGGTTCTCCAAAGCACTTGGGCAGGGAGGTGCCTTTCAGACTGCACAGGTGGGGTTCCGAGGGAGCTTTTAAGTGGGATGTAGATAAATGCTCACAATTCGAAACCAAGTGGAATGTTCTCCTTTCAAAGGAGAATAAGGACATTGTTTAGAAGAAATTCCATTTTCAGTACAACTTCCTCAGAGTTGCCTGTGCAGTACTATCTACATAATTTCCCTCTCATTGTCTGAAAATGAGATCTTATGTCAAGTTTTAAGTCTTTGTTATTCCAAATCCTTGTTAGGCATGGTATTGAGTGGGGTTACGAAGGCCACAGGCCAAAAGAGACAGGAAAGACTGACTGCCCACCAATAACGACGTTAACATTAAATTCCCACTTTTCCTCTCTGGAAATGTGGACCTCCCTTTTGTCCTCATCTCTAAATGGAAAGCCATTTCTGTTTTCAAGAAGGTTCAAGAGGAAGTGCAAAAGCGAAGACCAAGCGCACTGGTTCCCTCCCCACTCTTTTCCAGGGCAGGGTTTACCCCAGGGGGCTCTGCGTCACACACAGCACAACCTGTGGGGCCAGCCACTGAGGTCAAACTCAGTCAGCTTGTTGTTGGCTATCTGAATCTTCTTCTTATAACGGTACGTTTTCATTGGTCCTAAGAAGAAGGAAAATCACAGGAACCTGTCTCCTCCGGGCCAATGACCAGAACCACAGACTTCACAACTTAGGAAATCGAAAGGTTAATGCATTCCAACCTGCTCACTGAGGAAACTGAGGCCCAGAAATAGGAAGAGCCAGGGCCAAGGTCACTCTCCTCGTTAGTGATGGATCAACGAGCATATTGATAGGCTGGGATATCTAAGCCTTGCTTTGGCTGCACTTGTCTCCATCCTTTGAAATACTGATTTGCATGAACTTAGAATAATCGAAAACAAAGGAGCTGTTGGATCTTGAAAGCCTGTATGGAGGCGCTTCTCTTCCCCTGGCTTCTGGCTGAGGCGGCCACTGCTCCTGGGGCAGGCTGCTGACCCCCTGGGGGCCAGGGGGCGGTCTCTAGGCTACAGCTAGTATGCGGCAGCGTGGGAAGTCTGGGTTATAGCAGTCCCTGCACCAGAAAGAACCCAAACTCCCCCACCTCTGAAATGGTAGGACTACTGAAAAATAATTACAAAAGCTTAAGTTCTAGTCAAGAAAACAAAATATAAAAGAACAACAATAATATAATGATAATAACTGAAAAATGAAGTCAACTTGCCAAAAAAAGCTTTACAGAAAAATAGCACCTTTGGTAAAAAGTATTTTTGAAATTTGGTTGGGTCTCTAAGGGGCTGAAAGTCCACAAGTATCTGCATCATTTGGGTGCACCCTCCCATAAACGCCATCAAGTGTGAGGGACACTGGGTAACTAGCCAAATGGCTGTGTATCTAGAGGCGGTGGTTGGGGCCAGGAGAAGCAAAGACGCTGGAGTCCCATGCCGACGGGAAAGGGCTGGAAGCAGAATGCGTTCTTCTCCACTGAGCTTCCCAAGTCTCTCCTCTAGGGGTGGTCTGCTAAGTTCTCGCTGGCACTGCTTGCCTCCCTGCTGCATGTTTATGGCTGTGGTAGACTCAGAAGTGGTTCCGATCTGGGTCCGCTCCTCTCCCAACCCTGATGCAGTTTCCTTACTTGCCCCCAGCCCCGAGCCCCATTTATACCGTTTCTCTTCAATCACTCCTAGAAACGAAGGCTATGGCCCTTCCCCTCCTAGCCAGCCACCCCCGTTTCCTTTATTGCAAAACAAACAGACGAAATAAAACTTGTTGCTATACAAGCAAATACTGGTGATTTGGCGATTGTAGCAGACACGTGTGTATACTGGACTCAGCGCTGAAGTGGAGGAGAAGGTGCCGGGCTCTGGACACCCTTCCCAGGTGCCTCCTCACTAGATCTCTTTGGTGCTCACTCTCTTGGTCTTTTCAGCTGTTTCCTTTGAGAAGCAAGAGAAAAAACAAATGTTATTTTTAAAAAAATCAGTGGCATTTATCTCGTCCTCAGTACTTTATCTGGCATTGACAGTTACATGCTTATGCTGAATTTTAGTTCTGGTGACTGGTCTGTCTCCTGCATGGATGGCAAACAACTTGAGGTCAAGGAGCATGTTTTATTCACAATATGGTCATGTAGGGGCTGTCACGGAATTAAGAGCTGACCTTATTTGAATTCCTATGAAACCATCGGGTCAAAAATTATGATGTCTGTCTTAAAAATGTAAGTGCTACAAGACGTCCTGAGTCCAAGTCCTGAGAGGTGTGAAGAGCGACAGGCCCTGGAGGCACAATACTTGGGCTTCAATCGCGGCTGTGCTACTTTCTGGGAGATTTGGGGCATACTATGAAGCTTTCCATGCCTCAATGTCTTCAACTACAAAATGAGGGTAATAAAGTACCATCTCTTACAGCAGGGATACATTTCTTCAAAGGAGATATTTTTCTTAGAGCCAATAAGTGCATGAGGAGACATTCAATGTCAATCATTAGGGAAATGCAAATCAAAAAAATTACAATGAGATGCCACTACACAGGGATGGCTAAAATAAAAAATAACAGACAATGACAAATGTTGGCAAATTTGTGAAGAAATTGAAACAGCCTGGCACTCCCTCAAAAGATTAACAGGATTACCATATGATCTAGCAATTCCATTTCTAACTATATACACAAGAGAACTAAAACACAAAACTTTTATAAGAATGTTCATAACAGCATTATTCATCATAGCCAAAAAGCGAAAACCTAAATACACACCAGCCTATGAATGGATACACAATATGTGGTATATTCATATCATGGAATGTTATCTGTACATGTAAAAGCCTAAGCGACCAGCTGACCTGCTGACGGCTATGATGCACAATGACCACCAGGGGGCAGACGCTTAACGCAGGAGCTACTGAGCGATAGCAACTTTGCAGAGTGCCCTCTTGCACTCGGAGACCTCAGGGGATGTCAGACTGCTGGTTTCAGCCCAAATCCTGCACGCCATGCCGAAGGACCCCACTTGCCAGAGGGACCCCGCTCACTCTGCAGACGCCCTTTGAGCCCTGGTGCCGCCCCAGGTGCGGCAGGCCGGGGAGGGGCCCCGGGAGGTTGGCTCCAGGGTGCGTCTGGCCCGTCTAGCCCAGTCCGGCCCCTCTGGCTACCTTCTAATTAATTTCCTTTCAATCTGTGCACTGGGGCTCTTAGACATAAAAAAGAATAAAGCATATATTTCAACAGTAATTGAAAAATTTTTAGTAAAAAAAAGAATGAAGCACTGATTCATGCTATAACAAGGATAAACCTTGAAAACATTATGCTAAATGAAAAAAGACAAACAGAAAACACTATGTTTTATATAATTCCATTTATATATGTCCAGAACAGGAAAATCTATAGAGTTATAAAATAGGTTAATGATTGCCAGGGAAGAGCGAATGTAGAGTGCCTTCTAATGGGTATGAGGTTTCTTTTGGGGATGATGAAAACGTCTGGATACATAGTGATGGTGGCTGACAATCTTGTGAATATACTAAAAACCCTTGGATTGCACACTTTAAAGGTGTGAATTTTGTATGTGAATTATATCTCAACAAAAAACTTAATAGGAAATAAAAACAACAGTGACTGGTATCTAACAGACACACTGTTGGTGCCCTGTCCATAACCCCGGTCTTTAGCCTCTCAGTTCTCTGACATGGCTTCTGACTGCCAGTTCCTGCACCTCTTTCTCTCGTTGGCAGGCCAGAAATGCCAGGTAATTTATGTTTGCTGGAGGGAACCTTGCCAGTGGCTGACAGGAGTTCCGGTAGGAATACCCTCAGGCATGGAAACTCTGCTCCCAGAGTTCCTCACGAGGATTAAGCTCCACTTGCCTACAGTGATAACTGTTGGATACACTCTGTTGCTTCCTTCCCATCCTGAGCTCATTTCCCAATTTCCCTTCTGGTGTTGCCTGGGATTGCCTCCCAAATAAACTATTTGTACTTGAGTCCATGCCTTAGCATCTGCTCCTGAGGGAACTCACGTAGACAGAGACACTTAAAAATGAGAGCTATTCTAATTCACTCCCCACTCTCTACCCTGATCATCTCTCCATCCTAAATGCAAGGAATTCCTATGGACTTCTTTTTTTCTTTTATGGAGTTGTACTCCTCTGGAAACTCAAGACTGCTGAAATATGGAAAAAAAGAAGATGGGAGATTCTGCATTGGCTCAAAAAACTGACATGAGGTTTCTACACTATTAGTGATAATGACAAAATGCATATAAAATCAATAAATATGAACAATTACTATTAATATGAACAATTCTTTATTTTCAAGTCAAATATTTCATCTCAATAGTTTAGCAGTTCTTATGACATCTATATTCCTTAAAAACTTCTACAAGAGAGAGGGCTTGAATGACCAGACTCAGTCTACAGACAGGTGGTCTAAGGTGTAATATCCTTTGTTAAGACTATGGTAAATGAGTGGAAGACAGGCCCGGGAGTCCAGCACACCCATGTTTTCTCCCTAGGTCCTTAGCAAAATATGTCAGTGGATCACAATTCTGCTAAGAACCCTTTACCCAAGAAGGCCTTCAACTTGACATAGAACCTGAACAGCATTCTTATCATCTCAAGTCTCCAGGAAGCAGAACCTCAAAGTTTCCTGTGTTTGTCACCCCAGGCTGTTTTCTAGGCAGCTTAACACTTAACTTAAATCCTTTCTGTTGCAGTCCAAACCCACTAATTTCATGCTCACTGAGAGCCAACTATATACCAAGCCCTGTGCTAATACAGGGCTGCAATGATGAGCAAGCTATAGAGCCTGGCCTTCAAGAATCTATGGTCTTCGGGTCTGGGCACTGGTTGTGACAGAAAACAGTTAACTTATTTAGCCCATGCTCATTTGCAAACCACTTGCAAATCACCAACTGGCTGAATCTTACTGATTAAGCAATTTGCCAAGTTGTAATCTCTATCTGCTAGGACCTGCGGGACCCTGCGAGGACCCCATCAGGGAACTGTATCAGTCTGATACTATAGGTGTATCATTCAGGACCTACTGTGTTAAACAGAGTGCACCTTCTTGGTCTCCCGGGACATTAGGCAACAGCTGCGTGGTGGAAGGGCCTGGTGGCGGCAGAGATACCCGAATCAGCACAGAGGCTGCAACTCACCTGGTGCTTTTGGAGCTCTTGGACATATCTGGTCATCTCCTCCTCTGTCTGGGTCTGGGCCCTCTTCTGATTCTTTCCTGCAAGAAGAACCAAGGCTCAGAGGTGGCTGAGGGAAGCCAGTTTGGGGGTCCCACTGGTATCTACTTTCTAGGTTCTTAATTTCATCTCCCGTTTAATCAGTAGAAGAGGTGAATTATCCACATTCCTCTGACACCTCCAAATTAACACACTGCAAATAAAGCAACCTACCGCCTCCCTTCTCTGGCCTCTGTCCCTAGTGACTTTAACTGCTCTGGTCCATCCATCCCAGGAGCTGGCCTTGCAGACAGAACTATGGAGAAAATCTGGACCCTGACTCAGGAATTCTTCTGGGGCAGTGATTCCCTACCTTTCACAGGCCCTGGAGAACATTTCAAATACAAATGCTCAGACTGCACCTCCAGAGACTCTGATTTAATTGTCATGAGGCAGGGCCTGGGCACAGGGTTCTGTAAAGCTCTCAGGGTGGTTCTGATGTGCAGCCAGGGTTGATCCCACCACACCTACAGTGTCTACCAAACTTGCACAGTAAAAAAAATAAAAATAAAAAATCACAGAATACATCTTAAGTACACAGGTTTCCAAGCTGCTCTTTTGTAGATTCTGATTCAGTAGGTTTGGGATGGAGCCCAGGAATCTGTACCTTTATCGAGAATAGCACTGCTGTTAGGAAATACCGCTCCACCACCGCTTCCAGACTTCAGCATCAAGCTGCCCCCCATGGCCACTTCCCTCGGCTCTGGCTCCAGCTGGCTTCAAGTCTCAGTGTCCCTTCCTTTCTACGCCATTGGGATTTAGGATCTAACTTTCAGGTATTGATCTGAAAATGCCTTGGATGCCGTCTCTACCATGTCCTCTCAGGTCCATGGCCTGCACACCAAGATGGGCACGGCCATGGAGAGCGCTCTTTATACATAACCGCATAGGGCTCTGAACATGGGCCAGCAGAGAGGATAAACAGCCTCGTTGCTGTGGAAATGGGCATGGTCCCAGGATTTAGTTTCTGTCTAATGCATGTGATGGGGCTCATTATCCAGATGATCGTAAACCAGCTGTTCACCAACTGCCTGCATCTTAGAAAGGGATGGCTACCTTTACTAAGCCAGACCAGGAGCAGTTAGGTGTGAAAAACTATTCTGGGAAGTTTTGGGAAGATGAGTAGAGTACAGGAGGCTTCCTGGTTGAGGCAGGCTGGGTATTGTTTTGAAATGTTCTCTCTTGGCGTCAGTAACTACTGTATACTTGGCCTGGCTACCATGGCTTTAATTTGGCCTCCAGCAACTTCTAGGCATTTCTACCTCTAAACAGCCTCTTCCTGCTTTTTTCACTTGTCTCTGGAGTTAGGTAGGCATCCAGCCCTCCCACACTGAAAAGAGACTTGCTCCTGGGGAGTGGGAGACGAGGGATCCCCTGGGGAGTACTGAGCTCCATTTGTATTATTGGTGTCTTGGCTTTTAATCTAGAAGAAGCTCTGCCTGGGTCTGTGACCTCTGTCTCCAATTACCAGATTACCTCACCTTGAACATGATCCTAGGACCAGCCTGCTTTTTCTTGTCTCAGTTTGCTTTTTTTTTTTTTAAAAAAAATACGTTTTTATTGATTTCAGAGAGGAAGGGAAAGGGAGAGAGTGATAGAAACATCAATGATGAGGGAGAATCATTGATGGGCTGCCTCCTGCACACCCCTCTTTAGGGATTGGGCCCACATCCTGGACATGTGCCCTGACCTGGAATAGAACCGTGACCTCCTGGTTCATAGATCAACGATCAACCACTGAACCAAATCGGCCAGGTTCAGTTGGCTTTTTAAGATATAATTTTAGGTTCACTCCATCTGGTGTAAATTTTGGGCTTGATTCCTTCCATCTGATCTTTCTTCCCAGAGCATCTGTGACCTGGCTTCACCCTTGTCTGTCTTGCCTCCACTCTGAATGGTGCCTAGTTTTCCCCAGGGCTTGGCTTTAATCTTTGGCATCACTGTAGTCCAAGATCCTAATGGGACCCTAGTGGTTCTGCACCGGCCTCCCAAACGCTCTCTGACATCTCTATATCCCAACTCACCCTGCCCATGTCTCAAAAAGAAATATCTAATTCTGTTAGTTCACAGAAGGTCTGCATTCTTCCTTTTTCTGCTGAGAATGGGTGGTGAGGAGGAATCGTTTTATCTTCCAAACACCCAAATCTTTTACATATAGGATTTTCTAAGCTATCATAAGGATTAAGTGGGTTAATATGTAAAGTGCCTGGCACATTGTTCTCACTAAATAAGTGTTCGCTTTCATTATTATTATCACCATTCCAATCTCATATCAACATTTGTTCTTGCCCTGGGTCTTGAACCTCTTTTGTTCCAAGCCTCTGGAGTGATTTTCAAACTTTCTGCGTCTGGGATAAGTGCTTTGTCCTTAATGCTGCCTTCTGGGAGCTCCAATATGACAAGTGTGAGTCTGTCGCTTGCTGCCCAGGTTCCTTGCTCCCAGCTACCACCGTCCTCTTTTCCGTCATCCCCACCCTGACTTCTCTCATGGTGACTTCATGAAGGGAGCTCTGTCCCTGTTGTTCCTTCTTCTGCCTGAGGCACAGCTCACCGTCACAGGTCATGGCTGTGCAGACCCAGTTTCCGCAGGCACAGACGCAGCGGTTACAGTCCACCTCGGTCTCAGCTCCATCGGCGTACATTTCATCTTCCAGGGCACACTCTGTTGGGACCAAAAATAAGGGACAATAGTTTAGGGTGAAGGTGGAACACAGAGTCCTGACTACACTCCGTGCACCTTACCCTTTCCCCAGACAAGACCTGCCTGTCCCTCAGAGGCACTCTATCTGAGCAAATGCTATCATCAGCCAAAGGTTTTGGACCTGAACATCACTATGGAGATGATGGGCTGGAGCCCACCTAGAATCGTGGAAGGGTATTTTTTAAGCAAACTCTGGAGAGGGCCATCAATTTTAGTCCCTCAAAATGCTCCCACTCCCCCTCACTCCCTGTTTCTTAGGTGAAGCATACTCTTCTCTGGAGGGTTGAAGGACGGATTGAGGCACTTGAGGAACTCTTGGAAGCTGAGTTTCCAGTCAGCATTTTCATCAGACAGCTCAATGAGAGCATCAACACAGAGTCCTCTGAAACAAAACACAGGAGAAATGTGTCAGCCACACCTCAGCTTCCCTCCTGAAGAAAGAAAATAGGACCACACACACCTGGGGCCTCGGAGGAGGCCAAGGTGACTGTTAATTGATAAAGTTTCTACACTGACCTCCCACAACCATCAACCATCCTGACTCCTGTAAGCACCCAATCTTCAGTCTGTTACACCGAATGTCAGATCACTCAAATGTTCCTCCCCAGACAACTAAAACTTCCTGTATGGTTTTGTCCAATTTGGATTGACAAATGTTTCACTACCTGCACACCTTCCACCAGTAATTGCCTTTCCCTATGGTCTAAGTGTCAAGTCGACCAAACAAGGAAAATCAAAACACAAATGAGAAAAATCTATACTAATAAAAGGATAATATGCTAATTAGACCAGGAGACCTCAGGGAGACCTTCTGGACATCCTTTCAGACAAAGCCATTGTGGTGGGGCCAAGGCAAAGGCGGTTAGGGGCAATTAAGCCAGGAGGGGAGGGCAGTTAGGGGCGAGCAGGCTGGCAGGGAGGGCCAGTTGGGGGTGAGCAGGCCAGCAGCGGTGGGAAGTTTGAGGTGATCAGGCTGGCAGGGGGGGCAGTTGGAGGCAAGCATGCCAGCAAGGGGGGTCAGCTGGGGGCGGGCAGGCTGGCAGGGGAGGCAGTTAGGGGTGAGCAGGCCGGCAGGCAGAGTGGTTAGGGGCAATCAGGCAGATAGGCAGGTGAGCGGTTAGCAGTCAACGGTCCCGGATTGTGAGAGGGATGTCCGACTGCCACAGGGATCGGGCCCAAACTGGCAGTCGGACATCCCCCGAGGGGTCCCAGATTGGAGAGGATGCAGGCCGGGCTGAGGGACACCCCCACCCATGCATGAATTTCATGCACCGGACCACTAGTAGACAATATGAAAGCAATGTGTGATTTGAAAGAATGTGGAGTTCAAGCAAGCATCACCATTCTAGAACAAGACCTTCCAGAAGTTTCACAGAATCTCAGCTCTCTTACTCTCCCCGTGGCCTGGATTTGAGCCCTGGCTCAATCACTTACTGCCCAAATGGCCTTGAGCTAGTTATTCAACCTTTCTGTTTTCTCATCTGTAAAATGGAGACAGGATTCCTCCTTCACTGAGATGGTACGAGGATCAAACGTTGAACTTGTAAAATATTGCCTAATTTTAGTTTATCAAAATATGAAGGCTTTTCAGATATTATACTTAGACCATGGACTATTATTAAGAAGGAATCTTTCTAGAGTCTGGGCTTTCATGCTTGTACTTCTTTAGAACAAAGTGGTGCTTACACTATTCTTAATTCTTACCAATGTCCTGGAACCACACCAGAGGTTTCTTAGGGATTCATTTTTATTGCCATTTGCTTTGGAATGATACCAGAAAAGGAGAGGGACATACTCACATTTGTAACCATTAGAGTTCTCTACATGAAATAGCACCGATTATCATAAAAATCAGATCTAAGCTACAGTTATGTAATGCATGAAAGTAATTCCTTCAGAAAATTAACCATTAAAACATTACCCACAACACTCAGAAACAACTTTGTTCTGATGCAACCTTGATCATTTACTTAAAATTACATGCTCCTATTCCTTGCAAGTTCTAGCCAAAAACAATAACCGTTTGATCAGATACTAGTGGTGCTCAGTATATTAGTTCATAATGTTCACAGATTAGACCTGGACAGAATTCCTATTTAGCTTTTTACTTCACATTAACACTGGTGGCTCCTTTGTAGTAGGAAGGAGTTCAAATCCCCTCTCCTATCCAGCCTTCCTCTCATGGACCCCTCCCTGCCACTCTCACTCCACTCACCTAAGCAGCTTGTTGTTCTCCTGGTCTGCATAGGTGGTGATGTTGATGGCGGTTTCATTCTGCTCCACAAATTTCAGGAACTCACTGGAGTCCAAGCGAGCGTCGCCATTATCAAAATTCTAGAAAGGGGATGAAGAGATCTTTCAGCAACAGTTTGTAGAACCCAGTTCCAGTATTCCCCCACTGGGCTGGACCCACCTCTGGTTTATCTTGTTCTTGACATGTTCCAACCAACCCTGCCCTGGCTTAGCCTCAGAGAGCTACAGCACCAAAGGCTCGGATCCCTGGGCACCCAGAGAAGGCGTCTGAGCCTCGAGACGAGAGAGTGAAAGTGCCTGGGCAGAGGCCACCGAGGGCCTTTCAAACCCAGACCCTGCCTGGGAGGGCAGCCCGAGCGTGGCCCGCGGAACCCAGGAAGCCTAGGGGGCTTCAGGGACTCTGCGGACAGCCTCGATGGCAGCCCTGAGTTCAGGCCAGCCACCACACCACATCCTTAAACCCTAACAAACATGGGATAACAACTCTGTGAGCCAGAATTTCTGTGGCAGAGCCCAGGAAGTGTATTTCTAACACGCTACTTGGGAACAATGACACAGATGGCACTCAGAGCTCACAGGACCATTTCTTAATGCTTGATTTCCAGCTTCCCTGGCCTGCTCAGTGCTTAACTTTCACACTGGTACCCTTCATCTGCGAGGAGTCAGACGCAAAGGGCTTGCATTGAGAACCTGCAGGCAGAGGTGGTGCAAAGTCCCCCACCCTTGCCCTGTGTGTGGGCCCCACTACAGACATGAGCACAGGTCCTCAGCTGTCCAGGCTGTCCTCACGGCCCAGCTGACATCCCATGAGCACAGGGTGAGGGTGTATCGAGCTCAGGCATTGTCCCCACTTTGTCAAGATGCCAGACCAAGACCTTGTACTCAGGCCCTAGCTGCAGGAAGAGGTTGTCAGTTTCAGGGCTTGGTTTAAATTCCAAGCTGGACACTTGTTTTCCTAAATAGTTCCAATGGAAAAAATTTTGTCTTTCAAAATTCTTCCCTTAGGTGGCCTCATACTGCTGCCCTGGGAGTAATCAGCACCCTCATGTTACCTTCAAGGTGGATTCCCTGATGGTGTAAGGAATTCTGGAAGAAAAGTCTGTCTAGGTTTCTAGGTGGAACGTAAAAGTCTGTCCTTCCATAACTGTCACGGTTGCGTGTATGCCACTCTAAGGCTGTAAACCTCTCCAGGGTATGTATGACAGCATGGTATGAGACAACTATGACGGCCCTTGTTTAGTACCTGTTCATCATTCTTGTCCTAATTCCTAAGAAGAGGTCTCAGATGTTCTGTAGCCACCATATGTTCACCCGAGGAACCTTCCCTAAGTGTTCACCTTGTGAGGTCTTGATTAATTAACACAGAGAAATAAAGTGAGGTTGGCCAGGTTCCATTCTTAGCAGCCTAGGACTTTCCGGAGTCCAAATGCTGCAAGTGCTGGACAGACCGGAGCAGCTTTCACAGACCCAACCCCACCAGGGCCTGAGTACAGACTGAGTGTGGGGAGAGGAACAGTCCAGCAATGGCTGTGGACCCAGAGGGCACTAGGGGCACCCGGAGCCTGGCAACTACAGCCCAGGCAGCTCTCAAAGGGCAGTGCTGAGTGCACTCCCGGCACATTCAGTGGGGCCAGAGTCCAGGCCTGAAGCTGAGGGAGGGGCCAACCTGCCTGCACTCATCTCATGAGGACCCAACCAGCCTACTCCAGGCCAGGTCTGTATGTGGCAGCCACAGGAAAACAGAGGTTTGAAACCAGCCCTGAAACAGCCTGGAAACCTGAAATCCCTAGGGGGCCTACAGGGGTAGGAGGGAGGTCTGGTCAAGACTTGGACCAAGAACCTACCTAATTCACTGTGTCTCTGTTCAACCAACCAGTTACAAAGGCTCGGTACTTCTTTACACCAGCATTTCCCAGATCTACACTCGAGATAACAGCCCTTTTCTTCTATGTAACCATAGGGTTGTGCAAGGCAGGAAAGTGTGCTCTGAGACCCATGGTTGGGCTTATTGCAAGTTTGGAGATTGTTGAAAGGAGATGGGCTCGGCCAGGCACTCTGTCACGTACAGCAGCTGGGCTGATGGGAAATGTCATACTGGGGTAAGGGAGATCGGAAGGCTGGATCCAGTTTCAGCCTGGCCACCAGGAGTCTGCCACCCAGAGTCCGGCTTGTGTGTGTGACATGGCCATGAAAGCCTCTTTCTTTACCTCTTCTCACGCTTTCACCTAAGAAAGAGTGACTGAATCCCCAGCTGAGGTGAGAGCCTGATTTTGGTCTTTTCTGCATTCTGATTAGATTTGCTTTTCAACTAATTTTTCTATAAGGAATGCCAGCTGGGCTAAGGGCGATTCATTGGTTCAGACACAGTCTCTGTGAGATATCAGATCGCTTAGAAACGAGCAGCTGTTTGCCTAGTGGGCGGGCGTCTCCCTTTGAAGACTCCACAGACTAGTACAGGTCTCAGATAATCATCAAAAAGCAGATGCTGAAGGACAGATAAAGAGCTTCCCCAGGGCTCCACAGTGTGGGAGAGGTTGAGACAGAGGACACAGTGAGAAGGGCTGTGCTTTAACATCCAGGTGTGATCTCAAACACTTGGAATCCAGAGAGATATACTTGTTCTGCCACAGAAGAGAGAACTCGCTATCTAAAGACAGTAACACAAGCAGACTCTTAAATGACCAGATATCCTATTTCAAGCCAACGCAGTACGTAGGGTCCAGAATGTCAGTGAGCAAGAGGAATCCATAGACGGGGCTGGTGCTGACCGCATCTGGTGACCGCAGAGCTGGCAAGAAGTTCCTCGTGTGTCTGGAGTTGCTCCTGAGTCCTGCCTGGTTAGGTTCTGGGACAGAAGGCCCTGAGGCACGTGAGGGCGTGTATGTCTGGGGAATGAGCGTTCCAGGGCATCTGCCCAGAGATGCGTGTCTGTAAGTGAAGGGGCTTTTGTGAGCATGTGGGAATGTGGGTAACTGAGTGCGTGTGTCTGTGGGTAGGATGTGTCTCTGTGTGGCGTGTGCATCTCTGTAAGTGGGGTGTGTGTTGCTGTGCGCACACGCACTTGCTTTTGCATGTAGTTCGTTTATCTCTAACAGGGACGTACATTTATGTGCGTCTGTGTTCTTGTCCATCAGCTGGAAGAGCACCCTTAACTGCTTCTTCCAACAACTATCTCAAGCTCCCAGAAAGATCTCCTTGACATGGTGGCCTTGCTCATTGCTAAGTACTATTTCTACCCTCATTTCCCTTTTTGAAGTAGCATCTCTCCTGTTCCCAATGGGAATAATCTTTCTCTTTAAGAGTAGCAACATCTAGGTTCATGAAGGATCCTGGACCCATGAAATGCCAATCCATCGACACTTCTCAGATGAGAGTTGCTCTATGGGCCATGGGTAGTCAGTTAATGACTTAGAGAAATATCAAACGAGGTGGGAAAGAGGCTGAGGAGGCCTGGGTCCGAGTGAGATCAGAAGGTATTTTTGTATCCGCAGCCAGTTCTATAAGGTGTCATACGGGGCGGGGGCATGGAGCCATAGTTTTCATACATAAGCTTTCCGACACCTTTGTTGGTTTAACTGCACAAACAGAGCAACACATATGAGTTAGATCATAAAGACCGTACTGCTGGGCTCCCTCTGATCAAGCTGGTCAGAAGGCAACTGCTGCTGCTGCATGGAATGATCTATGGTGAGGAAACACTCAAGGACTCCCCGCGGGTTGGTATTTCCTCGTGGTCTGGCCATGGGCGACCAGTCTTTGACCCCAACTTTGGATTACCTTGAAGTACTTGTCCAGGATTTCACTGTAGTTGCTGCCTTTAGAGAACCAGCCGTCTGGAATGATCTCGGCTTCCAGCCACTGGATGATGCGGTGCCGGAGCTCATCGCGGTTGGACTGATAGCAAACGACTGCAGGAAAGGGGGGAGGTCAACTGACGGTGAGGACCCCAGTGTCACCCAGCGCCCACTATGTGAGTGCGTCATCTCACTGCGGTCCCACAGCACGCAGGGAGACAGGATGGCCACGCACATGCTCCGGAGGAGTCAACCCAGGGCCATACTGGAAAGTGTCGAACCCAGGATTCAAGCTCGTGTCTCTAAAAAATTCATAAAGATCAAGAATATTGAAACAGAAAGCCTATGTTGCATAGGTGAGGGGGGGGGGGGGGAAGTAGAGCAGCAAAATAAAGGACATTTTCATTAACTTTAGGAAGCTGAGGGGGTGGGAGAAATCAATCAATCAACAGAACAGCTCTCTTGGCCCAAAGAAAAAGTAAAATAATAAACGAATAAAGGAGAGCATTGCATTTCTTTATGGCACTGGATTTCTGATTCTCTCTGTATAGCTTTCCCTTCTCTCACCAACTGGGTCTATCAAAACTTTCTTCCACCTGCATTTTACACTGCCTGCATTATACTTTATTATACACGACAGAAAATGAGGCCAACAAAGTGCCACGTTGAAGCCAGGCTCTGGACAGCTGTGTAAGCCACATGGGAACAACAGGTGGGGCTGAGAGTTGGGTGGATGGGGAAGCAGGAAGGGAAAAGACTTGGCAAAAGGGGATTCCTGGAAGATAATACATGTTAGGATGTGTAAGAGGCACTGAGCCAGTGAATGAAAATCTGGGCACCTCTCCCCACTCTGCCACTTTTTAGCTGTGGGATTCAGGGAAGTTCACCTGGCCTCTCTGAGCCTCAGTCTCCTCATCTGTAACGTAATTACAATAAAACCTACCTCACAAGGTTATTGTGAAGATTTAAGGAAACGTATATGCTAAAGGGGTCTGTATTTATAAATGACGATGAAATTTTACTTTTTATTCGTAGAAAATCACAGAAGAAATCCTACTGGCATTACAGATTACCCCCCCTTTTCTTAAAAAGTTGTGCCTCTGATTCTGCTCGTCCCCTGACAACAGGATATCTTGTAGATCACTGAAGGAAAGGACTCAGTGACTTCCTCGTCCTTGCGGTCAGTCATTACTCAGCAAAAATGCAAAACGCAGTCAACATTCTGACCCAACCCGATGCTTCAAATGACAAACACACACACAAAAAAATGCAGTTTTGCAGCTTTTCTGAGCGACGCTGAAGAGCGACCAGCTGTGGGTGACAGGACTGACACAGAGCTCTGGAGGTCTTCAGCGGGGATTGTAGAACACGAGATTTCCATCATGAAAAGAGTTTCCTCCCTACGATGCACACTGCATGGATGGACCTTGAGAACATTATGTTGAGTGAAATAAGTCAGAAAAAGCTAAGGACCATATGATTTCACTCATAGGTGGGCTATAAAACTGAAACTCCTGAACACAAACAATAGTGTGGTAGTTGCCAGAGGGAGGGTGCTCGGGAGTCAAGGAGGTCCCAATATATGGTGACAGGAGAAGATCTGACTTCGGGTGGTGGGCACACAATGCAATATACAGATCTTGTAACATAGAAACCCACACCTGAAACCTATACGTTCATGTTGACCAATGTCACCCCAACCAATTTAATAAAAACTTTTTAAAAAAGATGCACACTGTGGAAAAACAGGCACTCACCTGGGCTGGCAGATGGACTTACAGATTTCTTTTCTGAAAGACAAAAGAAGTCAAGAAAAAAATAAAATTTCTATGTACTACTGGGATTAAAATGGCCCCACAGTAAGTGGCCACTTGTAACCTTTGCATCATTTTGTCTTAAGTCCTGCCTCCTTTCCTTCTTCCAAGACCCAAGTTTGGGGATCTTTTCTTTCCTGCTTTGTTTGACATTTTGGGGCCACTGAGTTCCCTCCTGATCTCACACCTTGTCCTGCTAGATTGAGGGGTGGGGGAGGTCACTGGGACTTTGAGAACTCACATGGAATCACCATGGAAACAGAGGGGAGACCAACATGTGGGCAACGGCTTCTTGTTTCTTCAGGGAAGTTCGAGGCCGAGACAGGTTAGGCAGGGCAGCCGTTAGGCAGGGAGCGAATGTCTAATTAGCAACAAGCATGGGACCCCTTCCCTTTTATCCTTATGATAATGGTTTGAGTATCGGTAAAATAGAGGAAACATAATACTAGCAGGGCTGAGAGGTACCCACATTTTAAAAGCATGGGAAAAGTGAAATTTACCAGCTTTTTAAAAAGATACAGAATTCATTTAAACACTTCCTTATTATTATTGATTACTGATGTGATTGCCTATCCACTATTCAGCTGCAGACAGAGCTGGCAGCCCTTGGGGTCTGATACAGGAAACCCTGGGCAGAAACCTAGGCCATCCAGGAGGAACCCAGCAGGCTCATGGGCGCCAAGAGGCTAGGCCTCCAAGAACCTGGGTGGTCGCCACGGCTTCGGGTGCCGGGGGTCCGGATGGAAAGGACTCCGGGTATCCCTGCCACACTGCTCTGCCTTCCTGGCTCCTCATGGCTGCAGTGAGGGCATGCCTTACCTTTGCAGTGTCCATCGTAGTCGACCTGGATTTTGGATCCAGTGAGGCAGGCATCTCGATGCAGCTCACAGTGGTTGAGGTAGGTCTTGCCGTTGCTGCCACACACAGGCCTCTTGTGAGGTTTGCATTGCTGAAACAGAGTTGGATGTTGGTGCAATCAAGGGTGCCGGCACACACACAGAGCATGCACACACCAGCACACAGAGCCATCTCCTGAGGACTCCCCACCAGCGCGATGGCCTCAGCAGTGGGAGCCTCAGCCCTGGCATCTGTGACCGGACCCCACTTAGTGTTGGAGGCACCTTATCACCTTGCAGCCCCATATGACTCTGTGCTGATCCTGGGTCAGGGTCCTCTCTGCTATTCAGTGAAGAGACAGACCCCCCCCTCCCTGCCACACCCCTCTCTGCCACACCCCTCCCTGCCATACTCCTCCCTGCCACACCCCTCCCTGCCACATCCCTCCCTGCCACACCCCTCCCTACCACATCCCTCCCTGCCACACCCCTCCCTGCCATACTCCTCCCTGCCACACCCCTCTCTGCCACACCCCTCCCTGCCACACTCCTCTCTGCCACACTCCTCCCTGCCACACCCCTCTCTGCCACACCCCTCCCTGCCACACCCCTCCCTGCCACACCCCTCTCTGCCACACCCCTCCCTGCCACACTCCTCTCTGCCACACCCCTCTCTGCCACATCCCTCCCTGCCACACCCTTTCCTGCCACATCCCTCCCTGCCATACCCCTCCCTACCAAACGAGCCAAAAGGGCATTTTATTAGAAGTCAGGAGTTTGGAATTTTCATCACTTCATCATTTTGTAGTAAGTTACTCAATGTCTTTGGCTGATCTAAGATCCCTTAAACTTCCAGCATTCTATGACACAAAACAGCCAGAGCTGAGAGCTGGAAATGTGGAGACTGAAGGCAGGTAAACTCCGCCCCTCTTCAACTCTTCTGGGCTGAACCTTAAGGATCTTTGCTCTCTCACTTTGTTTGTCCTGTGGGGACATTTTGTTTTCCTCCCAATCTTACAGTGCCTGTTGTGAGGCTGGGGGTTGGGGTGCCTGGATCTTTGTGAAGTATTACAGAGAATCATTATGAATAAGGAAGTGGACTAAAGTTCACTTGGCAACTCGGCTCTACTTTGGCTATTTAAAGTGCCATGGTCACAGGCAAGCTGTTTCTTAAGACTTTTGTGATTTCTGAAAGGAGAGAGGGGGAAGCAAGTTCAGCTCAGACGTAATAAAGGCGCCAAAGCAAGGAAGAGCAGATGCAGTGAAAAGAAACACAGGACACTGGAGCTGGGAGGTAGCCCAAACGTTCCAATTTACAGACAAGAATACCAAAGCCAGAAAGACAAACTGCACTTAACCAATACTTATTGCTGAGTTCTTCCATGTGCTGGGCACTGGGCAAAGCCAAATACAGTCTCTGTCTTCATGGTATCCTGTGGCACTAGCTTGCTCAAAATCACACAATTGTATGTGGCCGGGCTGAGACTAGACGCCAGGTTGCCGAACCTTACGTCTGGGCGTAAGCCACCACACAGTGGCCAGCGCCCCTCCAGTGAGGCCCTGCCAGGTCTCCAGCATATCTGTTTTCCTGATTTCTAACCTGGAGGACTTCCCTTCTGGAGCAATGGGTCAGGATCCTTCCTCTGGGGCCTAAGTTGGGTGTGTTTATTTGCACAAAGACAGATGCACTTCAGGCTTGGGTTGATTTGACAGAAAGGGGGAAAAGGGCACACATTCAGGGTTGTTTGCCTGAAGAGTGAGAACTGATCAGAATCCTGCTTATGAAAGGAGTATTTCTCGAAAGCTCACTTTGCTTTTTATGGTTCATTCAAAACCAAAGCAAACCTGAAAAACCTGCATTCTGTCTATTTTTTTACAATTTGCATATCCTAGTGGAAATCAATCCTACAGAAATAAAGGCAGCAGCATGTAGGGCTATTTGCACAAGGGTGTTGTTGTTCCGTGGGAAGTGTCCATCTATAGGGAAATGATTGTGTAAATCTGGTGCTTTTATACCACTAAAGATCATGCATCTGTTAGAAAGTGAGTTACAACTATACATCCTGACCTGCAGGGCTTTCCATGATATATGCATGAGTACAAAACGCAAATTGTGTATATACATATCTATAACTATGTGTTATGATTCCATTTTTGTATAAAATAGAAGGAATCTCTCTACATGTTTATAGTAGCAAAGGCAAAAAAAAAAAAAAGTGAAACAAATATATGCCAATCTGTTAACCTGGATTTTGGATTAACTCAGACTGGTTAACTCAGACTAATGGGACTTGAAGGTTATGCGGAAGATTAATTTTATGTTTGCATAAATACCTGTACTTATTTGACTTACATAAAGCAATTATTCATTTTGTAATTTAAAAATCTTATAAAGCTAAACTTAAAAAAAAAAAAAATCCCTGTGTTCACAGATTTCTGATTTTTAACTCCTGGGATGAAAATTCCACTCTTTTCAGATAGACCAGGTGTGCTTTCATAAAGATGATGACATTGTTGGCACTGCTGTGCCGACTGGCAGCTCCAACGAGGCAGCCACCCTGTCCTCTGGCTCCTGACCTCAGGACTTACCTCAATGCAGAGGCAGGTGGGCTCTCCCTTCTCTGTGACTGCACATTCCCGGCCAGCTCCGCAAAACACATTGGCACAGATCTTGGATTTGCTCCTTAGTTCTTCCTAAAACACAAAATCATAAAAGAACACCATGTCACTGAAACGAGCCCATGATGGGTTGAACCGATGGTGGTGATTATAGTTCAAGCCCAGGGCTTGGTCTGGAGTCACGGGTTGAAGGGTCCTGATTAGCCACAAGCTGTCCCCAGTAGCCAGCACCAGCCTTGCCAGCACTGCTCCAGCCCAGGCCACCTATGAGTCCTAAAGATTGTTTCTTAAAGAACAAGAGCTCCTTTCTTGCATGCTCCCATTCTTCTACGAACGTTTATTGGTTAGTATAATATTATCCATTATATGCCAACACTACACTAAGGAATGGAGATATAAAGGCACAGTCCCTGACCTCAAGATGCTCTGTAACTCTCTGAGGAAATACAAATCAAGAGATCTTTAGAAAGCGATATGGAAGCACTAGGGAGCTAGAGGAGAGATGGAGGGCAAGAATCAAATGAGACACTCTGAAATAGGAGGCCTTCACTGATTTCTAAAGGATGAGAAGAATAGACTGGGCAGAAATGGAAACTTTTAAAATATATATTTTTATTTATTTCAGAGAGAGGAAGGGAGAAGATATAGATAGAAACATCAATGATGAGAGAGAATCATTGATCAGCTGCCCCCCTGCACGCCCCCTACTGGGGATCGAGCCGGCAACCTGGGCATGTGCCCTTCACTGGAATCGAACCTGGGACCCTTCAGTCTGCAGGCCGACACTCTATCCATTGAGCCAAACCAGCTAGGGCATAAATGGAAACATTTGAGAGCAATATGGCTATCTGAAAGACCAAAATCTCACTGGGTAGTGTTCAAAGCAAAAGAAGAATAGCCAAGCTATTGAAACATGGATCTGCTGTTATTTTATTTGGTCTAATTCAGCCCCTGTCCACATCTGCCTCTGGCTTTAAGACCAAGAGGGCCAAACCATCTGATAAGCAGTAGAACTAGCCTCAAAACACGTATGGTCAGATATTCCTGTACAGACATATGCACTAGAACTGAAAAGGCAGGGAATGGCTCCAAATCTATGCCTCTGAAAATGTGGGTGCTTGTAGTTATTCATCTGTCAGAGACACACTCGTTCTCTCGTGTTAATTGGCGACTAAAAGCCAGCCCCACCTCATTTGCCACTCAGGCCAGCAGTAGTGGTGGTTGAATGAAGGAGAATGGGATTCCTCCAGCCACTCTTCCTGCAGGCAGTCTCACCACAGGCCTCCGGCCTGCCCACGAGGGTGGCATGGGCTGTGCTAAAACCAACAAAGATGGCAGGAGTTGTGCTGGGGTCATGCGACTGGCCCTAGTAAGGGTGGGGATGGAACCTGAGATTCTGCCCTTCAGGCCATGTCTACTGTGTCATGCAGAGAACTCACACTCACAGACTCACTTCTCACAGTAAATTCTTACAGCTGGTGTTTTATACCCAAGAACAGGTCAGAGAAAGCAAAAAACAAAGCAGATATTGAGAGCTGAGGGGCTGTGTCCAAAACAGCCGGTCTGCTGCCACCCGGAGGCAGCTTTGCAAACTTCAGGTTATTGTTTTCTCTCCTGAGCCAGCCGGCGTGTCATACAAGGCTCCCATTGGTCTGGAAACCCTCGCCATGGTCACATCTCATTGGCTCACGGGCTGTTGCCACACCCATTCTTTTCTGGATGTTGCTAAGGCGAATTCAATAAAGCTGGCAGGCAGGGAAGAAAAGAGGAAGTAATTCCCAGAAGGCTGGGAGGACTAGCGGTTGTTTCCCAAACCAGGAATAGCGATAACATCAAACATATTCTCCAGGCAGACCAGCCCTCTTGGAAACTGTGTCTGGGAATAGAAAGCAGCTCTAAACAAGAAGAGGAAAAGGCTATCGCTGAGCAGTATATATATAAAAAAAACTCAGATAAGACTATTTTCTCCTTTCCCTTTCAGGAAACAACCAGCTAACATACAATCCTCTGTGTGTGTGTCACACGAGGTACAGACATACAAGTGCATAAAAAGCATGCTCAGACATATGCCTACACTTAAAGGCACACTAACACACAGCTCCATGGCAGACACCCACAACCGTTAGCAATTATTAGCTGTGTTGTAACTAGTCACTTTAATACTTTGAGCCTCAGTTTTTCCCTCTCTATCATAGGGATAAATACCAATCCTGGCCTGTGAAGATGAAATGAAATAACACATTTGGAAGTGCATCACAAACTGTAAAACGAATTGCCTATGAAAAGTGTTATTAATGTTAATGCTTATAGAGTTTACTGCAGAATAATAGCCTGTGGCCTTTATGGAGCCTCTTTTTTATCTTATGTTGTTGTTTTTAGTGAGTATTAAAAAAAAAAAAAGCTTTTAGTTATAGGTTTAATTCAACCCAAGTCATTCATCAGAAATAGATCTCAAAAATCCAGGTAAAGAAACAGATACTTTTTACTTAAAATATAGATTAATACTTGAATAATACAATTAAAATTTACAGTGTTTACATACATAAGATTTCATCTTACTTTGTGAACAGCCCTGCAAGAACATGTATGTTATTAACCCCATTTTATAGACGAGAAAACTAAAGATCAGAAAGGTCAAGTAACTTCCCCAAGGCCCCAAAACAAAAAATGAGAGGAATTAGGATTCTAATCCACATCCACAGACAAGAGATGATTAAGCTCCCATTTATAAATAGCTGGTACCCTGCTATGAGATTTTTGTTATACATTATCTTAGTTAAGCTCTCTGACAATGCCATAAGTTTGACACCATAATCATCCCTATTTTACAGATGAGGGGTCTGAGCCTGATCGGTTAAATAACTTGAAAGTGGCATATTCTACCCAACCTAAAGGAAAAGTTCTTTTACATTCATTTTCCTACCCAGAAGAGTCAAGGTTAAGGAAATTATAATGAGGGTGTGACTTACATAATTAGTAAATGTCAGGAGAAAGTGCTTAACGCTGCAGCGTCAGAGTTAGATTTGAATGCCTAGGTTCCACTTCTGCTCCTCAGTTGCCCTGGTGGCGCCTCTGCCCAGTGATAACACTGATCCCTGTGAGGGCTGTGTGAGACTAAACCACATGCACCACATGCGGCAGAGCCTGCCACACAACTGAACGTGGCCATCGTGACAGTGCAAAGCCGATGTTCAGGCAATTTCCCTCAGAGATGCTGTTACCACTTTGGGCTGCCACATCCCCACCCAGCCTCCCTTACACTGGAATGACAATCCTGAGAGGGAGGACCACCTAAATGGAAAAATCAAACCCTGTGGCCCTGTTTGAAGACCATAGAGAAATGCAGGTGGCGCATCTATCAATAGGTGGCAATCTCTCTCTGTGTCTCACGGAGCCAAGAGCCGCAATGCAGAGTGCAGTCTTGGCTCCTGCCGCTCCTCCCAGCTCTTCCCTGCCAGATGTGGTGAGGAGGTGGCAGATTGGGGTTCATGCCCTGCAGGCCCAGGCAGCAGGAACCAAGAACTGGGGGGGAAATGTCTTACCTGAAGCCCTCAGGGTCCTCCTCAATTCCCCCCCATTCACAGGCACGCTTTCATGCAGAAATCAACAATGAAGACAAGCCCTATCTTCTCTGGGAGCAGGGTTGTCGAGGGCATTCCCAAAGCTTCTAGAAAGTTCCTTAGGGTGGTAGGTGGTTTTACCCATCTGCTGAGTGACTGATTCTAAGTGAGGGAGAACACCTTGAGATGTTCATGGCAGGAACACGCTCATGGGTAGAGAGGAGCGTGGCGAGGAAGAGAGAGATGAGGTAGGGCGGCAGGTCTCGCCAGCTGACCTGGTGGGCAGTGAGGACCTTGGGAAGTTTGGAATGGGGCCAGTGACATGATGATGTGGTGTTTTGGAATACTGTGTCTGGTCCCTTCCAACCTGGGAATTCTGACTCCCAAGTGCGGGGCAGCCTGGATGGAGAGAGGCTGGGGGCAGGGAAACCTGCCAGGTATAAAGCAGAGCTCTTGTGAGGGTGACAATGGACGAGGGCCCGATGCTAATATTCAACAGAGCACCTACACCCGAGTGAGGGTCTTTACAGATGTCTCTGTCCTCGCAACGTCTGTGCAGGTTTCCATATAACAGATGGGGAGGAAAGTAAGGTTCAGAAAAGCTCTGTGATGTACAGAGACCATATGACTAGTGAGAGCGGAGTCAGGCTTAGAACACAGGTCAGCCTGACCCCAGAGCCCTGATATTCTTTTACCAAGAGCAGTCAAGGGAGTGAGCCTTGGAGAGAGGGTACAGCTCCAAGGGCAGGCGCAGGGAGAGGACATGGATACACACACCCGTCGGTCTGAATACACTTGTGAGAGTATAATTGATTAGGGAGAGGGGGCGTATTCTGGAAGTGTAGACACCCTGATATATTGAAAAAATCAGTAAGTACTTGTTTCCAATTCCTCCCATTCACAGGCATGCGAAACATCAGATTTCTAGCTTTCTCCATCCGCATCATCTCCCCGACTGGCTCTAGGTTGTTTTCATTAAGTGTTGCAAGCCATGCCCTGGGGATTTGGTCCCATGGGTAAGTTTCACAGGGCAGACTTCTCTTGGTAAAGGCTGACAGGGAAGACTGCTGACTTTTACAGGGAAAAACCTCCCCTCTGAGCATCTGTCAGCCGCTGCATGGGAATAAATGATACTTTATATTTGCACCGTAATATTGATTAGTCTGTCATTTTGACTATCATTTTTTATTCTCAAAACCTTCGAGGATAGGCAGGCAGGGGTTATCTCTTTTCGGCCCTTCCAGATGTAACATCCTATGATGAAGAAGAAACCGAGACTTGTGGACGGCTATATGTGATTGGTCCAAGACCTCATGAGGCTCCACGTGAGGTCTCCAGACTTTAATCCAGCTCTTTCCTCTACACCACTTTGCCTCTTTACAAATCAAACCTAGACTGGATCCACGGTGTGAATAAACAGGAATTATTTTTGCAACTAAAAAAGCAAGTTATTTGCTAAACCACCACTAGAGGTGCTAGTGTGTCTGAGTCTCTGGGCCCACCACAGCAGTAAGTCTGAACATGAAATACACTTTGAATGTTTAAAAAAAGTCTTCTGAAGTAAAACAATTTCTGGAAGAACAATGTGTTTTGGTAAGGGAGGGAGCTTATAAGCAAAGGCATAAAACTACATCTTAATATACCATCAATCACGGACGTAAACTGGGTCAGCTCTGTGCCTTCCATCCTTTTCCTCCTTCCTAACTTTTCTTTTTGAAAAAAATAAAAACAGCCCTTACGTATGCCAAGGTGGAATTTTGGCTCCACTTGCCACTATTCTGTGACAGAGCGGCTTTGTTGACGTGAGGAAGGCTCCCCTTGCTTTGCCAGAATTAGTCATGGAAACTTCACAGGAACACCAGGGCTCCTCGGGTTCGCACAGCATCATGGAGTTGGGGACAAAGGAACTCACAGAACTGGGGAGAACAGGAGAGTGAGGTGGGGGTAGGGTGGGGTGCTGGCTGCCCCCGGGAGGCCCTTCTGGAATGGAACCTAGTAGCCCGGACCTGAGAAAGCCAAGGAGAAAGCAAAACCGCTTTAGGACCTTACAGTCTACCTGGAGCACCAGGGGGCCTTGCTCAAGTCCCCTAATTCCTTTCCCTGAAAAGAATGTGTTGGCGCATGCCACATATTCCAGGTAAAGAGGAAGGAGTGGTGATTTCTAGCAGATGTCCTGATGCACTTGGCAGCAGGCACTGCATTTGCAGGGCCTCGTCCCCCTATGTGTTCACAACCCATCCCTCAATCTCAAGTTTACGCACAGAGCCAGAGCCAGGTTTTGTGGGGTCTGAAGCTTACAAAATTTGAGGGGCTCTCCTTAAAAAAAAAGAATGCTTGCCCTAGCCCTAGTTGGTTTGGCTCAGTGGATTGAGCGTCGATCTGTGGACTGAAGGGTCCCAGGTTTGATTCCTGGTCAGGCACATGCCCAGGCTGCAGGCTCGATCCCCATTAGGGGGCGTGCTGGAGGCAGCCAATCAATGATTCTCTCTTATCATTGATGTTTCTATCTCTCTCTCTCTCCCTTCCTCTCTGAAATCAATAAAAATATATTTAAAAAACCAAAACACAAACAAACAAACAAAAGCAAAAGAATGCTTAACAATGACTGCAAAATTGGGCACAGGGCCGTGGGTGGGCCTTGTAAGTAACAGGTCTGAAACTGAAGCTAAATTAGCTTCATGGTAAATCAGACTGTCCACCTACCCTACATTTTCTTCCTAAACGAGAAAGCTCTGCACCTGTAGCCCATTAGTCGGAGCCTTGTTTAATATTTTATGCACATATAGCTTATCTCAAGCAGACTAAGCGCTTGCACATTTTGGCTTCCCACAGACCAACCACATTGTCCTGCCTGAGAGAATGCTTAATGAACGTTTCCTACATTAAATGTCATTTGGGGTCCGTTCAGATTAGTGTCAGTGTCAGTGGCCAGTGACAATGGCATTTGGGATGTTTGGACTGAAGGTGTGGGCTTCATGACATCAAAATAAAGGATGCATTACCCCAGAGGATTCGCTTTAAGATAAAAATATCTATTATGGACTTGTCACTCAAGAATTATCAAATTCTCCTTTCTGTTGATGTTTGCATTCAGCCTCTATTACAGTTTATGGGATAACATGCTCCTCACTCTTTTTCTCATGTTATAATATATGGTGTGCCTGAAAATTGCTATCAAATTTCAAATGGGACAAAGCTGCTTACCTTAATCACTGTCTTTATGATTTGACAGATTCTGTCGCATTTTCTTTTTTTTTAAAACATATTTTTATTGATTTCAGAGAGGAAGGGAGAAGGAGAGAGAGAAACATCAATGATGAGAGAGAATCATGAATCGGCTGCCTCCTGCACACCCCCCACCACGGACTGAGACCACAGCTTGGTCATGTGCCCTTGACTGGAATCAAACCTGAGACCCTTCAGTCTGTAGGCCGACGCTCTATCCCCTGAGCCAAACCAGCTAGGGCTGTCACATTTTCTAAGTGTCTGCCTGAAGCACCTTGTCAGACTGAAGCACCTAAACTACCACCTCCACAGAGAAGCCCTTTCTCTGCAATCCCGCTCCTCCACAGATTAGGTCTTCCTTGAGGTGGCCCAGACCCAGCACAGCAACCTGGGTGCTTGGCTTCTCCATAGCGCTAAGTTCAGTTGTCTGTAATGGTCTTGTCCAGTCCTAGCAGACGTATACAGCAGCATTTAGTAAGCACTTACAGAGTTAGAAGTATGCTAGGCACTTCATACAGGACTGAAAACCATCTCACAAGGGTCTGGGACAGTGGTTCTCAGCCTTCCTAATGCCGCGACCCATTAATACAGTTCCTCATGTTGTGGTGACCCCCAACCATAAAATTATTTTCGTTGCTACTTCATAACTGTAATTTTGCTACTGTTATGAATTGTAATGTAAATATCTTATATGCAGGATGTCTTAGGCGACTCCTGTGAAAGGGTTGTTCGACCCCCAAAGGGGTCGTGACCCACAGGTTGAGAACCGCTGGTCTAGGAGGTCGGAGGATGCATCCCTATTGGCATGGAGAAGACTGTGGCTCTGGATCATCTCCAGCACCTGAGGAGGGTGTCTCTGCTCTCATGCCTTCAAGTCCTGGACCTCAATGATGAGCTGGGGTGTCTCCCCAGGAGTGCCATGCCGTTTCCTCAACTCAGGCACATCCAGTGACTTCACTTTTACTGAACGGTTCCCCAAGATCTGTCTATTGTCCTAAGAGTTATCCCTGGGAGTGCCCGAGATATTCCACTAGTCTTCCTAAAGACTGCTTTTTACAAGTCCCCCAGTTTTGCAAATTCACCCCCTAGTTTTTCCAGAACACCTGGTTGGTGGCGTGGGGGCGGAGAGGGCGGGGGCTTTTAGGTCAGACCACTTTCTGTCCTGAATTAGCCTGTTAGGTCTGAGCATAGTATTCATTTTCCGTTCTCCAGCTGTCTGCCTAAGATGTGCCCACTATGAAGGACAAAGTAGGGCTAGAGAGAGTCCTCCAGTCTTCAGGAAAGGACAAGGCAGGTAATTTAACCCATCAGAAGGCATGCTTGTGGTGAGTGCCCATAACAACAAAACAAGAATAATAAGTCTGTGAGCAGCATGGTGCAAAGCTCTATGGCATACACTTGAAAGGAGTGGTCTCTGCCTTGGCAAAAGTTTCTAACCTCGTCAGGGCGATGGCATTAACAGGCCAACGCAGTCCTGAAGGAGATGGGGCTGACTCCAGGAGGTGGGGCTTCATGGACAAAATGGGACTTGAGCTGAGCCCCGACGAATGGTAGGATTGGGATGGAAAGAAACCCTGTAGGTTTTGAGCAGGAGGGTTTTAAGAATAGTCTGGCAGGGGTACATGGGAAGAAATGGGCAAGGAGGAATTAATTGGAGGCACAAGGAAATCAGCTAGAAAGAGCCTGGGGATGAGAATCTCATGTAGGGTGTGGCAGAGAAGGAAGGAATCCAAGAGAAAATTCTAAAGAACAAGATCTGGCAACCTACCAGACAGAAGTGGGGAAGGAGAGAATGGGGGAATCTGCCAAGATCTCTGGCTTCCAGGGCCTGGAAGGTTGTTGCTGTATCTCAGAGATGGAGCCCTGGGAAGGGCCACGGTGGGGGGGGGGGGGGGGGGAGAGAGGAGGGGCAAGCAATGATGCATCAGTAATGGGCATGTGTCTCCGGGGATGTAAAATATTCCACTGACAGTTCAAAATAAAGGACTAGAGATACACATCTGGACATCATCCGTGTCAGAGTGAGAAATGCAGCCAAGAGAACAAAATGAGCTCAGGAGGGAAGGGTGGGAATGGAGGGATGAGGGCAGCTGAGGAGAGGAAGGGACAGGATGTGCACAGAGAGGAGCAAGGAGAGCAGACTGCCACCAGCCCTCTTGGGGTCTCCTCTGGGCAGATGCAGCACCTGGCCAGGTTACAGAGCTTGGCAAGCAGCGTGCAGGTTGGAATTCAGCCTCCCTCACCTTCTCATGTAGTGAACAGCCTACAAAACCGTATGAGGGCTCTGGAGGTGAAGCAGCCAAGAAAGCAGAGTAGGCACATTCAGAAAACTGGGAGCAAAACCAGGAAATCTAGAGAGCTCCAGGAAATGTATGATGAATGCCATTATATGAGAAATGATTTGGCAAATGATGTTGGGATGAGACCCTTCCTCCTCCCTGCAAAAAGCCTTTAAACTTCTGCTAAAACCTGAACCGGTAACCCAGAGGACAGACCAGACAGAGGCAGTGAGATTCCATGTAAAGAGAACTGGTGCAGAAACCTAGAGACAGGCCCTGACATATAACTGCCTGTAACACACTGTGTGGCTTAGGGCAAGATGCTTGACCTCTCTGGTCCTCAGTTTCCCCATCCATAAAAAAAAAGGGGGGGGTGGGGTGGTGTAGATGATGTCAAAGTCCTTTACACTGTTAGGATTCTCTTAACTAGAAAGCACAGGAATTTACCATTTCAGATGTTCTTGAATATCAAACTTTATTTTCCCAAGGAAGCTAACCGAAATGCCCAAACTAAAGAGACTGTTTACATATAGAGCCTCGTGAGGGTATTTCAGGGGTTTTGCTGAGTTTGGGTTGAGGAATTAAAACTGGCTTTCATAGTCAAAGAATTTTCATAAGAAATGCCTTTTCATTCCCTCCTGGATCGTGGCAGAGGAAGTCAGGGAGCAGTAATGGGACCCCAATTGAGTGGCCTTATTTCACTAACCAGTTAACTGCTTGGAACCCTCTACTCCCCTGGAATGCCATTAATAACCTTTTTATTCTACTTGTGTTTGCCTTGCAAGAAAAAAGGAAAGAGAAGAAGGGAGAGAATGGTTAAAGGAAATTCACATGAGATTCACAGTTCTTCATTCCTGCCAAGAAGCTGTCACTGAAGTATGTCTGGGACTGCCAGGGCTCACATTTACTCAGCATTCATGATCTAATTATTTCCACATGTAGTTCAAGGAGAATGGTTGATTAAAAGTAAAAAAAAAAAAAAAAAAAGAGAGAGAGAGAGAGAGAGAGAGAGAGAAACCCCCACCCCTAAATCCCAATACCCTCAACTAAAGGAGGGAGACAGCCCCGGGGCAGCTGTGGGAGAGTGTCCCCTGCAGTGCCCGCCACATCTGGACCAACATTCCTGCAAGCCAACCTTCCATTTCCCCAAGCTTCCCCAGCCCAGAAACAGATAGGATTCACATTCATGGGCCTCTGAATAGAATATATTTACTCCCCTGCTTCGGTGGGAAGCAGGTGAGATACGGGTATAGCCTAAGAGCTACGAGTTCTCTCCACCCTTTTGTCCCAGGGGTCAACTGAATTTAGGTGGCCCCTAGGCAGTTCCTGATACACATACCTACTAGGGAATAAACCCACTGATTTAGTAACACTGAGTACCTTGAGTACCTTCTCTAATCGGGGAATAGTCCCCCCACCTCTGTGGCTCCTTTCCATCATCCCAATTTGTGCATGGCTCCCCCTAAAACTGAAGGCTAAGCTACCGCTTCTCCAAGGTGATTCACATGAGCTGGCACTGATTCCAATGCCTGACACCGTCCCCTACTGGTATCGTCTGGGCCACATTTAACAAGGTCTTCGGCATGAAGCTCAGTCTTCTCTCCCCTGGGTAACTTCATTGTTAACGTGGCTTGAGATCCTTGGCCCCTTTACCTTCAGGAACTCTCCGGCTACTCGGAGCTTCAGCTGTGCAAATGGGTGGAGCAGGCAGCCACGGCATATCTAAGTCACAAGCAGACTAAAATAAAAGACATAGGACTCCCGAGGTTCTACATTTTGAAACGGGATCTCATTACCCTTTGAAAATGTCAGCACCGGTAGGGATTGTTAGATGCTCCTCTAACCTTCAGATGGGAGGAGGATGTCCTACGAGACCAGCTAAAAAGATGTCACCACCTGGAAAGTCTGATTTTTTTTTGTCTGGGTTGCACAAATCCTTCCTGTCCTTCAAGGCTTAGCTCCAGTTACACCACTCCATCCTCTGTGACCTTGCCTTTTGGTTGATAGGAATTCCTTCTTCCTTCCTGGAATTCTCACTCCACTTTGTCTGAACTCATTTTAATCACTTTTTAAGATTTTAATTGATTGTACAGATTTTGTCTTCCCAGCTGAACTCTAAGTTCCTAGAGGACAGGATTATATTTCAGAGTTCTTCCACGGGTCCCAGCATAGCACCCTGTGCCGTTCATCAACCTTCGTTGAAAGCGTGAAAGGGCTGCTGAGTCGCACTGCCCTGAGGACCTGAAGTAGGGGCTGAAAGACAGATCCTGTGCCATCTCCTCTTCCGGGGCTGCCCCCTTCCAGGACCAGTCTTTTGGGGGGGAAATACCCTACAGACCCCACCCTTCTCCACCAGGCCATAAATAGTCAGCTTGAATATTCACTAATTAGAGGTTGTCTCAGACCCATAGAAAGACATTGGTGTGTGTGTGTGTGTGTGTGTGTGTGTGTGTGTGTGTGTGTGTACACGTGCGCACGTTGGTAAAATGGACACGAGAGCAGTGGGGGTACTGAAATGGCTTCCAGTCATTTCTTTTGTCCATCATCAATGCAACACCCAGCTGACCCGCTGAGCGAATGAGAAATTGGTGGAGGGAAAGGGGGTAGAAGATGAGGTGATGTGGGAATGTGCAAACTGGGTGACACTTTGGAGTGTAGGGGGTGGCCTAGACAGGGAGAAGTGGAAATAAAGAGCCAAGTGAGAGGAGGCCAAGAGAAATCATGAAATGGGCTTGTTATCCAAGGCAGCTGCTTTGTGTTAACTCTTCCCAGGAACCCCACCCCTACACTGTCCTATGAGGTAGAAGGGAGGCCAGTTGGTCAGTCTCCCGGGACCAGAAAAACAAGCTTCTTCCCTTGTTCTACCCCTCCCCACCCCTAGAATGTCCCGGGGTCTCCAACCACTCCCCTCTGGCTCACCCTTGCAGTGGATTGCCAGGGAAGGGTGAGGCTTCAGTTGTGTCCAAGTGGTTTATTTCCTCTGGGGCTGGACACCTCGAAAGGAGCTGTGATGTCCCACCAAGAGCTAAGATAATTTGACAGATGAAAGGGTCAAGATGGTTGGGTGAGGCTAGCATGGAGGTCAGGGGAGATTGGAACACAATGGAGCAGAGAGACCCAGAGACCCAGCACAGCCGAGCAGCAGCGTGAGTCCCCACTCTAAAAACAGGGACAAAGCCCTGGGAACCTTTGGGGCCAGTGTGGCTGCAAAGCAGCCATCAAGTTTCTAGCAACTTGGCAATTATTTCCCGGCCTGAGGAATGCAGAAGGGGTTAAAACCCAGCAAGAACTCCAGCCTAAATGAAGTCTCCATATGTGTGTCTCGGTATGGTTCTAGGAGAAGCAGACAGATGCAATTAGAAGTTCTCAGACACTGTGTTGCCATGGCAACTGCTGGCCAGGAGAAAAGTGGGGAAAACCAGGAGGAGTCCGAGGAACACAGTTTTCCAAAGAAATGCCAGAGGCAGGTGGTGTTCATCACCCTCAGGCTCCACAGGGAGGGCTTGTGCCTCCAGGGACTCAAGGACCCTCCCAATTTCCCCGCATCTCCCCCCCCCCCCCCCCCCCCCCCGCAGATACACACCCAGAACAATGCCAAATGCAAATGAAGGGCTCCCTTCAGATGAAGGAGTGTGTACCTGTGCTGTTGCTCTCTGGGTGGCCTCTGGTCCCAGGGGCTTTCTAGATCTGAGTCTGAGGATCAGTGAAGGAAACTGCAAGCTTATTTTACATGTCACCATGGGACCCAGTTTCTCCAGGTGGGGGGATGCTAGATCGGTGCTGCAGGGCAAACAGGGGTTTGTGAGCTTGAGCGGGAGAAGATCTGAGCATATATTTTATCAGCCAAACTGGGACTTTTTCCAGACTAAAGGGGAACCTTTTAAATAAACTTGGACAACAGGCAAACTGTGACACATGGCCACCTTAATTATTAGGCTGCCTGAGGGAAAGTGATTGTTTTTATTTGATAGAGCAGGAATTCTAACCTGGTGTCTATGCGCTCCCAGAAACATAGTGATCGATTCTGGAACTCGATTTTTCTAGGCCAGTGGTCGGCAAACCGCGGCTCGAGAGCCACATGCGGCTCTTTGGCCCCTTGAGTGTGGCTCTTCCACAAAATACCACTTGCGGGCGCGCACGTACAGTGCGATTGAAACTTCGTGGCCCATGTGCAGAAGTCGGTTTGCGGCCTGGGCGAGTCTATTTTGAAGAAGTGGCATTAGAACACCCAAGGGGCCAAAGAGCCGCATGTGGCTCGAGAGCCGCGGTTTGCCAACCACTGTTCTAGGGAATAAGCTAGGAAAGATGAGAAATCCAATGAAAGTGCTACTCTGAGCATTTATCTTGCAGCCTTTATCTCCATTGATTCAACGACTCCATGAGGCTATGCATGCACGGGGTTCTGCTGCTGGGAAGCTGGGGAACTTGGCAGATTTTGAACCTGCTTCAAAATCTTGGTCATTACAGATCCTTCCAACTGCTTCTCTAAAGAGAGAATCATTCATTGCACGCATTGTTGACAAAGGGAGCTGGTTCTCTATGAGTTTAAGGCAATAATGTGGGCAATAGAGTGGGATGATTTCACAGCAGAGAGAGTTACTAAATCTCCCCTGAAGAAGGGGGACTTCCGGGAGTGCATTCTTGCACATTCCTGAACAACTGAACCCAAAACAGTGGCTCGGTGATCCTGTGGTCACAAAACCCAGGGAAAGGTCAGACTCTCCCAGGGAACCAGCAGAAATGACTGCATTTTAGGCATCATGTAGCCAGCCTAGAAATTATGAGCATGTGGTTCAGCCACAAGCTCAGTTACAAAATTGTAGGATGTTTAAAGGGGAAGGCCCACACAGGGTGCATCCCTAGTATTTTCTCAGGGCCTCTGGGAGTCACAGCCATTTGATAGGAATTCCTGCCCGTTACTTGGCAACCACGGCTGGCGGTGGTCTTCTACTCTCAATCCTGGTTGGCAGTCATGGGCCCACCTGACTTATTTGCCTGCACTTAAACCTGGAAAGTGGGGCACAGATCTCTGAGCTTAATGTGGAGCTTCCCCAAGATTTGGGGTTGGCAATGAGGGGCTCCTTAGAGTCTGTAATCATCAACAAACATCATTGCTCTCTGCTGGGCATGCATGTCAGGAAGTTCTGACGCCGACTTGTAGATCCCTTGGATGTTAAGAATCCATTTGAGGAATGTTAACCTTTCTGGACAAATTAAGAACCACATATAATCAGTCCCTTCGGGGGGAAAAAAGCAATACTCCAAAAACAAATCAATTTGCATTTCCTTATCATTGCCCGAAGTGGAATTGGACAAAATCTATTTCCAAGCAAGTAAGCAATAGATGGGACGATCAAGCAACAAAATACCAAACATCATGCCGAACGCCAGGCCCAGGGAGGATAAGGCACAGTGCACACTCCCAAGCTGCTGGCAGTTCAGATGGGGAAAAGGGACATAAATACATGGAATTCCAAATAACAGGACTCAACCTAATAAAAGATAACTCAAGACAATGTGTGGCTACATGCAATGTATGGTGAAGCGACAAGTGTCTAGAGCAGTTATTTTCAACCTTTTTCATCTTATGGCACCCATAAACTAATTACTAAAATTCTATGGCACACCAAAATATATATATTTGCCAATCCGACAAAAAATATGTATAATTTGGATTCATTCACGCTGGATGGCTACTGTTGTCATTTTTAAATTTGACAATCTAAGCGAAGAAAGGTCGGTGCCCCTAAGTAAATAGTTAGGTATTTCATGTTTTAAACATTCTTATGGCACACAGGCTGAAAATCGCTGGTCTAGAGCAGCACGGTCCAGTAGGAATATATCAGTCTACAGATAATTTAAAAATTTTCTAGTAGTCACATTTTAAAAAGTTAAAAGAAACAGATAAATTACTTTAGTAATTTATTTTAAACATAGCCAAAATATTACCATTTCAGTATATAATCGATATTATTAATGAGACATTTTACACATTTTTCCATAATAAGTATTTGAAATTGGCATGTATTTTACACTTACAACATGTTTTAATGGGACCAACTACATTTCAAGAGCCCAACAGCCACTTGTGGCTAGTGGCTTTTCCTACCAAGTAGCACAGCTCTAAACAGCAAGTTTAAGTAGTTTTGAGAAATCACTGAGAGCTAAAGAGGAGAATTTTTAGGTAGAAAGAGTAAGATGTTAACTTGGAATATTTTAGAAGTTGTGTATATAATTGAAGTCAACAGATATTATCTGAACATGTGAGTGAGGCACCATCTGGGCTGTATCTGGGACCAGGATACACAGTCCTCTAAAAATGGGCAGATGTCACTCAAGCCTAATTCTGGCTCTGCTTTCAATGCTCGTGGACACTATAAGGAATGTCTCCTCTGGTCTTCTGTAAGGAAGGCAAAATGTTTGCCACCTCTTGTCATTAAGACTCTATATGGCTTCTCTCAGCAAACAATGAGAAGGGGTTAATGAGACTACATATTTGGAGCCTTGTCTTAACTATTAAAATATACCTTTTTTCCCCTTTGCACAAAAGTTCATGGACAAATTTGGCAGATACACTCTGTTGCTGCCAGCCACACACACAGACACACACACTTTTAGTGTCTTGAGATGAAAGTCAATGAAAACACGCACATTCTATTCTTCTTGAGACATTCCTCCCTTGCATTCTTTCCTTGGAGCAGTTAGGAAGTCACAGCTGGGGGGAAGAAGCTGTAAAACCAACTTGTGCTGGCCAATCAGGCTGTAGCTGGCAGGAGGCCCCCCAATGAGAGGCTGCCAGGTATTCTGCTCCATCACAGAGATGAAAATCCTGTGAGACCCTCAAACTATACCAACAATGCACAATGACCTCCTTTTCTGTTCACTTTGTTTTTCCCCCAGGGCTGTATTAGAAACCCTACACAAAAACCTACCAGCTTAGTGGTGAGTAGTCTGTAACAGATTATGTTATCATTCAGGGTGAAAACACTCCCAAGTATTATGTAGCAGTATGGTTCTCAGGGCTCTATTCTTCACTTTAAACTGACTAAACACTGGAGAAACGCCACATGGTTAGCTGGTTTAGGTTACCCAGACTCCACTAAAAAATGGAGCAACAGGATACGTACGTCAGAAAACTTGGTCTGTGAGTCAACTGAAAGAGAGAGGGCTGCAGGCAAGTGGGAGACTGGGTCCCTGGGACTCCACCCACTGCTGATCACTGTGTAAATGCAGCGACACTGTTTTACCCATACTGGGGACATCACGGTTGCCATTCAAATGAAATAAGAGAGAGAGCAGAAAGGGTCCCCAAAAGTAAAGGTCTCAGCAAATGGTAAGGTCAGAAGACAAAGTGACCAGAAACTTTGGGGCAAAGACTCACCAACAACAGAATTGAATGCTTTATTTTATGTTCTTTGGGATATGAGCTTATTCTGGAAATAATGGTCAGTGAAATCATAATGGCAGATCATGGAAGGAAAGAATAAAAATATTTACTATTCTGCTAGCCTCTGCTTAAATTTCTACTTCACCTGGAGCTGAGAGAATCAAAATCCAGGTGGCAGACAAAGCTAAATCAGCACTAATATCATGTCAAGGTTAAGTAAAGTGCTGATGGGCAAGTGCTGTTAACTATCTTCCCAGGTGCACATATACCTGCAGAATCCAGCACAGGGATGATTGGAGTACAGAGATTATAGGCAGGATATTATACATTTTCTCATCACATAGGAAACATGTGGATTCATTAATCGACCATTCAGCCAGTGAATTATTTCAACAAATATTTACTGAGCACCTGCTATATGCTAAGCTCATTTCCAGGCGACAGGGATTCACTGGTAAACGAGACAGAGAAGGACTCTGTCGTGAAGGAATACATACCAAAAAGGGACGACGGTGGATAAACACAAATAATAAGATCATTTCAGATTGTGATGAACATTTAGAAGATAAGTTTGCCAGCACGTGTTTGACAGAGACATCAGGGTGAAAGGGCATCACTGACACTGAGTGGTGAGGAAACCTCTCTTGAGCTTAGACCTGAAGAATGAAATGAGCAATTCAGATAGAGAAGGGGAAAAAAAGTGCCATGTTCTGAAGCAAGATGGAATTTATTATGTTCCTGGAACAGAAAAACTTGTGGCTGCAACACAGGGTCCAGCAGGGAGAGCGGTGAGAGGTAAGCTGGGAAGAGTAGGCCCCAGGCTGGAGCATGCAAGGCCTGGTAGGCACTGATGAACACTGATGAAAAATTTGTATTTTATTCTCAAATACACAGGGACCACTGGCGGGTTTTACATAGGAGAGTGAGGTGACTAGATGTACTCTTTAAAAAGAGTACTACTCGGGCTGTTTGGTAGAGAAGTAGATGGAAAGAGGTAAGGAGGAAAAAGGGGAGAGAAGCGAGGATGCTACTGCAAGGCTTGGACTAGAGTGGTGTAATGGAGACCAAGAAAAGTCAATAAAGACATGATATATTCTGAGAGTTGAGAATGAATAATTAAGAAGATTCCTGAGTACAAGTTGAAAACAAAACAAAAAAAACAAAAAAAAGAAATCCAGCTAGTTCTAGGCAACATATGGTCATAGCCATGTCAGTGGTCCAGTATGGAGTCATTCCCAGAAGGATCTACAACTGGACTAGCCCTGGGGTCCGGGTAAGTCCCATACCTTCTTGATGGAAATGGAATCAGTTTAGGTAAGTGAGTTCACTCACCTAAAGCCCATTAAGACCTGGGGTCAGATGTAAATAGTCTCTGCTTATGGAAATATGTCCAGAACTGACCCATGTTTCCAAACTGCTCCATGGAATACTAGCCTTGACATATTTATGGTATTTTTTGAAATGGTGCTCTGTGGTGGAATGTCTGGGAAACACTGCTTATACTACTATCCTCCTAGAGAGGAAAATGCCTAATGCATGAACACTGTAAAGCTCTGAAAAGTCCTGCAACTAAAAATCCATTTAACCAAACACATATACTGATATCATTCATACAGCTTGAGAAATGCGGATCTAGGTTCTGAATGTCTCTCTCTGTAATTCTGCTGTTCCCTGGAATTAAAGCGAATAGAAGAAGAATAGCAACCACTATTAATTGAGTACTTACCTTGTCTAAGGTGCTTTAGGTCATTATCTCCCTTGCTTACACACTATATACAGGTAATGCTTTAATTTACAGCTTTAACATTATTGTTTGTTCTTGTGAGTTTTAATTACAGACCATCTATTCACTTAGAAAAAGCAGACATACATCTTTTCTGTTCCTATATATCAGTAGTGTTCACTCATAGTATTTCCTCATGAAGCTGTAAGATAAAGACCAGAAACTCTTCACTTTATCACCTCATCTTCATTTACTGTACTTACCCTATGACAATTAACAGTGACAATTTCCTACCCCCACCACTGCCTCTCTTCTCTTCCTCCAGTCCTTCTCATCACTATTTTCCTTCTTCCTATTTAATCCATTCATTTCTCAACAAGAACCATTTTGGGGTGGTTCACAGGCTTTGAACTCCCCTGGATTTAGAATCCCTAATTTTTGTTTCTCCCTCAAAAAAAAAAAGTCATGACTTTCTGAATATGGCTGTTGTCACATCTAAACCCACCGATTGGTAACCTAGAGCCCACAATAACCCTCAGCTATCTGAACACACACACACACACACACACACACACACACACACACACACACACATTCATCAACCTGGGCAAAGCGAACACTTTTTCCTGGAGTTAAACAACAGATCCCTGGGGAATGAGGAGGTCTTCATGTTCCAGGACACTGTAATATGAGTGATTATGGTCACTAAATGACAATGCTATTTACACTAGGCAAAATAATGATAGCATTTCCTAGAAAAATAACCCAATCACCAGCTGAAATATAGCCACTGGGGAGGAACCCAGCTTGCTCACTAATCCATGCAGCAATTCACTGAAGCAACTTAAGCAGGAAACGAAGAGCCTTCTATTTGATCAAATGTGTAAAGAGAATTTAGAGGGGAAATTCATTTAACTACGCTGTAAAATGGCCAACACCATGGGGTTAATAATCCTCAAGCATTGGTTGTTCTTATAGGATTTTATATCATCTTCATGGTTTCTTTATTTTTGTCTTAAAAAAAAAAAGTGCCTAAATAGGTCATGTAACAAACACCCACAAAAATAAGTTCTATAGTTTCTTATCATCATCCAGGTTGTATTATACATGTTCTCCTATAGGAAACAAGGAAAAACACAAGAATTCTTTTCCAATTGTATCTCCCAGAGATAAACCTGTTAACTTGGTAACTGCCCTTTAAACAACATGGCCCACAAGTACCTTAGGAAATTTTATTAAGAAAAAAAGTCTGCAGTGAGTACTGAATTTATTATACCCAACATTTAGCAAAGACTTGAATGTCTGGCCTCGACTCAAAACACTTCCCAATCTCTTTCTCCCTTCTAGTCTTGTCCCTCAAGAAAGGAAATTGAGAAACCCTAAAAGAACTCACACCTGAAGAGGGAGTCCTTGTGCTGGGGTTTTCTTTGATCATGAGCCAGCCCTTGGTGCCATGAAGAAAATTACTCTTCTGTTGAACATGACGCAGGCAGCAATTAATGCATAAAGTGAGAGCATTAACCCTAAAGTAAGTAGCTAAGTCAGGAAGTCTGCTTCTCTGTGTGTGGCTGTTGGCAAGGCCAAGGCCACACAGGATAAGAGAGGAAAGAAAAGAAAAACGCCAAGGATAGAAGACAAGAGGAAGGGCACGGGAACAAAACAGAAATGGACATACTCCTGAAAGATGTTAGAACTCTAAGGAGAAGCCAAGTGACTTTTCTGCTTCTGATGTACTCCTACGCCGGGGCCCCATTAATTGTAGTATCATAATAATAACACATAGCGAAGACCCAAGGATGGGGATGCTCGTGGAGACGAAAAGCTGAGTGTTCTGAGCATTTGTGAATTCTGCCTCCATCCCAAAGGCAGGTTTTTGTGAGCTGGACTGGGCCCTCCTGATAGGGACCCTAAGAGTGAAGGGAACTCAAGTATGTGCGAGTTTGCTCAGTTCAACAGCTTTTAGCTGCTTTAACAGAAATTTCACACACACCAAGTTCACACTTAAGTTTAGATGAGCCAGGAGACAGTCACCAGAAATTTCTCTGACCTGTTTTTTGAGTTCTTCATACTTTTTTTTTTTTTTTTTGGTTGCAAATGTTATGCCACAAACTTGGGTCCTTCTCCATAACTGCAAATTGGTTTAGTTGGTCTGATGCTAACAGAGAAGCTGGTGGGACATGCTAGCCCTGGGATTTGAGAGGAAAAGTATACCTCTGGTTTTTGGAATGAGGTAGGAAATGAATGAATGGAAGAAGGAATGAATAACATACATTAAGTTAATGTTCATTAGCAAGCAAACCTCACAACCACAAAAAAAATAAGCACTCCTCATCATTATTTTCTATATGCCCAGGCTCAGAAAGGAATCAGGACAGCATAACACCAGTCAAACACTGAACTAAGCAGCCAAATTAAGGGAAATTTAATAATATATATACTTCTCTCCATTAGTTCCCATAGAAACTTGTTTTTGTGAGGGGGGAGAGGGCATGCATTTGAGCTATAGGCAGATAGTCATGTTCTCCAAGCAGTGAAATTTAAGTCAATTAAGGAGTGAAATTTATGTTTGTGTCTGTGCATGTAATCTACCTTGGAGCACAGCCAATTTTAATTCAATTCTGACACTGTACCAAGCAACATTGGGCGGGCCCCTACTTAGGACCAACAGTTTGCACAATTTAGCATACTGGGATTATCTAGTGGGATTCGGGAACTCGAATGCAGTTAAGGTAGCAAGCATTTAAGCAGGATGAAAACATCTGCTCTGGCCTCTGTTTCCTTACTGCCTTCACCCCAGTAAGTCACTTAATTTAACCCATGAGGTCAAGGCCGAAGAGCAGTGTTCTCAGCTGTAACAAAAGCCCTGGACTGATTTAGAGAGAAGGGCATGGGGATTAGAGGAGCAACTTCATCAATACCCGCTCAGAAAACCCAGGATCCTGGGCAGGTAACATGGTGGGAAAGCAATAAGGGCTCCAGAAATTAAAATTAGGGGTCAGGCAACATTTTAAAAAGAAAGTGTGAATATTTTAAAAGGTCAAAAGAAAGTCATATAAAAGCTGAAGTTGCAAACTTTGGAATTTTGGGCTGTCTTCTTTAAAAAAAAAAAAAAAATTCCTTGCTCAACCCCAAGGGGACCCAGCATTCTTCATGTCTCGCCCAGTGTTGTTGAACAGCTGGTTTCTGAGGTGGAAAATCAAGCAACTCCTTTCTACAGAGCCAACAGCATTTGAACTTCCTGGGCACGAGGACTGTTTGGTGCCACAAACTGAACTGTTTATATTACACTCAATGCAGGCGGGAGGCAGTAAGGGACACAAAATGCCTCCTGCTTTTACTCATTCTCTTTTTCCATTCCTGCACCAGCTTCTCTTTCAAACTGCCCCTCCCAGACAAGAGTTAATCAAATATCCTAACTGCATTAAGTAGGATATTTTGATAATCCAACCTAAATTGTCGGCCTGCTTTTGTATGGCTAGGACTGCAGAGCTGCTGGGTTTTAGAGCTCCCCTACTCTAACCCCCATGTTTTGCAGATGAGGGGTCCAGTGACTTGCCCAAGTTCACACTTCCCATGGAAGGCAGGAGGCTCATCACCTGGGTGCCGCGGTCTCCCCGGGTCGTGCCCTCCAGCCCATCTCCGCCCGGCCAATCCATGGAGGCTTGTCTGAGGCCAGCTCCCATCAGGGCTCTCTGTACACTCAGCCCCAGCGTCAGGCAGCACTGCTGGTATCTTCCCAACTCTGAACCTCTCAAGACCATGGAATCCTGACAGCCTCATAAATTTACTCACCTGCTTCTTATACGTGGGGTCAGGCCAGTCCCCGAGACAAGTTTAAGGTTAAGAAAACTGGGGAAACGAGTGAAGAGAGGAACCCAAGTCAGCGCTGCAGAGCTGTGCAGACTGTGCCGAGAAGGCTCAGTGCCAAGCAGACACCGTCTAGACGTTCACTAGCCTCTCCAGGGGGGTGCGGGGAGGAGGGGGAACAGGCCGGAAAGCCCGCTTGCTTTTTGTTCAGCTAATGCAACACATGACACAACCTCTGACAGGCTCCGGGCTGGGAGTTCACTGCCTAAGACATTTTTTCTTCGGGGCTGGAATTCCGCTGTGGGCTGAGGGAATTTGTGCTAATCCAGCAATCAGAGGGAAGCTGGGAATACTTTTCTTAATTCCTGGGGAATCACAGTTCCCAAACTAGACTGAGTTGGGCAACAGCTAAAAGTAGCACATTGATGGGTGCAAAAAAAAAAAAAAAAAAGCAGATTTTTAAAAAATTATATTTTTATTGATTTCAGAGAGGAAGGGAGAGGGAGAGACAGATAGAAACATCAGAATCAGATGAGAGAGAATCCTTAATCGGCTGCTTCCTGCTCGCCTTTCACTAGGGATTGAGCCCACAACCTTGGCACGTGCCCTGACTGGGAATTGCACCATGACCTCCTGGTTCATAGGTCGATGCTCAACCACCGAGCCACGCCAGCCGGGCAAAAGCAGATTTTTAAAAAATTTCAACGTGTATCACCTTAATGAATCCATGAGGAAAATTGGCAAAAAATACAAAACTGCTTTTGATGGAGGCCTGGAATGAAATGATGTCAATTTATAAAATGTACAGATGGAGAAATGGCCCAGCATAGTCCAAAAAGCATCATCTATCTGAGAGAAAATGTTGAGTTTGGGAGCTTTGCACATCAGTTAGAAAAAAAGTGTCTCTTCTAGTTGGGCACACAAGCCCCATGCCAGGGTGAACAGCCTGGCAAGCAGAGTGCAGGATGGAGTCGGCCTCCATTGCCCCCCGAGGCAGCTGCACTGGTGCGGCAGACGGTCTGAACAACCTCACCCAGCAACTCCGCGGAGTCTCAGACAGGTCTGCAATTTGGTCCTCTTCAATGTGGGGGAGTTGTGAATATATCGGAAGGGCAAAGGGACTGCCTTAAAACATCGCCTGAGCCCCTGACCATTATGCAACAAGGGCTCTGATGGCATAACTGCGCTTCGTGGGGGTCAGAGAAGCAGCTGCCTGAACCAGGTCGGGACTAGACTATGCCCGTGTCTATGTGGCCAGAATGGCCAGCCTGAAGTGTTGATCGAGGCGCTTAGCTGACACACACACACACACTGGAAGAGGACTGTACAGTGTGTGTGTGTGTGTGTGTGTGTGTGTGTGTGTGTGTGTGTTTGAGTCCCTGTTACCTAGAAAAAAACATTTTGGTTTGCTTTCAAAGTCACTTTCAGAAGTTAAGACACAGAGGGTCTAGAACAGGGCATTTGCCGTGACAGTCGAAGTACCCTGGCTTTACCATGTACTGGGGAGCTGATTTTGAGTCACTAACTGAATCCGCTGAGTCACAGTTTCTTCATGGATAAAATTAAGATGATAATCACGTCATTATCAGGTTGTGAGAATTTAATTAGATAAGGCTTTTCCCTCTCCTCCGGAGGTTGTCCTGCTAACCAGCACTCGGCTTGTGGGGCACCCCCTCTTGGAAGACTCGCTGCTGCCCGGTCCGAGCACTTACCACACTGGATGGACCTGAGCCTGACCCTGACGGCCGCCCCCAAGGACTGCAAGCACCTTGGGAACAGGGTCTTCGTCCTCGTCACCAGCACTAACTCAGTGCCTGACAGAGAACAGGCTTGTGATGCTTTTTACTTTCCTTTCTTGAGTTACTTTAAAAAGTTGACTTTGTTCCAGAAGTGTGAAGCACAATAATGCATCAATACTCCGTGCTGCTTTCTCTCTGCATTAAATGTGAGCCCGGTGCCTGAGATGTTCCGACAGCTCCTACTGCAGCCCACACACCCCAGGGTGACCTCTCTGTAATGGTGGAGGAGGAAGATGAGATAGAGAAGGAGACGTGAGAAGGAAGTGGGGAGCATGAACAGGAGAGCAGACAGCCACACAGGCAGCAATGGAGACCCGGCTCTGGGGCCTGGGAATGGGTGGTCACGTGAGGCTGCAGTGAGGGCTGGCCGCCAGATACAGCAGTGCCGCGACCCAAGGTTTGTGTGCAAAACACCCGAGGCGTTGCCGTGGCTCCCAAAGGGACAAATCCAGCCTGCTCCAGGAATACTTCCTACCCTGTCTTGAGAGGAGGTTATTTATTTTTCAAACAATGAAAGCAGAAGGTTCTGCCAAAACCGGGTTGGCTCAGTGGATAGAGCGTCGGCCTGCAGACTGAAAGGTCCCAGGTTCGATTCCGGTCAAGGGCATGTACCTTGGTTGCGGACACATCCCCAGTAGGGGGTGTGCAGGAGGCAGCTGATCAATGTTTCTCTCTCATCGATGTTTCTAACTCTCTATCTCTCTCCCTTCCTCTCTGTAAAAAATCAATAAAATATATTGAAAGAAAGAAAGAAAGAAAGAAAGAAAGAAAGAAAGAAAGAAAGAAAGAAAGAAAGAGGTTCTATTCCTTTGCCTGATCAAATTTTTCCAAACCCCAAATTTAGGATTTGTGGCCCAGTAATAGATATACTAAGGGGACTACAGCAAGAAAATGTGAAAATGAGCATTCCACAAAAAATCCAAGATATCTCGTGGCTTCCTCCATATTTAAAGAGGGACATAAAAGAGAGAAAAGCTAAATGTGGAAAAATTCCCGACCAGTTTGATTATCTCTCTTCTGTGCTTTTTCTCACTCTGCTTCCCTTTCCAAGTCTCTCCCTTGTTCTGTCTCTAGGAAGAACCTATGCTGGCTTGCACCGATCACTGCCTGTGCACGGGAGGTGCTCAATGAGGACTTAATTCTTCCCCTGGAGGAATGATAGGGCTCTGGCTTCACAGAGGAAACACTATCTAGCAATGTGAAGGCAAGATTGGCTCAGTAGAAGCAAGGGTTCTGATATGAATTCTGGGCGTTAAAGCATCCACTGAAATAAATACCCTAGTTGCATTTTTAAAAGAAGGTGATCACTAATCTCTAGAGAGAGTAAAAGAGGCAAGAGGAGTTCTGCAAGCCATGAGCACACACACACGTGCACACACACACACACACACACACACACACACACACACACCATGGCTTTGGAGCTCTTCCAATAGATAGGGATGCTACAAGAATGATAATAATAGCTAACGCTCACTGCACTCTATGTGCCAAACCACTTTCCTAATTGCTTTACATGTAATAAATAGCTTGTTTAATTTTCACAAGCAACCTATGGGTGAAATACGCTGTGGTAAGCCCATTTTATAGATGAGGAAATAGGCCCAGAGAGGCTAACTAACTTCCCCAAGATCACAGGGCTATAAGGGCAGTGCGTTAAATTTGGGTAATCTAGCTTCAAGGCCTGAGTGTCATACCATTATGCATACTTTCCCTCAAGGATAAATCATAAACAGAGTAACAACCTGAGCCAGCACACAGGTCAGACAAATACAGACAATACCAAGTAAATGCTAACGTGTAACTTGAGAATTCTCTTGCTGAAATCATGACAAAGTCAACAATATTGTCAGGCCTGTTAGGGAATGGTGAGAGGCACTTCATCTCTTGCAGATGTTTAGTGTTGAGTAAAAGCCATGAGTAGAATTGGATAAACAGGCAGAGAGATAGCCATTATTCCCATTTCACAGATGAGGAAAGTGAACTCGGGGAGATTAAGTAACTCACACAAGGTCTCACAGCCAGATGACACCAGAATTGTAACCTGCTCCATTACCCCTTGCTCTTAACTGAGGCCGCATCGAGGCATCCGGTGGCTTTAGAAAGGTAACATCAGCAAGAAAGAAGTAGAGCAGGCTTCCTAAGTCAAGGACTCTTTCATTATTTTAAAATGTCCCGCTTAAAAATGAGAAGGTTCTGTAACAGGGTCCATGTCAAAGATGAAAGTTGGAAACACCCAGATATGAGACTGAGAGAAGAAAATGAAGGAAGGAACTCAGTGGGAGGCTGAGTGACATGAACATGGGCGATCAGAGAACAGCACCAGCACTCCGGGGACAGACACAATTTCAGATGAAGTTCCACACACAAAAAACTGCCACCTACTGGCCAGACTGGCCAAGTGGTAGTGGAGCCTCTCAAATTCTGAGAAGGCGTCCATCCACTGCCACATTTCGTTTTCCCAGCCAGCAGTAGGAGGTGAGGAAGAGTATGGAAATTTCTTCAAAGCACCATAGAGTTGGCCCCTTGACAGCCAGGTCCATTCGAGCTGCACAGTAGGTATGGTGGTAGCAGCTCCTTCAGAACAGGGACCTATGTGGTGTGCCTTCCAGTCCCACACTACTCTTCAGAGCAGCATTGGTGCAAAGTAACTAGCATTTAACGGCTGGCACGTTCGTGGGACATTAATAAATTACACTCATTTACTATGGTTGGAGGATAGAAGGAAAGACTGTGGGGAAAAAGACAAACTCCGCTTCAGACACAGGGTTTTAAATCTTGATCACAGTAACAAGTCAAGACAAGGAGGCATTTTCCCTACATCAATTCAAGCCAATATCCCATGACACACACATATATAAATCTGGGCCTGCAACACGTCATGGCTTTTGACATGTGTCACATGACTTGTTTTGACAGCAGTTTAGTTGGTCACAAATAGTATCCAGGATTATGTAGGGGACATTTTGACATTATTTAAGTTTGACATTCAAACTTAACCCTGGGAATAGCTCATAGGTGATGGCTTCTAAATGAGCATATAAAATGTCTGTGAAGAGATTACATGGCCATCCTCCAACCACAGCAGAAAATGCTGATTTATAGAATCCATTTTGTACTCCAACTACCCAAAGAGCTTTCTATTAGCAGGTTATTGCCAGGCGGCTGCTAATGCAGAAGCTGTTATCTATGACAGCAGCAGCTCTCAGAGCCTCAGCGAAAGCCACGCTTTACCCCATCAGAACAGCCAAGGAAGTTATCATTATCATATTTTTGTTGATGGCTAACATTAGAGGGTTTGCCTTCCTTTAAGGTGTTCGAATCAAAATCATTTAAAGAACTTAGAAGCTTGGGCCAAGAACAAAGTGCTGTTTTATTAACGTTTTCATCCATTTGCTACTCTGGTCCTAAACACCTATTACCCCAGGTCACATAGTCCCAAACTCTGCCTTCTAAGCACCTTCATTTTGGCTAAAGATATAGCAAGATTGTCAAATTGGATTGACTTTTCTAGCAGGGATGGCAAATATATGTGTACAGATGCAGATGTGAACAAAACCAACTCCATCTCTGTGTCCCGAATTTCATTTCAGTTTTAAGTTTCATACTGTGACCTTTGAACAACATCACGATCTTTAACAAGCATATTAAAGGTTTCTAGTTGATGATTATGTGTTCCTTAAAAATGTAGTCATGAATATTTTTGTTAGTAACAGCCAGAATGGCATGACATTCAAGATAAATATAAAACTGACAGTAGTATGGATTATAAACAATCATCTATCACAAGACCACAAGGAGGTAGGGGCCCTGGTGTCCCTTTGTCTTATTAAGTGGAGAATAATCTACAGATTGCTGGATCGTCTTTTCTGCTCCGACCCAATCTTCCCATAAGTAAATTACCCTTTAATAAATGTGGTCATAATCTATGGTGTTGCCTGCTTCATTTTTTGGTCTAAAGATACCTTCTCATTGTGGTGGCCATTAAACCTTTTCTCTCACATACAGGCTAACTGATGTGAGATAAAACTTGCTAATGGCTACTTAGATTAGTGCTGAGAAAGAATTTCAAACCTCCTCTAGGCTCATATGGACAGAGTTCTATGATTGATTAACAATGTCTGTCAGGGGAAAGGGAGAGGGTAGTAGTGGCATGCTTGTCATGTTTGTATTATCTCTGTAGGCCACCCTATCTAGAGAGGAGGAGGCTTGGGTTTTCCTGGCAATGGAGGAAGCCAAGCTTTCCGCCTGCCCTGGCCTGACTTGGCCTCTGCTTAAGGCTACAAAGTTTCAATAATAGAAGATAAATAAATCCCAACAAAAATGTCTGCGGCCACGGAGCGAGCAGGAGGCTTGGCTCCGCTCAAGGCTACAAAGTTTCAATTATAGAAGACAAATAAATCCCAGATACCAGGGCCTCTGCTTGGGTTGCCGGGGGGCGTGACCAGCCTGCAAACAACCACAGGCCCCTTGCCCAGGCTGCCCCACACCCCAAGGGAACCCCCACCCTGATCCGGGACACCCTTCAGGGCAAACCAGCCGGCCCCCACCTGTGCACCAGGCCTCTATCCTATCTAATAAAAGAATAATATGCAAATTGACCGTCACTCCAACACAGAAGATGGCTGCCCCCATGTGGTCAAGGATCCTGCCCCCATGTGGACACAAGATGGCCACCACAAGATGGCCACAAGCATGGCCAGCAGGGGAGGGCAGTTAGGCATCAATCAGGCTTGAAGAGGAGTGGTTAGGGGGTGATCAGGCTGGGAGGCAGAAGCGGTTAGGGGCAATCAGGAAGGCAGGCAGGCGAGCAGTTGGGAGCCAGCAGTCCTGGATTGTTAGAGGGATGTCCCAGATTGGAGAGGGTGCAGGCTAGGCTGAGGGACACCCTCCCCCATGCACAAATTTCATGCACCAGGCCTCTAGTTTATCTCATAGTATTAGGAGGTACTTATTTGTATTGCCTACAGTGTCTAGTAGGCACATCACATACATCTGCTGATTGATTTTGATAATTTCTCAGAAAGGAAGGATGAAGAACTGGTTTATCTGTAGGTGGTGGAATTCTGGGTAACTTTATTCTTTGCTCTAGTTTTTTTCTATATTCTCTAAGCTTTTATGAACATACTAGAGGCCTGGTGCATGAATTCCTGCATGGATGGGGTGTGGCCAGCCAGGCCTGATAGGGGTTGGGGGGGGGGGGCAATTGAGGACGGGGCCAACCGTGGGGAGAAGCTGCAGGCGGTTGGCCAGCTGACCCTGCCCCCTGGTCGAACTCCCGGTTGAGGGGGCAATTTGCATTTGCATATTAGCCATTTATTACATAGGATTTTATTTTCCTACTAGAGGCCCAGTGCATGAAATTTGTGCACTGGGGGGGAGAGGGTGTCCCTCAGCCCAGCCTGCATCCTCTCCAATCAGGGACCCCACAGGGATTGGGCCTAAACCGGTAGTCAGACATCCCTCTCACAATCCAGGACTGCTGGCTCCCAACTGCTCGCCTGCCTGCCAGCCTGATAACCCCCTAACTACTCCCCTGCCAGCCTGATCAATGCCTAACGTCTCCCCTGCCAGCCAGATTGCCCCCAACTGCCCTTCTTTGCTGGCCCGGTCGCCCCCAACTGCCTTCCCCTTGCAGGCCTGGTCACCCTAACTGCCCTCTCCTGCAGGCCCAGTCCTCCCAACTGCCCTCCCCTGCAGGTCTGGTCACACCTAACTGCCCTTCTCTGCCAGCCCAGTTGCCCCCAACTGCCCTTCCCTGCAGGCCCAGTCCCCCCAACTTCCCTTCCCTGTAGGCCTGGTACCCCCCAACTGCCCTCCCCTGCAGGCCTGGTCCCCCCTAACTGCCCTCCCCTGCTGGCCCTGCAGGCCTGGTCGCCCCCTACTGCCCTCCCCTGCCGACCTGGTTGCCCCCAACTGCCCTCTCCTGCTGGCCCAGTTGCCACTAACTGCCCTCCCCTGCCAGCCTAGTCGCCCCTAACTGCCCTCCCCTGCCAGCCTAGTCACCCCTAACTACCCTCCCCTGCCAGCCTGGTCACCCCTAACTGCCCTCCCCTGCCGGCCTGGTCACCCCTAACTGCCCTCCCCTGCAGGCCTGGTCCCTCCCAACTGCCCTCCCCTGCTGGCCTGATTGCCCACAGCTGCCCTCCCCTGCTGGTCATCTTGTGTCCACATGGGGATGGTCATCTTGTGTGTTGGAGTGATGGTCAATTTGCACATTACCTCTTTATTATATAGGATTTTGTCAGAAAAATAACACATTGACTTTTATTTAAATAAAACAGCATATATTAGGAGGGTAAATGCCTCCGGAAAAAGGAGAGGGGTCCCATGAATCTTCATGCCCTAGTTGGTTTGGCTCGGTGGATAGTGCATCAGCCTGGGGACTGAAGGGTCCCGGGTTCAATTCTGGTCAAGGGTACATGCCCGGGTTGCAGGCTTGATATCCCCAGTAGGGGTTGTGCAGGGGGTAGCCGATCAATGGTTCTCTCTCATCATTGATGTTTCTATCTCTCTCTTTCTCTCCCTTGTTCTCTGAAATCAATAAAAATACGTGTTAAAAAAAAAAAAAAAGAATCTTCATGATGGAGTTTAAGAATTTTCTAACACTTCTCCATAAATTTTTACATAGTTGTGAGGATAACACATTGGTGTAAGGGGTGTACTGCTTTTTTAATGAAATCATAATCATGCCAGAGCCTTAAAAATTTTTGTAAATGTAACTTTTAGTGGCACATATTATGTTAACTCTTAAATTGCATGTGTAATAGGTTTTAAGTTCTTCGCTATCATAAACACTGTGACAGGCATCTTATATAGCATCCTTTTAAAAGTAATAATGACCAGGACAGAGTAGTCAAATCTAATTGTTTTAGATTCTTTCTTTGATTTAGTTTCTCAGTATAGATTAGAGTTTTGAAATATCCCCCTGCAAAGCAGTAAAGTCAGCTCCCCCAAAGCTGATTCAAAGTTTGCTAAAATGAATTCATGTCAATGAAGACTATATTAACTAAATTTACTATATGTCTTGTAGCTAACAAGAAAAACAACTTTGTAGTGCAAGCAGTTAAGTACATATTAAAATGCTTACAATAACATCCAAATTACAAGTCTCATTATCAATAGGATTAATTTACCTTTTCATTAATTATTAAAGGTTTATAACATGAATTAAACAAATGATACTAGGGCCAGACATCAAGAGACTGGACTAATTAAACCATAATGATCCTTGAGTGATGAAATGTAACCTTGATCATATCTACTCACTTTTTTCACTGTAACTGTTTCTACACACCTGGATTCCCTCAGTCTTGGTTGGGTGGTGGCTACATGGGTGTATCCATATGTATAAGTTCATTAAGATATACATTACAAATTTGTGCATTGTACTAATGTAAAAGAACTCTAAAAAGCAAGAGAAGCCTTATGTTGATGTAAAGAAGCAAAAATAATACTACTCGCAAAGATATTTGTACAACATCTAGTTGTAATAATACTAGGGGCCCAGTGCATAAATTCATGCACCTTGAAGGAACTGTGGGCCGAGAGGCTGCAGTGGGCACAGGGACGGGTCTCAGCCCATCCTCCGCGCTTCTGCCTGGTCCCTCCCGCCATGCCCCCCCTCCCCCCCCCGACCCCCTGTCTGCCAGCAGCCCCTCTCCCACCTCAGCCACTCCACATGCTGACGGCACTGGCCCCACTCGCACCCACTGAAGGCGTGGAGCGATTGGGGCCGGTGCCAGCAGTGGGTGCAAGCGAGGCTGGTGCCGTCAGCGGGTGCAAGTGGTGGCTGCTGCCCCGATCACCCCTCAGGAGCAGGGGGAGGTGGAGAAGCCCTCAGGGGCGATTGGGGCCAGCAGCTGCCACTCACACCTGCTGATAGCGTTGAGCGATCGGGACCAGCACCAGGTGCCAGAAGCAGATGCGAGCAGCGGCTCCAACCCCGGCAGTAGGTGCGAGCAGGGCCGGCGCCAGCAGTGGGTGTAGAGGTGGCTGCCAGCCCTGATTGCCCCTTAGGAGCAGGGGGAGGTGGAAACGCCCTGAGGGGCAATTGGGGCTGGCAGCCACTGCTTGCACCTGCTGAAGGCGCCAAGTGATCGGGGCCGGTTCCAGGTGCCAGCAGCAGGTGTGAGCGGGGCTGGTGCTGGCAGCAGGTATGAGTGCCCGGCGGAACCGCAGCACGCAGGAGTAAAGAGTTTTCAGTAATCACCAGAGGCTCACCCCAATGACAGTGACCGGCGCCCCGTCTTGGTCTGGTGCCCCCGCTCACCTGCTCCACCATCCCGCCGCAGCTGATGCCTGCCATGTTCCGCGCTCTGCCGCCTGCGGCCGACACCCACCATGTTCTGTGCACGCCCCCTGGTGGTCAGCGCACGTCATAGTGACCGGTTGTTCCATTGTTCCATCGTTTGGTCTATTTGCATATTAGGGTTTTATATAGAGACTAGAGGCCCAGTGCATGATTGAATCATGCCTCCAGCGGGGCGGAGGCTTCTGAAAGGCCTGGTGCCTGAGCGGACAGGCACCCAGCTCCCACGCTTTTGCTTTTGATCACTGGTGCACCAGGCCTTTCAGAAGCCTCCAGCGCGGCGAAGGCTTCTGAAAGGCCTGGTGCCTGAGTGGACAGGCACCCAGCTCCCACGCTTTTGCTTTTGATCTCGGGGGAGCTGGGTGCCTGTCCGCTGGTGCACCAGGTCTTTCAGAAGCCTCCGCCCAGCCAGAGGCTTATGAAAGGCCTGGTGCCTGAGTGGACAGGCACCCAGCTCCCCCGCTTTTGATGGTTCGCGGTGGGACGTGAGCTCGCTGCCCCAGAGGTCCCTTCTATGCCATAGCACAGCCATGGCGCAGACGCTGAGCTCGAGCCGCCGCTGGCGACATGAGCTCAGCGTCCCGCCAGCCCAATCGGCTACCCCGGCCACCCCGAGTCCCGCCCTCCCACGCCTCCTGGCCAATCGCGGGCATAGCGAAGGTACGGTCAATTTGCATATTTGTCTATTATTAGGTAGGATATGTTGGATCTGCCACTTTAAAGCACCTGGCCCACCATTAGGTTGTAAGCAACCTGAGAGCAGAGACCAAGTCTTCTACTTCATCCATGACTCTGTGTGTAGGGTTTGCTCTACCTGCAGAGGGAATACCGACTGATTGATGGCTATTGAAGGGAAGGCCCATGCTGTTAATGACTCACCCCCAAAGAAAGGACCCAGCATCAGTCACAGATGTCAGAATATAGCACTTTAGAGAAAAGTATACATTTGACCTGCAGGACCTACCTAAGTGCAGTAAGTATTTTTTCACTCCTGTAATATCTGGTGTCGTTAAGCTAACACTTTTTGTGGCTGCTAGAAATTTTATGTCCAAATGTCCAACTATTTGAAGAGGGCTGGGGAAAAGCCATGGTGACATTTCCAATTCTCCATGTGTAACCCCTGGTATTTACAGCTCATCCTTTACTTTCTCCATTCTTCTGGAAACACATCTTTCTGCCTCACTGACTTTATTTCCTTCTTCAAGACATTACATCCACTGCAGCCCATGCCTCCCAATCTTCACCTCACAGCTCCTCCCCAACTCATTCCTCTAAGCCTGGGATCCAACTCCAGCTTTCCAGCACCCAATCCAGAGACTTCTATGGGAACTGTAGCATGTTGCCTTTCTAAAGACATTTTCAAGGGCCAGGGCTTCAATGTGCAGGGCACTTTGCCCATCTGTTTTGGCTATTCAGCAGAGTCCCTGCTGTTTTAACATCCCAATTTCCAACAATGGTCTTTGAAATCACTGCAAGTAGTTTATTTGCCAAAGGATAAACAAACAAGAGATTATTTTAGCAGTTAATGTACAAGATGGATATTAAAATCCTAGTTTTGCTACAGCTCCAAAAAGTCAGAGGTGGTGGGTTAGACTCTAAGCCTGCCTGAATCCACCATTAGAATAATCCTAAAGAATATGGAGGAGTTCCCACATCAGCCAATAAAACTGAGACTCCTGGGCAAATGTGCTTTCCCAGCCTCTCAGTCAACTGCAGTCATTCTCAGTGGGAGGGAGAAAGATAAGGGAGAGTGAGCAGGCCCACACAGCCCCCTCCTAACAGAATCTAGAAGAGGGGTAGCTGTGCAATTGTTAGTTGAAGCACTCCCTCTGCTGTTGCCGCCCCCATTCTTCACCCATATGTGATGCTAATATATGCTCATCCAGAGATGTGCCCCACCCCAACACCCCTTTCAAGCTGAGCAGACTCTCAAGAGTGCCTGGGTGGGAGCTCAGGTGGCTGGGGCAGAATGTTGATGGAGGCTGCCAGAAGGAACACATTGGTGGTACCGAGTGAAGACAAAGATAATGCAAGAAAGAGGAAGCAATCAAACAAGCAACCCTGAGGTGCCAAGCAAGTATCAATTTCCTTAATGAGATTTGCTAATAGATTCTTGAATCTAACCAAACAGGACTTACATAGCCTGGCATTAAGAATGATGACAGCCGAAACCGGTTTGGCTCTGTGGATAGAGCATCGGTCTGCGGACTGAAGGGTCACAGGTTCGATTCCGGTCAAGGGCATGTACATTGGTTGCGGGCACATCCCCGGTAGGGGGCGTGCAGGAGGCAGCTGGTCGATGTTTCTCTCTCATCGATGTTTCTAGCTTTCTATCCCTCTCCCTTCCTCTCTGTAAAAAATCAATAAAATATATATTAAAAAAAAAAAAAAAAAAAGAATGATGACAACCACCTTTCCCCAAGCTTGGGACACCTCTACTTTTCCAAAGGCTTGACTTCTTCAAATAGCAATGTAATTTGTCAAGCAATCATATTTATTTATTTATTTATCCTCCCTCCAGGATATGTTTTTATTGATTTTGAGAGAAAGAGAAGCATCGATGTGAGAAACATCGATCAGTGCCTCCCATATGCACCCCAAACTGGGAATGAACCCTCAACCTAGGTATATGCCCCAACCAAGGATCGAACCCGAAACCTTTTGGTGTACAGGGCAACGCTCCAACCAACTGAGCCAGAGCATGGCAATCACATTTTTAAAAATTATGTTGAATTGAGTCCTTGTGCTTGTATTCAACCAAAAGGCACCAAGAAAACTTGAGCTTGTTTTCTAAATTTCAGTTTTAAAAGGTTCAACCATATTTGTACAATTTGAACCCTAACGTCTACTAAAGTGGAGTCATGTCAATGAAGACTGCAAATATCATCACTTGGCTTTGTTTATGTTGTTATAGCTAACAAAGAAAAAAATTTCTACTGCAAGCACTGTTAACTGCATGATAAAATGCTTAAAATAACACCCAAATTGCTAGAGTTAATTTAGCTTTGTATTAATAATTAAGGTATATTAATAAAACATGGATTTAAAAATTGCTGAATGTTACTAAGGCCAGACACCAAGAGATTGGATTGGGCCTAAGCCAGCTTGACTATGTGGATAGAGCATTAGCCTTGGGACTGAAGGGTCCTAGGTTCGATTCCGATCAAGGGCACATGCCTGGGTTATGGGCTTGATTCCCGGTACGGGCCGTGCAGGGGGCAGCCAATCAATGATTCTCTCTCATCAATGATGTTTCTATCTCTCTCACTCTCCCTTCCTCTCTGAAATCAATAAAAATAAATAAATAATATATATATATAAATATATATATAAAAAAGAGACTGGATTGGTTAAAAGGTAATCCTAGATCAAATCTACTCCTCATTCCTCACATACCCTGAATTCACAGCCTCCTCTGTACATCAACTTCCTCCGTTTTCATATCTCAGCACTTCTTGATTTTACCTTATTCCCCATGGATTTTCTCTGGGAATTCTGTGAGAGTGCTCTCTGCTCTTCTACCTGAAGCAGGAAATTGCTGCTGGGGGAACTTCCTATGACAACTAAGCTTTTCCCAGCAATGCCCTGGGGGGAGGGGGTGTAACACAGGCTGCCTAGAATAGATCCTGGACCCTGGGCCACACAGCCTTATGGAAAGAGAGCCCACAGTTTCCTCACACCTCATACTAACATTCCAGTTCACAGAGCGATTTCACACACTAGCTGGCAATTCCTAAGCCTGCTGTAAAACCAACCAGGGATCCACCTCATCCATCAAAGGGCTGCGGCTGCCTTTTGAGGGCCCAGCAAGGGTGTTCCTTGGCCAGGCCTAAGTCAGCCAGTGAAGAGGGATCTTCCCTCAGATTCAAACCCTGGAAAGCAATGCACCAGAAGCTGATTTGGAGTTCAGGATGGATTCCAAAGGTGGAAGGAGCTGTGTTCAGATCCTTCTTCAGAACTAACTAGCTGTGTGACCTTGGGCAGGTTACCTGATCTCCCCAAATCTGTTTCTCCCTCTGTAAAACGGGATAACAAAACAGCCCTTACAAGGTTGGAGAAGTTTTAACAGAGAGGATGCACGCAGCCCAACGTCCGCAGTACAAGTACACGGCAGTTAGGAGGTCCTTATATAGGGTAGTGGTTAAGAGCATGGGGTGTGATGCGAGACTGTTTGGGTACAAATCCTACCCCTACCACCTTAGAGCACCGGATACATTGTGTAACCTCTAGGACTCAGTTTCCTCATCATTAAAATGGAGTTGTATTACAACACAGAGTAGATAGCCAATAAACATTAGCTATTTTTTAATTCTTTGTTCAAATAGCCTGCTTTTAGCTCAACCAAGACTGTAGTAGTGATTTACATGAGAGTTCAATATAATGTGTGTGTGTGTGTGTGTGTGTGTGTTTTAATGGTAAAGACCTTGCATGCTTTTATGATTTTTTTCTGGGCAGAGTCCAGTGGTGGTGTGAAGGGTGGGGCTAAACTGTAATATGAAGAAAAAAAAACTCGAAGAGGGAGAATAACCACCCACCAGGGAGCTGTTCCTTTTGTAATGTACATTCCATTTCTTCTCCCTCATGCTTTTTAATTCCTTCCACATTTCCTGCCATAATTATCAAATGTTTGGTTTCTGACCTCACTTTTCTGGAGACTAGAGCCCAGGGAATTTAGAATTGTTTATTTTCTGTCCATAAACCTTTGAGTTAATGGAAGGGCTGGTGAGTGAAGGGTTTGTTGGTCTGTTTGTAGTGTCTCAGGAAGGTCACTGGAGTTGAAAAAAAAAAAACACACATTACCAAAAAAGTGCTGGAATACTTTGGAAAAACCGAGCTCTCCAAGAGCTGAGCAATGGATGGCTCACACTTGCGCAATGCTAGTTTAAGGGAAAACTTGAGATTTTCAGAGGCCGTTATACGGTCCTGACCTGACAATAACACAAAATCCGAGGACACTTCACAAAGGAAGAAAAAAAAAAATCAGAGAATTATAAACTTACTTTATAAAAGAGAAAAAAAATTATTCCGCCCCAAAAGAAGAATCTCTTGGGATTTTGTGGGAGTTTCTGTTATCCCCTCCCCCCGCCCCCCCAGGAGACAGACTAGAAAGGACAAATCCCCGTCTTCTCAAATTCCTCTTAAGTGAAGGAAAGAACTCAAGGCGCCTTTTTGAACTCGGCTGCTGCTCCGGTCGCCGCCTCCGTCCCAAACCACCATCCCGTCCCCTCTCCCCCTCCCCACTCTCCCTCCATATTCGCCTCGGTGCGGCTCCCGCTGCTGGCCCGAACTTCTCCTCCCGATTTTGAGGTTTAAGTTTCGTAGCAGCATTCCTGACCCGAGCGCCCCTCTCCCCACGTTCAGAGACGCCCCGTCCCACCCGGGAGGGCATCCCCGGGGCGCACCGCCCACCCCGCGCGCAGACCCCCGCGGCCCGGCGGGGACCCCTTCGCCTCTCACCTACCTCGGCGCGGACCCAGGAGACCGCCACCAGCGCGAGCGCGAGCCAGCGAGTCCACATCTGCGGGAGAGACAGACCGAGACTGAAGGCGCCGGGCCCGCGCCCACCCCGGAAACTTCCTCGGGTCCCGTGGGCTCGCCCACGCCGCCCCGCCACCCGCGGCGGCCCCGCCGCGCCGGGCTCTCACCATGGTCCCGTCCCGGTCTCCGGAGGCGCGGGGCAGGGCGGCTGCGGCGGGCTCTGGGTGGGAGCTTTGCCGATTGCCAGCCTAGAAGGAAATCCGACCTGGGCTGGCCGCCCCTTAAGACCCCTCCTTCCCCGCCGCCTGCCCCCCAGCTCCTCCCCATTCTCCTCCCCTTCTGCAGCGGCGGCCCCCGCGGCTCCGGCTCCGCTCACCCCTCCCCGCCCCTGGCTCCCCGGAGCCGCGTGCGTCCTGGCGCCGCCCGAACCTCATCCCCCCGCGCCCGGCCTCCCGGGCCCCCCAAGACCTGGAGGCGGAGGCAGGGAGGGGGTGTCCCAGGGGACACTGCAACAAAAGCGGAGGGTGTGTGTGTGTGTGTGTGTGTGTGTGTGTGTGTAATGTGTGTGTGTGTGTAATGGGGGGAGGGCGAAACCCCACCCCCGGGAGGGGCCTGGCTCGCTGCAGCTCCGGCGGGCTGCCGGCTCAGGGTGCGGTGGTGCCCAGGTGGGCGGTGCTGCTCGGGGGGGCCCCGGCCGGGGTGGGATGGGAACCTAAAGGAAAAGGCTCCCTGCAGCCCAGGGAGCCGCCGGCGCCCCCCACGGGTGAGAGAGAGACAGCTGAAGGCGCCCGGGGACACCCACAGCCCGGGGTCGCTGCAGCCAGGACTCCAGGAAGTGGGCGCAGGGCCCTGGAAGATGGGTCCGAGTGGGAAGGTTGCTTTGGGTTCAACTGTGGGTTTCCTAGGGGAAAAGTGGCGGCAGCCCTGCTCTGCTGGAGAGACCCTAACTCCAGCGTTTGCTACCAGCCTCACCCCGTCTCTCCTTCCCTCCAACCCAGGAACTGTGCCCCCTCCTCTCTTCCGCCCACCCCTCACATGTGCCCCTGTGTTCCTAATCCTGTCATCCCAGGGACCCTCCACATTCTTGCTTTCCATCTCCCCCAGCTTCCTTCCAGCGGCCTTCAAATTGTGCTGCCTCTTTGTATTGACTCCCCAAACTCCCAGCTGCGGCCTCGTTCCCAAGAGAACAAATCCACTTGGCACCTTCGAGTTGACACGCCCAAGGCTGAGCCCCGCTTCCCACCAGCTCCGAGGCCTGCTCCGCTGCCTCTTTCCGAGTAGAGCCACGAAAAGGCTCTCCACTTCCCAGACCTGGGTTGTCACCATATCCTGGCAACTTCCCCTTTGACCTCCCCTGTGCATCTCTTCACCAGCTTTCGAATTTCCACTTCCCTAGGCCAGACCTTCATCTGCTCTCACTCTGGGCGTTCTGGAAACCACCTCTTGGTTGCCTGCCTTGCAGCTCCAGGCTCTCCTCCCCTAGTCTCCACCGCAACTCATTGCCATAATCTTACTACCTGATTTAAACACTTTCTCATGCATTTGCCCTGCTGGGAAACTTTCAGCATTCTTCTTCCCAATCAAATCCCAACTTTCTGCCTTACTTGTTAAGTCTTCTATTACTGGGCCCACCATCTAACCTTATTTCAGCTACTTAACCTGCTCGCCATGCTCACATCAGGCCAGTCTTCTCATTGTCCTCCAAACCTGTCATGTTCACTCTACTACCATGGTTTGCTGAGTGCCTAATGTTGTGGTTTTAGGGGCTTCAAATAACACCCATGCGTGTTCACAAGCCATTGAAATAGCCACCAGAGTCAGACTGCTGGAGAGGAAAATGTCAGCTTTGTCACTGGTAAAAGCTGGAATGGTGACCATGGCTTTAGATTTGCAGGGACAATGGACCTGCTCATCCTTCACCCCAGAATCGAATAAAATAAAACATGTTGAATGACTCCCTTAGTACCTGGCTGTCACATGCAAAGTTGGAAAATCTGCATGTGTAAAATTGCGGAGCTGGAGCCACCCAGGGCTGATAGAGAGAGGGTTGGAGGTGCAGAAGGACCCATTTTGTGTAAAATTGCAGTTTTACAGTTTCTGGAAAGGCAGAAAATACAAGCTTCCTAGGGCAGGCTCGCTCCCCAAACCTCAGGGGTCAGCATGACATATGCTTTCCAACTCACCAGTCAGATAACTCACTCCTGCTTCTTTGATATGAAAATAAAAGAAGTGGGCCCTAACCGGTTTAGCTCAGTGGATAGAGCGTCGGCCTGTGGACTGAAGGGTCCCAGGCTCCAAACTGGTCAAGGGCATGTACCTTGGTTGCGGGCACATCCCCAGTAGGGGGTGTGCAGGAGGCAGCTGATCGATGTTTCTCTCTCATCGATGTTTCTAACTCTCTCTCCCTCTCCCTTCCTCTCTGTAAAAAATCAATAAAATGCATTTTTTAAAAAAGACTCAAGACAAAGGATACAAGGCCCACTCTGCTAGAGCAAGCCCACACTTTGTATAAAAAATTTAAAAAAAGAAGAAGTGGAAATAACTGTCCCTCACCTCTATGCCAGGACCGAGGTCAGCTGTGATGCACAGGGTTTGCTTCGGCCCTCTAATAATTTACAATACTTTGCATCCCTTACACATGCACTGTAACCCCCTACCCCCTGCCCCCAGAATCTGGCATGATCTTTTTTCTCTTCCTCCTTCTGTCTATTCAAATTCTGCCTCTTTTTTTGTTTGTTTGTTTTTTCAGGACTCAAGTAAAGTTTTATTGCTTCTCTAGCACCTTTTCTGACAATAACTTGACATAGTGAAAAGCACATGAGGGCCTGGCGTGGCTCAGTGGTTGAACATCAACCTATGAACCAGGAGGTCACGGTTGGATTCCGGTCAGGGCACATGCCGGGATTGCAGGCTCGATTCCCAGTGTGGGGTGTGCAGGAGGCAGCCAATCAATGATTCTCTCTCATCATTGATGTTTCTATCTCTCTCTCTTCCTCTCTGAAATTAATAAAAATGTATATTTTTAAAAAGCACATGAGGTTTGAAGCCAAACAAATCTGGCTTTTAATTCTATCACTTTAAATAATTTGAAAGTTCATAAAATTATTTAAACTCTCTGAAAACGGGTTTCTGCATCTGACAATTAGTAGAGATAATGCCTTGCAGTGGGCTGTGAAATTTAAGTATGGTATATTATAGAAAGTATCTGGTGGGTGGTAGACCTCCATACATGGAAGCCATTGCTATTTCATTGATCTGCATTGCAAATGAATTACAGCGGGTACCATGTGCCAAGTACTACAGAGCCAATCAAACTGTCTTATTTATTTAATTATCACAGTAAACTGAAAGGTATTTTTTATTGTTTCCATTTTCAAAATAAGGAAACTGAACCTCCGAAAAATGTGGATACTTTTCCAAGGTTAACAGTTGGTTATACAGCCTTACAATTTGGCATTTATTGCATACCGTTCTGGTACAAACTTTAATACTGTTCGCATAGTTGTTGTTCTTGATTCTCCAGCTAGATTTTAAAGTTGCTTAGGGCAGTGGTCGGCAAACTGCGGCTCGAGAGCCACATGCGGCCCTTTGGCCCCTTGAGTGTGCCTCTTCCACAAAATACCACGGCCTGGACGAGTGTATTTTGAAGAAGTGGCGTTAGAAGAAGTTTAAGTGTAAAAAATTTGGCTCTCCAAAGAAATTTCAATGGTTGTACTGTTGATATTTGGCTCTGTTGACTAATGAGTTTGCCGACCACTGCCCTAGGGTATAAACAATGTTTTTGTATTTTTATTCTCTCTACATCTGGGGGGCACAATTGATGGATTTGACCACATTACAATTGAAGATACATGCTCAAACAAGGGCGCCATAGTAAAAAAAAAATAAAAAAATAAAAAAATGATAGATTAGAAGGAGAGAATCAACATCTAAAACTAATAAGGAACTCATAAATATGATATACATATATGTGACTCTTGCAAATCAGTAAGAAGAAGACAGAAAGCCCAATAGAAAAATGTTCCCCAAATGGCCAACAAGTAAAGATGCTCAAAGTCACTGGTATGATTTAAACTACACAAAAACCCTGTGAAATCGGTATTATTTTATCATTTCTATTTTACAGTTAAAGAAACTGAGATTTTAGTAATTTGTCTAAGATTTATACAATAAGTGACAAATATTACTTTACACTCATCATGGTGGCAAAAATTAGACAATTGGACAATGCCGAACGTTAGTATGTAAGTGGTGCAGTGTTTCTGGTGTACTCTAGTGATTAGGAACGTTAGCTTAGGAGCCAGAAGCCGGTTCCAATGTGCCTTGGGAGTAAATCGTGGCTTTACTACTTATTGTGTAACCTTGGGCAAGTTACTTAAGCTCTGGGTGTCTCAGTTCCCTTGTTTGCAAAATGGGGATAATAATAGTACTGATTCCATAGCATTATTGTGCAGATTAAATGGGTTAATATAAGTAAGTTACTTAGAACAGTGCCTGGAACATAAGCTCATAATTAATGTGTGCTAGTTAAGAAATAATTCAATAGAAGGATCTTGCAGATACTGATGATGATTCTGTGCTATAGAGTATGGTTAACTTTAACTCTACAATAAATGAAAAACAAGCAAACAACAATAACAACAAAACAAATTGCATGAGGGAGTTGACAGTTATATCAGTGAGGACTTTTTTGGTTGTAGGTGATAGGGAAGCTAACTTAGATAATGGGTTGTGCAGTTACATGGAATTTATTGGCCTATACATTAACTGTATATATACAGCCAAGAGATCCATAGGTCTGGCTTCAGGAAAGACTTCATCCAGGGGCTCAAATAAGGTCACCAAGGATCCAATTTCATGCCATCTCTTGCCTTTATCTTTAGCGATCTTATTTCATTCCTGGGTTCCACAGGGTGGCTCCTGGGAATTCTTGTCTATGCTCCCGGGATGGCAAACTGACTGCAGTGATGGGCTCATTGTGCCCTTGGACGACACCATCTTGGTGAGGGAGAGAGCCTCTTTCCAGAGCTGCTACATAACGCCCAGAATTCACTTTTCTAAAAGCCTAAATTGAGTTTCTTGATACCCCCATTTCCCTATGCTCGTCACCGGGAAAGAGGGAGGGTGGCGCAGGAGTGAGGGGTGGAATGGGAGGAAATCAGGCTCGCTAATGATGGGCAGGGAAAGCAGGGAGTGAATGCTGAGACTGGCCATTGTCCACTGCAGCAACGAATCACCAGCCTTCACTGTGAAACCAGTGCTCTCCAAAGGCCGGTGCAGGTCCCAGAGGTTATGGGGAAAATAATACATATTTTTACTTATTTCCAACCTAAAAATAAGAAATCAACTTTGCAAATGTGTAGATAGATAGACTGTGGTGCCCATATTTCGTCCATATGTCAGTCATGAGTTGCACCCCATTGCCAGGTACCATGCGGAGAGAGTGGGCGCTCTCCCACATAGAGGGGCTGACAGCAGCTAGTTCCCTTTAACACATTGTGATGCACAGAAGTGTACCCACTTAAATGGATTACATATCCATTTAATTTTAACTAAACTAGGTAAAAAAAACAACAACACTTCGGTTATGAAACCAAAAAAAATGAGGATAAAGCTTTTTTTTTTCTATTGATAAGAAAAGGGCAGAGCTGACATATTTCCTACTTCTGTAGAGCGCTCACTGTCTGCCACATTAGCAAGGCAAAAACAATGACTCAATCAGGCCTGACAATAAGTCAAGTCAACAAATTCAAAGGTAACAAAAAGCTGTTTGAAATATGGATTCACATTCATTATTATTAGTGATATCCTCATCCCAAGTATGCTTTTAGGTATCAGTTAAAAATACTTAGGATTTGCAAGAATTTTAGAAACCAGGCATGCAGAACATAAACAAGGTATGCAGAACTACTTTTCTCTCTCTCTCTCTCTCTCTCTCTCTCTCTTTCATTTTGGTGATGCTTGAAAATGCACAATATTCAATTCAGTACTTTGGAAAATTGCACTCAATTTAGATTAAATGTTTAGAGACTTTCTTTTAGATTTCTTACTTAATGGCAAATGACATACCTTTAGGGGAAACAATTGTCTTCCTGCTCTAATCAGGAATAGTAGAAGTAGTACATAGAAAACAATATGATGACAAGCTAAAATGCATTCTTTGGTCAGAATACCCCATTTAAATTGGCCATATATATATGATTAGCAGGAAAAACAAGTATTAGAGCAAATTACACCATGCTGATTGTCTGTATAGGGAATGAAAATATGGGTGTTTCAAATGTTTCTCAACCTCAACTTATTTTATTGGCTGGATTCTGTTTCAGTAATGACATAAAGAGGTACTTTGTTTGTGAGCAACTAAGAAAAGCTATACTGGAAAATAATAAATTACGTCTTTAATGAAATATTTTCTGGAAGAACTGTGTAAGTGAAGCCACAGAGGAATGGCTGCTTTGAATGGAGCAGAAGGAGGATTCAGGGTAAGGTCCCACAGCCACCCTCACACGTGGAATCCTTGGCTGCCCATTCACAGATGAGCCACTGCAGCAAAGACGTTGAGGCCAGAGGTACACAGCATGGTACAGAAAGTCACTGATGTTGTTAAATTTATAAGTTAACATATAGCAGAATATTTGTAACACTTAGTAATGGTATGGAAAGTGACTTAGGACAGAGGCTACTGAAGTCAAATTTAGTATTTGTTTGACATAAAGACAGTTCCAAATTTGTTGACTTTTTATGTGAAAACAAGTAGAATGCTACTTATCAGTTCTAAAAAATCCACACACAATCTACCACTTTAAGGAAAATTTGTGATGCTAGTAGTGAATGAGAATGTAATTGATTAAAAATACATGCTATGGTGCTGGCCAGTGTGACTCAGTTGGTTGAGTGTCATCCCATGCACTGAAAGTTTGCCAGTTTGATTCCCAGTCAGGGCACATACCGAGGTTGTTGGTTCAATCTCTGGTCAGGGTGTGTGTGTGAGGCAACTGATCAATATTATCACATTGATGTATGTGTGTGTGTTTTTCTCTCTCTCCCCCTCTCCCTTCCTTTCTCTTGAAAATCAATAAAAACATATTTTATGTACTATGGAGGAAATATTTTAAAATTGGATATTTGGAAATGTTCATCATTAGGTGATTTTGTTGTCCAAAACAATAAAGGTGTGGTACCTATCAAAACTCTCATATATACACATTGTAAAACATCAACAAAATTTTCTAAACTGTTTAAAAATTTTCCAATCAAGAGTTCCAATGATTTATTTACTCATTAGTGAAAAATATAAAAATGCAACAACTTTCAATTAATTTAAAGAACAAATAGTTTCTAGAGCAGATGGAAATTTACTAGCTAAATTTTGACCCAAACTTTTGCATGATTAGTTCATACCATTAAAAATGAGTGTTGTAATTTTGTGAGTGAGTCAATGATGCACATCTTCCATTTAGATCTACGTATTTTTGGAGTGTAATAGTCTGCTAGGGCTGCCAAAGCAGAATACCACAGACTGGGTGGCTTACACACCAGCATTTTATTTTCCCATGGTTCTGGAAGCTGAAAGTCCAAGATCAAGGTGCTGGCAGGGTTGGTTTCTGGTGAGGTCTCTCTCCTTGGCTTCCAAATGGCCACCTCCTCCCTGTGTCCTCACACAGCCTTTTCTCTCTTTCTTTTCTTATAAGGACACAAGTCCAATCAAATTAAGACTCTATTCTTCTGACCGAATTTAACCTTATTTACTTTCTTAAAGGCCCTATTTCCAAAAATAGCCACATTTCGGGTTAGGGCTTCAACATGAATTTGGGAGAAACATAATTCAATCTATAACAGTGAGTTATCTTTTTTTACTTCTGACAGTCATAAGACCAAATATCAAAATAAACTAGACTTAGAATCAGATCTTCAACCCTCCCTCTCACAAAAATGTTAAGCAAATATTTTCTAAATGAAATAAAATCATCACTCTGGTTAACAAATAAAGTGTTTTTAAAATGTTACTTATTTTATATTGTTACTTTATATCTTGTATGTGTTTTATAATGTACATAATATACCAGCCCAGTTTTTGGTGGAGGTATCTAATCTAATAATAGACAAATATGCAAATTGACCATACCTCCGACACACCCACAAGCCACGCCCACCATCCAATCAGAGCGAGTATGCAAATTAACCCAAACCAAGATGGCTACAGCCACAGAGAGCAAGGTTTCCTAGGTAACAGAGGAAGCTAAGCTTTCTGCCAGCCGTTGCAGGCCTAAGCCTCCACTCAAGCTACAAAGTTTCAATTATAGAAGGTAAACAAATTCAAACAAATGGCGGCAGAATGGAGCTTGAGAGAGCAGGCCAGGGTTGCCGCCGGCAACAGGGGAAGCAAAGCTTTCCACACACCCTGGCCAGGCCCACCCGCTTAAGGCAACAAAGTTTCAATTATAACCCCAACACAAATGGCTTCGGGCCTCGGAGGGAGCCCCAGGCTTGGCTCTGCTCCAGACTACAAAGTTTCAATTGTAGAAGGTAAATAAATTCCAGATACCAGGGCCTCCACTTGCATTGCCAGGGGGCGTGGCCGGCCTGCAAACCACCACAGGCCCCTCACTCAGGCCGCCGCACGCCCCAAGGGTACCCCACCCTGATCAGGGACACCCTTCAGGGCAAACCAGCTGGCCCCCACCCCTGTACCAGGCCTCTATCCTATCTAATAAAAGAGTAATCTTCAGATTGATCATCACTGCAACACACAATATAGCTGCCCCCATGTGGTCAAAGATCCTGCCCCCATGTGGACACAAGATGGCCTCTGCAAGATGGCCAGCAGGAGAGGGCAGTTGGGAGGCACCCTGCCTGCAAGGAAGGGCAGTTGAGAAGGACCAGGCCTGCAAGGGAGGGCAGTTGGAGGTGATCAACCCTGCAGGAGAGGGCAGTTAGGGGTGACCAGGCCGGCAGAGGAGGGAAGTTGGGGGCAAACAGGCTGGCAGCAGAGTGGTTAGGGGGTGATCAGGCTGGCAGGCAGAAGCAGTTAGGGGCAATCAGGAAGGCAGGCAGGCAAGCAGTTGGGAGCCAGCAGTCCTGGATTGTGAGAGGGACTTCCGACTGCCCGTTTAAACGGGCAGTCAGACATCCCTTCAGGGGTCCCAGGTTGGATAGGGTACAGGCTGGGCTGAGGGACAACCCCCCTCTGTGCACGAATTTTGTGCACCAGGCCTCTAGTGTCACTATAAAGTTTGAAGCCCACCACTATAGAAGAGCAAATTTCACACTTAGGCAAAAAAAAACAAAAAACACACTTCTAGAATTGAGTACAATATTTATTATCGTTAATCAAATTTATTGTGACATTTTGTTTAATCATTGAGAGCATCGGTGACAAGATGCTTTCATCAGCAACTTTGGGGAAATAACAAGTATCTATTAAATATTCATGTGGTTATTGACTTACACAGAGCAACATATAATTTAAATGCATGCCTATGAGGCCCTATCTAAAGATGCTAGCTTCACACAATCTCCTCAGTGAATTTCTGAAAATTCTGTAAATCAGTAGTATAAATTTTCATATTATATTCACAGAACTATGATTTGTGATAATCATCTACTATCACAAACTTGGCAGGCCTATTAATATGTATAAATAAAGGAATTTTATATCATGAAATCCTCACGATATTCAGCCTATTCCTTTTGCAGCCAGCACGCTTTCACTCCATTTCTGTAACCATATCTACTCTCCCTCTAGAATATGACTCCTCTTTCACTCATCTGTGCGTTCTGCTCCACTCTAGAAGTAGCAATGATCTAGGGTAAGACAATCAGTGCATTTCATTCCTCTGGCCACATTTCAGGAGTAGCCATCTGACAGAAGTCAGGCCAATAGGGCAATGAGATCCAAGTCCAAGATTTTTTGTTCTACCCATTAGGGAAACCCACCCTTTCTTCCACTGGCCTGGGTATAAGATAATTTAGTAAGTCAGAGGCTGCAGGGGGCACCTCCTGGGGCCTGAGTTACTGCCAACTCTACAGAGCCAAGAGGTGGAGCCCAATAATATCATCAGAGCCTCAAACTGAGCTGACTCTGGTTAGCCCCAGACTTTTTAAAAAAATTTATCTTTATTGTTGAAAGTATTACAGATGTTCCCCCTTTTTTCCCCATTGACCTTTCCACCCCACACCCACCCCTCCCAGGCCTTCACCACACCATTGTTGGTGTCCATGGGCTATGTGTATAAGTTCCCTAGTTAGCCCTGGACTTTTTATTTTTATTTATTATTTTTTTCCTTCACACTTTAGCCCTGGACTTTTTAGCTTTGCTGTTGCTCAAAACTCTTAGGTTGCCCTTTTTTTTTTTTTGTCACAATTGAAAAAAATTCCAACTGATAATCTGGCCATCACTATAATTTCAGAGTGCTTAAAACAATAAAATAG